>NW_006159576.1:558376-629246 GCF_000334495.1 Tupaia belangeri chinensis
GGTTCCTGCGGGGGTCCTGGGGCCCAGGTCCGGGCGCTGCGGGGCGGGGAGGGGGACGCGGGAATCTGCGTCCTCGCTGCCGGACGGACGTCTCGCGTCGCGTTTGCCCGGAGTCTGGGTTCTGCTCGGCGAGACCTCCCGGGAGCCGGCGCGTGCGGGCGGGAGGCCGGCCCCGGGCCGCGTCGGTGCCCTGGTCTTAGGGTGGGGTGGCACCGACTGCCGTGGGCCGCGGGGTCCTTTGTTCCCGCTCCACGTTGCCCGCTTTTCTTGCCAAGCGCGCGGAGAAGGGGGCGGGAGGAGGGAGGGAGCGGCTGCCCTGACGTGTCGGCCTTGAATGACTGCGGGGCCGGCCAATCCCGGGCGGGGGTGTGCGGGCGCCGGACGTCTAGCCTAGCCGCCTCCCGAGGGCGCGGGCCGGGCCGCGCGCGCGGGCGCCGGAGGCCTGGGCCCGCTGGGCCGGCCACTTTGGGGAGCCTGCCACTTTCTTCTTTACCAAAACAAAACAAAACAAAAAAATGGTGGTGAGGCTTACTCTTCTGCCGTCCTTTCACGGTTTTTGCAGACGTCTTTGCTTATAAGCTCTTGGTGAGAGAAGGGTATCGGTATCAGACCGGGGGTCGAATGTTGGGTAACTCAATCGGTCGTTGAGCTACAATCGAGCTACAAGTGCTTTAGCCATACATTTACCTCTCTCCGATGTGTAGTAGGCAAACCTGTCGGTTTAAGACAGCTGACATCTCAAACGAGAAGTCAGTTGCCCAAAAGGCGAGTTTTGTTTACCGAAGTCTTGACAGTGATGGAGGGTTGGAACACCCTGGCAGCAAGCTGTTCTTCGAGATTTTGTATACTGGTTCTCCGGTGCAGTAGTAAATGACCATTCTGGAAGCCTGGTAGTATAGTCTTACCAAGTGAGCAAGTGCAGCGTGGACTGGACTACCACAGGCCCTATTTTCCTTTGATAATCCTAAATCCAGCAGTTGCTTTGGGAATAGTACAGATAAAGGGTGCAAGGCTGAACCGAGTTGGCAAGCTACTTAGTGGAGGTCTATAATTTGGTAGCTGGAGGTAAACTGGACTTGAGCCACTGACCAGAGGGAGATCTGGAATGTTCTCTCCCCCACCCCCCCAGGACTTGACCAACAGATGAAATTTCTAGTTAAATTAAAGCTCTGTAGCCATTTTATTCCTTTGCAGTTCTGTTCATTCTAACCCTCAATGTATACCCTCCCTTACCCCCCTCCCAATTTTCAGGTTTTAATCTTTTAAATTAGTCTAGGGGACAGCAGATGGCGTTGTGGTTGAAGCTCTGGACTCCCACATGGTTAACTGTAGTTCGAATCCCAGACTTGGCAGCTTGCTTTCTCACGTTTTCTCATGGGAGCATGTGCCATATAGCAAATTTTAAACATATATTGTAATGATAAATTTTTTAAAATGTCGAGTCTTCTTGGCTGCTTGTGTTTTGGGAGATGGGATTTCGTTTTTCATGCTTGATTATTTTAGATGGCAATTGATGTAGTTTTTTGCAAGTTTTTAGAATGTTTTCTGTTAAGAAACTATCTTAGTCATTGATGCTAAGGTAAAATACCCCTAAAAAGTTCTCTGGTCGACTTTTCAGCAGTATGTTTACACAGGAATCCTCCCATTATGTGTTGTGCTAGAGTGTCAGCTGAGGTATTGTGAGTAAGGGAGCAATTTCTGGTTTTTTGTTAGAACCACAGAGAATACATGTCTATCTGTATTGTAAACTTCACTTACCACTTTGTAATCATTTCTAAACCTGTACTTTAGATTAGGATTCTTATACTTTGGGTATCAATCTGAATGCTCAACAGGTATCTCAGCTTTAGAATGTTCTAGACCAAATTCTTCCTTCTCTGTGCAGTAAACTAAATATGACTGTATGTTACATTTTCTGGAATTCTTAACTTTTATATTGGTTTTGATAATGACACCACATATCCAAGTGAAAATATCTGAAGTCTCCCCCTGCCTTCGTTAGGGTCAGGACATTACTGACTTGCCCTGCTGGTTCCCCCATTCCCCCAGGTCACCCCTCACATTTCTGCTGGAATGACCTTTGCTTTCTTGCTTAAATCAATGTCATCTGCTCTCCAAACTTAGCACTGTTTAAACCTTAGAATTATTGGTCCTCTTACTTCTTCCCCCCAGTATTTACCGTGTGCATCCTGCAAAATCAACAGTCATATTGAGACCAAAATAGCTGCAGTTTCTGGAGTATACCAGCCATGATACCTTCTTTCCCTTTGAATGTTCAAGCTGTCTTCCCTGCTTGGTGTATGTCTTCCTGGCCGGCCTGTGAAGGGGTCTGGGCTGGGAAACTGATAACTCCATGGTGAAGGGAGCATTCCACTCCATTTTGTGCCTGCCATGTGTTTGGTGTCATAGATATTTGTGTCACAGTGAAAGAATACAAAACTGAGGTTAAAGAATGGAGCAAGCGAGGGAGTGTGATGAATTTTGATCTAGGTGGATGGTGATAGTGGTTTTAAGGGTGACTGACATCTTTTTAAAAAGATCTGTTGATTTACTTTGTATTATTAAATCTCTCCTTTTAGTTCATTGTGGAGCCAGCAAGTGATGTGGTGGTTAAGGTGCTGGATTCCTACATGGTCAACTACAGTTCGAGTCCCAGACCAGCAGCTTGAAAATCTCGCTGGGCACATGTGTGTGCATGCCCCAAATCCCAGGAGAATGGAAGAGCAGGGATGGTGGGGTGGCCATCCTACCTAGGGGATGATTTTTCACTTTCCCTCTCTCTTTCTTTCTTGGGCTAGTGCACATTCCTTATGGTCCAAAAAAAAAAAAAGAGTTCACTTCTTGTGCGGGTTGACGGCCCTCAAAAAATTGCCTTTAAACTTGGATATTTGTAATTTGCCTTGAGGCTTTAAGAGTGCTAAGAACACTTTGAAAGTTTGTTGATAATGTTTTATCTTGCTCCAGAAGGCCCCAGAAGAATTGGGGGAGAGAGAAAATTGTACCTGCCTTTTTTTTACAGCTGTTTGATAAGATGCTGTTGAGTCATATTTTAGTTAAGCTAAACTTTCAGAGATGTGGGAACTTGTGAATGTTACTAAAGCAGTTTAATTTCTCCCTTATGACTCTTTTCTTGTACACTAGGGAACAAGACAAAACAAAAAAACCTTTTTTATTCCACTATTTATTATGCTTAAGATTTGTAAGTCAGATAAGGCTTTCTGTGAATTTTGAGGGTAGTTTTAAAACTCTTGAGTCGCTCAAGCGTACTTTAATGACAATGAGTGTGAACCTTTGCAGGCAGAGTTGATATGACCCCCCTCCAATCTTGGGAATGAGTGGGAGTAGGGACATAGTACAGTTAGAACAATAATGTAATCACATTTGTGTTGAGTTAAATGCCACTCAGATTTGAGCTGGCTTTTCAAATCAAATAATGTTGTACTATCAGTAAATATTAAAGAGAAAAGATTCGTATTAAAGCCTTGTACTAAAGACAAATTACTAAAAGTAGATCCATTCCATTGTAGAACTGAAAGCAGTATTCTTGACCGGCTAGTCATTTTAATGATCTATTTTTTTCTCCAAAATAAATGTAATACAAAATATCCAATTTGTCAAATATAATGAAAAGATCTCATTTTTGTTATTGGCAAGACAAGATCACAAATACTGAATAAAACTTGTAAAAGTTTAAAATAGTTCTAAATCTCCATATTATGTTTTTTTAGCTTTTAAAAGGATGTATTTTAATCATATCAACATGATTTGCAGGAGGGTTTCCCTCCGTTTCAGCTCATGACTGTAGTGAGGCGCATTGCCAATTATGCCCTGTGGACTGGCCACCTCAACATATATCCAAAGAGTCTCTTAGTTTGAGCTTAGTTTCAGTTTGGCTGAATAAATTTAGGATAGCATATTCTCTCTGTGTACATGAATTGTGTGTTTGGAAAACATTTGTTGAAACTAGTTTCTTAAGAAAAACTGGATTAATCTAGATGAAAATTTAGTCCAAAAGAAATCAGTATTACATGATGGTATGGTATAGTTCTAACTCAAGGGTAAGCACTGACGACAATCCCAGCCTGAACTGGAATATTCAAATTTTCTTGAAATGAAACCTAAGTTATAGAGAAACCAGTGAGCATGTGGGATCCAGCTCTCTTACAGGTTGTGCGCATGTTGAACTTAACACAGAGGTTTGTTGAATTAGAATTGGGGGTCACTGTGACATAATAATTGCTAGACTTAGAATTGTAGGTTTGATTGCTTTAAAAGGCAAATCCAGGTCATTTTAAGATGCCCGTTTTTAAAGGTATGCATATGTTTCCCATGCTTTCTTACTTAATTTTTCCTGAATAAGTACTATTCGGATCTGATGCTGTAATTGACATGTGAAAATGAAGGCAAAAGAATAGGTAGGAGAACTGATTAACTTAAGGATTTGGTTTGAATCACAATTATTCCATTGGTATTTTTTTACCATGTGTGAGAAAAATGATCATACATCAATATTTTCTTATTTAGTTTATCTCAACAAATTTTACTTCTTATGTTCAAAAATCTGAGTTAGTCATGGTAGGGAGTAGATGAGATAGATACCAAACATGAGCAAGTCAGGAGATTTGCCTCCATGGGGGCTTGAATCTAGGATAATAGGTGGGACGTGCAAGCACAGCCTGGCAGACCAGCTGGAAGGTCATCCATACCTGTCAGAGAGGGCTCTTTGTGCAGCCTGGGGAGAAAATACTTCCCATCTGGGGGGATGTGACAGAGGCTGGATGACTGTAAATTGCCATCTAGCAGAGGCTGGGTTCAGGGCGTTCAGGCAGAGAGTACAACTTGAGCAAGGGCACGCAGGGTGGGAAGAGGCCCGCAGGGTGGGAAGAGGCCCACAGGGTGAGAAGTGCCACAGATAATGCAACAGTGTATCTGATGGATGACAACAGTGTGTACATGTTTAGAATAATGGCCAAAGGTGGTTTGCTGCCACCTAAGAACAGACACGTCACATGTTTTCATATTAGTTGGAGTCTAATGTAAAAAATACTAACCTTAACCAATGTTTGTGTTTGTGCTTTAATTCTTGTTCAAAATCTCTTTAAGATTAGGACTTGCTCTGCCTGGTGTGCTCTACCTAGGTCAGTGACAGTCTTGGATGAGTCTGAGTATCTAACTTGACTCTGTCATTGTTGCAGATTATGATGTATCACTATCACAGAAGAAACTGGTGTCTATAGCTTTTAAGGACTTGATTACATCATTTTCAAGCCTGATAGTTTTGGAATCGCCGTTAGAGCTTAAGACACATCTGCCTTCACTTTTGCCACCTGTCTTCAAACCTCGACGAAGTGCTGCGTTTTTAACACTCCTTTGTCCTTGGATTATTTAAGAGTTCCCAGAAAAACATTTCTCAGCAATATAGGAGGTAAGAATATTAAGTGCCCAGCCCAGGTCTAAGACATACTGTTTTTCTGAACACTGCGCTGAGTACTGTAATAGCCTTTCATAATGATTAAAAAGACAGAGAACTTGATAATCATTTGAATATGGAAAACATCTTAATATTTTTCTTTCTGTAAAGTATTTTAACTTTTAAGTCAGTTGCTCCAAACTGAAATCTTCTATTCCTGTGGTTTTTTTTTTTTGTTTTTTATTTAAATTTATTGCCCAAGGGAATGAGCTCTAGCTAGAGAGGAAAAGGGGAGAAGCACCCCACCACTTTGAGAAGTCATCAGGGCAGGATTTGAACTGCAGTCAACCTTGTAGGATTTGGTTTCCTTCACTGCTGGGCTTTAGAGCCAACCCCTCCTATTAAGCCATTAGTCAGTTGTTTGCAAGTAAAGTGCAAAAATATTTAAAGACTGTCAAACTAAATGATGTATAGCAATTGAATGTATAATAATAATAAATTTTTTTTAAGTCACAACAGATAAATAAGTTTTTTAAAAATTTTGAAGAACGTAAGTTTCTAATATGTCTTATGAGAGAACTGATTTAGAATATGTGGAATTTCCAAAAAGTACAGGATAAAAGTTTATCTTTTTAAATCTCCCTACCTTTTATATTTCAGAATATTTGTAGATACTATGACAAGACTTAGTAAACCTTTAGGTGTGTGTTTTAGGCAGAAAAGATGTTAGACAATTTTCCTCATCCAAATCTTGATGATGTATAATTTTGAAGAGTAGTCAAATTAAGGAAACTGAAAAAATTAAGTAACTTAACTCTTTTTCTGCTATTTAGCCAAATTTACAGGAAAAATGATTCCCAACGGATATCTGATGTTTGAAGATGAAAATTTTATTGAGTCTTCTGTTGCCAAATTAAATGCCCTGAGGAAAAGTGGCCAGTTCTGTGATGTCCGACTTCAGGTATTTAAAACTTAATTGGAAACTTACAGAATTGATCTTTTATTACTAAAAGCCATAAGTTCCTGGAATTTTCTTTGTTATAGGCATCTAATGAAGTGACTTTTTTAAAAAGTACGCTTTACCTAGAAATGTAAGCTAAAGGACTCTGATGTAGTAGTTAGCTGAGAAGTATATAGTCCATAATACTTCTAATTTTAATTCATGATTTCAGGTCTGTGGCCATGAGATGTTAGCACACAGAGCAGTACTGGCTTGCTGCAGTCCCTATTTATTTGAAATCTTTAATAGTGATAGTGATCCTCATGGAGTTTCTCATGTTAAATTTGATGATCTCAATCCAGAAGCTGTTGAAGTCTTGTTGAATTATGCCTACACTGCTCAGTAAGTATTTTGCAGTCAACCATAAAATTAGGGAATATCATCAGGAAATTCCAAGACTTTCTAAATATATTAACATTTAAATTAATTATCTCTTTTAAGGTATTAGTATCATGAATGATAAAGAACTTTTTTTTTAATAGGTTGAAAGCCGATAAGGAATTAGTAAAAGATGTTTACTCTGCAGCAAAAAAGCTGAAGATGGACCGAGTGAAGCAGGTAGGGCATCAGAAGTAACACATAAGCGTACTGTTCCTGTTCCTTGGGAGTGTTGTCTTGTGTGAGGAGAGTGTAGAATGCATCATAAAACATGTTGCTACTCTCAAGAATTTGAAAATGCTCCTTTTGTCCCCCAGAGAACTATATATGTTATTTTAACTGTTCAGCTATAACAATGTAGCAAGATTTCAGAAGGATAATTTGTACTACAATCTTGTTCATTCCCTGGTTTTCTCTGATAGGGTGGCTGTGTCAGTCTATATAGCATGAATTAATATTCATCAGTTTTTCTCAAGAGTTAATAACTGATCAGTTCTCCATTTTCTAATACTTCTACATTCCTCTTTAAAAATACTTCTACTAGAATTTAATTCCAGTGAGAAGTGCTTTACATAATTCATAGGGAGAAAAGGCATTTAATCATCTAAAGGGGAGAGGGCAGGGTCAGTAAGCCAAAGGCTACAGGCCAGCTGCTCATTTTATAAAAGTTTATTTGAATACAGCTATGTGCATCCGTTTACATGTGATCTGCAGCTGCTTCTTAGCAACAGTGATGGTTGAGTGGTGACCGGCAGTATGACCCCAGCCTAACATACTTACGGTGTGGCCTTTTAGGGAAAAGCTTAGTTTTCTGGTTCTTCTAATGCTGTCACTTTGCTCAAAAATCCTATGGTTAAAAAAAAAAAAAAAAATCCTATGGTTTGGGCCTATTGACTAGAATCGCCATCTTCTAGTAATTAACCAAAAACGCAAAAGAGAAAGAGGAGAGGCACCCAGTATAATGTTCTCTAGGCCTTTTAGAAAACATGGGGTGGTTCCTTTGGCAACATATATGTGAATCTACAAGAAAGGTGATATTGTAGACATCAAGGCAACAGGTACTGTTCAAAAAGGAATGCTCCACAAATGTTTCCATGGCAAAACAGGAAGAGTCTACACTGCTACCCAGCATGCTGTTGGCATTGTTGTGAACAAACAAGTTAAGGGCGAGATTCTTGCCCAGAGAATTAATGTGCGTATTAAGCATATTAAGCATTCTAAGAGCAGAGATAGCTTCCTAAAACGTGTGAAGGAAAATGGCCAGAGAAAGAAGGAAGCCAAAGAGAAAGGTACCTGGGTCCAACTGAGTGCCAGCCTGCTCCACCCAGAGAAGCCACTGTGTGAGAACCAATGGAAAGAAGCCTGAGCTTCTGGAACCTATTCTCTATGAATTCTTGACATGATGGGTGTTCAGACTAATCTATGGTCTATTAAAAAAAAATCCTATGGCTTGGGACCAGCAGATGGCATAATGGTTACGTCATTAGACCTCCCGCAGTTCAAGTCCTGGACCTGGTGAATTAAAACTCATGCCGGGCACGTGTGCATGCGTGCCCAAGGTGAGAATGGAGGAGGAGAAGGGGTGTGATTTGTCACTTTCTGTCTCTGGCGAGCATACGTGCCCTATAGCCAAAAAAAAAAAAAAAAAAAAAATTCCTATGGTTTATGGCAAAAGTCCCTGAGATGGCATTCCACGTTCTCCCTTATATAGATGCTGTTATTCCACAATGATTTCCTGGTCATCCTACATTTTGCTCCAGCCAAACTGTTTGCAGTATCTTTCCTACTTCTCTCACATTCAGCATCAGTATTCTCTCCTGTGTATGTTCTTAAGCATTACCTAGTTATTCTAGTAGAAAATACTTACCAGAACCTACATAGCACTTTACTTTGTTGCCCCACTCCTTAAAAATCTTAACCACATTTGGATGGCATTCTTTGATATTTGTTATTTGTATGTATATTACATTCCCACTTAAATTGTATTAAGACAGCAGTTTTGATTTGTCTTTATGTCTTCCCATAATACTTATACACTGAACATTAAATATTTGTTGGATAAAAAATGTAAATGTGGGCACTTGTGTGTTTATTTTCCAAGGTTTGTGGCGATTATTTACTATCTAGAATGGATGTGACCAGCTGCATCTCCTACCGAAATTTTGCAAGTTGTATGGGAGACTCCCGTTTGTTGAATAAGGTCGATGCTTATATTCAGGAGCATTTGTTACAAATTTCAGAAGAGGAGGAGTTTCTTAAGCTTCCACGGCTAAAGGTAAGAAGTAAAATCTGTGGACAGAGTGACACTGTTTAGTTCTAGGCCCAGAATCTTTGCTTCAAGCAAGTGAGTAATGGTTGTAAGAACAATCATATATTGAAACTTGTTATTCTTCAGAGTGTCGTGGGTTACTAATTACAAGTTGATATACTTTCTTTGTTTTTGAGTATTGGTTGCCTTCAGAATTAGTGTGTGTGGTGTGCAACTGGACATCTCGTAGTTGTAAAATTGAGAATGAAGCTGAGACCTGGAAGATGAGCATTGACTTGTATGTCATCTGTCCCCAATTCTAGCTGGAGGTGATGCTTGAAGATAACGTTTGCCTGCCCAGCAATGGCAAATTGTACACAAAGGTAATCAACTGGGTACAGCGCAGCATCTGGGAGAATGGAGACAGTCTGGAAGAGCTGATGGAAGAGGTTAGTTTTAAAGCAAATGGGATTCAACCATTCTTAAAAGTTATTTTGCTATAACATGAAGGATTCCCTTTCACTTTTATTTTATAACCATGACCCTAAAGAATTTAAATTTTGCTATAGGTACCCCTAAGCTGAGAAACAGGGGGGGTGTCCAGGTGAGCTGAATGAACTGTTCAGTTTGGTCTTCTGCTTTTCTTTTTTTATTTTTTATTTCTTTGCTTATTATGTGCTGTTAACTTTCTTTAAAGTAGCATGTAATTTGCTTTAGAAATGGGAGGTGGTACTGAAATTTTCTGTAGATTCTTAATTTTTCTTCACAGGTTTTTGCTTTAAATTTGACAAGTAGGTAAAAGCTTCTAATGGTTGTTCCTCCCCATTGATTTATCTCCCCATAGGTTTATTAACAAAACTAGGATACCCAAGACTGAAGAAACAAGAAGAAACCTCAAGTGTATTGACACGTACAGAAGCAGCAGTCCTGCCCCAGTTCTCCTAAGAAAAATCCGCTGTGGGCAGAGAACGATGATGATTTAATGGTGTTTACTCCTTTACAGGATTCTTATCTTTAAAGCTTTGTGTTTTTCAATGGTGTTGTTCATACACATGCACTCACTCACTTAACTTGGGCTACTTTTTAAAAACACAAGAGAAACAGCAGTGATGGAGAAATGATGGGAATTAAAAATGTGCAGGTGGAGCACAGAACCACTCCACTTAAGCCTTCTGAAGTCGCAAAGGGCTTACCAGATCTGTTAGGTCTGGAAAACACTGACATCATTATGTTCTGAAAAGGCTAACAGATAATCTTTAAATCCCCTGTGACTTCCCACTTCAAAATCAGATGCATTTGCCCTGTATTTGCATCTGTCAGGGGAGATATCTCTATATTTGCTTAAATTTTTGGCATTTATTTTTTCTTTATCTGCTTTTCTTGACATTACCTACAGGAGAAATATGTTTATGCAGTCAGACTTCTTGTCTTCAAAGGTGTAAACCATATTCAGTATTTTATTGTAAATATGTATATTGTTTAGGAGCCTGTATATTGTACTAGTGCCTTTTTTTTTTCTTAATGATGTGTAATAGAAGCTATGAAAAAAAAATGAAGATTTCTTTCAAGCTAATCAAGCCAAGGATGCCTCAGCCAGTGTGAGAAGATTTTGTATTTGATTTTGTTTTTGTTTTTTTTTTTTTGGCTTTGCATTTAAATTTTTTACCACTATGACATGTATGTTTCTTTACTTCGGGATCCCGCCAGAATAAGATGTGAAGAAGCTCACGCAGCCCACTGGAGGTTACCTTGAGGCGTTTGTGCAGTCTGCGTACTAGTGTAGTAGCCATGGTGACAGTAGCCACATGGGTGTTCTGTTGCTGTTTTGCAGGTTCAAACCTTGTACTACTCAGCTGATCACAAGCTGCTTGATGGGAACCTACTAGATGGACAGGCTGAGGTGTTTGGCAGTGATGATGACCACATTCAGTTTGTGCAGGTACACATTGCACAGTCTGAGGTAACGCAGGTTAACATTTGACTAGACAACCTTAGAGCGTACTTAAATTTTCCTTTAATGAAGGAAAGTGGATGAACTTCATTTGGTATAACTGGACAGAACATTGCGGGAGAAAACATGCATATCTTAGTTTTACTACTAGCATTTTTGCCACTTGAAGGTAACTCAGCAGATTAGGAAAGTTCATGAAAATATTTTTTTCTCATAAAGTAGGACTTACACCTAGTAAAAAAATGGGGGGAGGTAATAAGATGAAGCAATATAGGAATTGTTATTTTGGTTAGATTACAAAAAAATAGTTATTTGCAACAGACATAGCTAATAGACCTTAAATTGTCGATGGCTATGAAAGAAATTTTGACTGTTTTGAGCTCTCACAACTGGAAATCAGAAATGGACTTAGTTAAGATGGACTAAAACAAACTGGAAAGTAGTTGATTGTATGCTAAAATTTGACCTAGATGTTTCTTGAGTAAAATGAATTTAAAGTGTAGTATAATTTCATTGTGCTAATTATGTGAGTTAGTTTGCTTTTTATGAAATCCAGTTTCATTTTTTTCCCTACCTTTAGAGGATAAACACAGACTTAATTAGGTGCATTATTATCAGTTAACAGACAACAAACATCTCAGCTGTACATTTATTTAGTTCATAGACAGAAAACATACAGAAGAGTACACAGATCGTAAGTGTCATTTAGTGAGCCTATCCGTGTAAAGACTAGAACTAGCCAGGTCAAAAAGAGCAGATTTCTGGCATCCTGGGGGCTTTCCTTCTGCTCTTTCCCAATCACGGAAAAGGAAATTGCACCTTAACCTCTGACCCATAGATTAATTTGCCTGTGCTTGACATGAATATAAATACCCATTCAGTTTGCATTCTTTTTATTTGGCCTAGAGCCATAAAGAGTTTGTGTCCATCTAGATTAAGGGGTGTTTCCTGTAAACACTGGAAGGTAAATTCTAGTCTCAGTAGTCACTTTGCACTTTTGTTACCAAGTGTCAGCTCTCTGGTGTCCTGTGGAGGTGGTGGCTGAATTTATTTTCTAAAAGGTTTTGGATTTGAATTGGTTGAGAACTTTGTTCATGTTTGTGCATTTTGTCTTTTTTGGGAGGGTGGTTTTTGCTATAGGGTGTGTGTGCTTGCCAGAGAGACAGAAAGCGAGAAATCGCCCCCAAAGGAGGATGGCCACACCATAATCCCTTCTCCATTCTCTTGGGATCTTGGGCGTGCATGCACACGCTCTCAGCATGAGTTTAATCCACCGGGTCCGGGACTCGAATCGTGGTCAGCTACATGGGAGTCCAGCAACGTAGCCATTAAGCTGACTGCTGGTCCTGATGTTTGTGCATTTTTAAAATTTTGATAACTCCCTAAACTCTAAACATTATATAACATGTTTAAAGTACCTTTCAACAAGCAAAGGTTGAGTGGAAGGCAGGTCATGGTGTTTGGTGTGGGGACACAAAAAGGTACAAGAGACTTTATGGTTACAGGACCTGAGAAAAGATGGTAATACAATACTCACTAATACAAAAGGCCTGAAGGAAAGAGGGTAGTGAAAATAAAGACAGAAGCCAGAGAAATTCAAAGAGGAAGCAACTATTTGAGTGTCTTAATTTAGGAGAGTTTGCATAGCAGGTAAAAGGAGATATGTTGGCTAGCAGAGAGTGCCTGGGTAAGGATGATTCCCATGGAGCTGCAGGTGGTTGAGACTGGGAAGTAGGTAAGTGCCACCAGAAAGGCTCATGCTTTATCTTGCAGGCCACTCTGCTGCAGGCCATGGAACATGTGAACACATATTTCATAACTTGAGTAACAAACATTCAACTCGGCAACAGTTCAGTAGTTGATTGGGTAAATTACAGTATTTCCTTTTAATGAAGAAATGTATATTCATTAATAATTTTAGACATATGGTTAGTTTTTTTTAAAAGATTCTTTCATTTTAATTTTATTATGATTATCATTTTTAATTTGACCAGAGAGAGAGAGCAAACTGCTAGGTCTGGGTCTTGAACCACAGTCGGCCATGTGGGAGTCCAGCACTCCTAACCACCATGCCACCTGCTGGCCCAAAACAACTGGTTAATTGATAAGTGGTAGTTCCTGGGCTGAGATTACAGTTGATTTTTATTTATTTATTTTTTTAACTTTCTAAAATGGTTGCTTTGGATTCCTTGTATTTTTAGAACCAGGCACAGAGGGTAGATGTAAAATTTGTGAGACCAAATTGTAGCCTACTACAAGCAATAGCTCAGTTTAAAAAAAAAAAAAAAAGATGGCTTACTCAAAGGCCAAGTTAGGTCTTAGTGATTTATTTATTTAGATTAGGAAAATTAGGGAAAAGGAAGAATCTGAGAATGAATGGATTCTAATATGTGTGATTTATTATAATATCCCATGAGTAGAGATGATGAAATGAGTAAGGGGACATATAGTAGGCTTCACGAATAGGAAAAGGGGTTGAAGAAGGAAGCCGTTAGAAAGGTAGGAAGACAATTAAAATCTATGTTGTAAAAGCTAGAAAAAAGTTTAAAGGAAGACTAAATTGTCAAATTCGTCTCCAAAAAGTCATGTAAAAAAGTTAGGGATATCTATCTGCTTCACATATAAAGGAGTGAACCTGCCTTACTGTATTAGGCTTATTGATTATATAATACTAACAGTCTTCATTATCGTAATGCCTTTCCCTTTCACTTCTCTCTTCTCTGTTAGTCTGTACCTTTAGAACAGTTTTCCTACTGTAGTAAAAGCACCGCCCATTTATAATACTGTAGTCCTCTTCTCACAGACTGGGATAGGGTTTATCTGCCTAAGGTAGATGAGGTTAGCTATCTCTAGCCTTACGTTTCACTCCTAGTATTTTTGTACTGTGACCCAATCTGTTACAGTATTAAAAGGGTGTACTTTATTTCCAGAATTCCTTATCTTTAGCTGTATCGCCCTAGGCAGTGTGTATCTTCTGAGCTTTAATATTTTTGTTCATAAAATGGATAGGTAATATCACCCTCACAGGATTGAAGGAGAGGTGTGAATAAGGTACCTGGTAACACCCAAGTACTTCACAAGTGTCCGAATGGGACTCGGTGACATGCCCTCTGACAGCATACATTCTCTGCCTTTTCTCAACGTAGCCTACCTGTTGCAACCACACTTGCAGGGTGCCCAGACCTGCCTCTGGTAGTTTCTTTATAAGTTCAAATAGCTACCTGGATCCTTTTCTCTATTACTTGATACATGGCTCTTTGCTTCCATTAGCAACAGAAATTTCCATTAGAAATCTTACTTGTCCATGGTGTGGCCCTGGAGACCAGAACAAGTGGCTAATTGGACTTGGTCTGATATGAAGGTGGTACCTGTTCTTTTGGCAGTTCCTCAGAGTAGCTTGGACCCTGCCAGTTCCATGTGATCATATCCCTTGGAAGTGGCAAGGACTAATTAGAAAACCACCATCAAAGCCAGTTCATACATGAGCACACACATGTAGTTCTCTGTCATTTGGAAATGGGCAACTTTGCCCATTCTCCCTTAGTGTTTCTGTATATTATTTTTGATATTTGTCTTTTGCATTGTTTCATTTTTTATTTTTTTTTTGTATTTAAATGTAGTTTTTGTCTAGAAAACAACTCTATAATACCTGTAAGGTAGCCCAAAAGAAATACTGTTTCTTGTACTTACCACTTCTTTCCTAAAAAACACTTCAGAGAGTTTGGGTGATCCTGTGTCTGCTCACTTTCTGCTGGCATTGTATGAGCCAGTCTGTATGATTTAGTTAGGGTTGACACTTTCATGGAGGCAGTGAGCTAATACATTCTCAGGTAACTTATTAAAATATCTTTTGGAGGATTCTATAATATAAAAAAGATGTGAGCTTACGTTGATTATAGCTTTTTTCCCTCCCTTCTACCGAGTGTTCTAATACTTGGTCTGCAGCATGTGTTTTGGATTGTCTATGTTGAGCTTTTTCTGACCAGGCTAATTCTGTAGGTGTAGTTGTTTCAGTATTAAGTGAAGTATGCCAACAATTTGTGTCCATTGGAAAGTGTTGGTTGGTGCAGAATTCATTGTGCCATAGATGTCGTATGTAGGTGAAGGAGACCGCGTGTTTTTGCAGTGTTGTGGAGTAGTTCAGGAACAAAGGTACACCAGGTGTGGTCTTTGGCTAGGTTTCTGTAGCTACCTTTTGATTTTGCAGAAAAAGCCACCACGTGAGAATGGCCATAAGCAGATAAGTAGCAGTTCCTCTGGATGTCTCTCTTCTCCAAATGCTACAGTACAAAGCCCTAAGCATGAATGGAAAATCATTGCTTCGGAAAAGACTTCAAGTAAGTATCTTGAAAATATTGAAGTCTAGTTTGTTAGGTTGTCCTTGACTTACCTATTTGTAAGGAGTGCTGTCAATTTAATACTTAAAAATTGACTGAGAGGAAAAACTCAAAAGCAGTTGAATCTGGAAAACCATTCGGGGTTTAGAGACTGTGGAGTCCTACTCAGGATCATACAGCAGCCCAAAGTGATAACTGCATCTTAAATGTAGAACTCTTGTGCTTTCAGATAACACTTACTTGTGCCTGGCTGTGCTGGATGGTATATTCTGTGTAATTTTCCTTCATGGGCGAAACAGCCCACAGAGCTCACCAACAAGTACTCCAAAACTAACCAAGAGTTTAAGCTTTGAGATGCAACCAGACGAGCTCATAGAAAAGCCCATGTCCCCTATGCAGTATGCACGGTCGGGTCTGGGAACAGCGGAGATGAATGGCAAACTCATTGCTGCAGGTAAGCACAGGAGGACCTGTTGGAAGGTCCGTCTGTCTGTGGGCATTTACACTTAATTTGACACACACACTTTGGAAGAGAAAGTTTAATATGTCTTCATGACATTCCAAGAAGACAATAGTATTGAGTATGCCTTTCAGGTCAGTGTTAGGGTTTTTTTTTTTTTTTTTTTTTTTTGCTATAGGGCACGTGCGCTCGCCAGAAAGACAGATAGATAGAGAGACAGAAAGCGAGAAATCACCCCCGGGGGGGATAGCCATGCCGCAATCCCTTTTCCTCCATTCTCTCGGGATCTTGAGCACGCAAGCACACGTGCCCGGCGTGAGTTTAAGCCACCGGGTCCAGGACTCGAAACGCAGTTGACTACATGGGAGTCCAATGATATAGCCATTACGCTAACTGCTGGTTCCAGTGTGTCTGATTTTTAAACCGTAAAGTGAATAAATCTTTCTCCTAATTTTAAGCCAACATTATTCTGTGTACTTGTGCTGATAATGTAACTCATTCAGTTTACTCATGCCGATAATAACATTACTCTCAACTGTTACAAATACTTCTTCCTAGTGTGTAGATTACTTACATCATTCTGGACTGGAAACTGGCAGTTTATTTTTTTAAGAGGTCTTTGCCGTAGGGCATGTGTGCTTCACCAGAGAGAGGCAGAGACCGTGAAAGACAAAGTGAGAAATCACCCACTCAGTGGTGCTGGCCACGCCTTAATCCCTTCTCCATTCTCACCCCAGGATCCTGGGGACCCACGCACACATGCCCAGCATGATTTTCAAGCCTCCAGTCTGAGACTTAACCGTAGTCAACCCCGTGGGAATCGTGACGTATCTGCTGGCCCCTCAGTTTAATATTTTAAGCATAAATCTCTGTGGTTCTTTTACCAGGTGGTTATAACAGAGAGGAGTGTCTTCGAACAGTTGAATGCTATGATCCACATACCGATCATTGGTCTTTCCTTGCTCCCATGAGAACCCCAAGGGCCCGATTTCAAATGGCTGTTCTCATGGTAAGTGTATTATGCTACAAAGCAACCCATATTTAGCTTTTTTCCCTCATAACTTCACAGTGGGAAGAGTTCTTATCTCTCACTTGTGGGCACAGGGTCAACTCTATGTGGTAGGTGGTTCAACCGGCCACTCAGATGACCTGAGTTGTGGAGAGATGTATGATCCAAATATAGATGACTGGATTCCTGTTCCAGAGTTGAGAACTAACCGTTGTAATGCAGGTAATAATTTTCTTCTGAGATACTCAGTGTTTAAATATGGTAATTCAGCTATCAATGTATAACCATACTTTATACTTGCATAGGAGTGTGTGCCCTGAATGGAAAATTGTACATTGTTGGTGGCTCTGATCCATATGGTCAGAAAGGACTGAAAAATTGTGATGTATTTGATCCTGTAACAAAGTTGTGGACAAGCTGTGCTCCTCTTAACATTCGTAAGTTGATTTATTCCCCCCCCCCTTAAGGATTTATTTTCATTTCTTTTTTCAAAGACCAGTGAATCATCAGTATGTGTAGTACACACTTCAGAGTTTTAGGAGATGTAAATCTTGGTTTGACTGACTTTTATAGGTAGACACCAGTCTGCAGTTTGTGAGCTTGGCGGTTATTTGTACATAATCGGAGGTGCAGAGTCTTGGAATTGTCTGAATACAGTAGAACGGTATAATCCTGAAAATAACACCTGGACTTTAATTGCTCCCATGAATGTGGCTAGGCGAGGAGCTGGAGTAGCTGTTCTTGACGGTGAGTATCGGGATTTGGAGAGATGAAGAATAGACAGTGGTAATGTTCTAAAATCCCCAGAAAATTACTCAGAAGCGGCCATCTTTTCTGGTGCAGTGGTGACTGGCAGTTTGTCCTTTAGAAATGTCATTTTTAGTCAGAGACTAATACTTGATAGATAAACATGTTAATTCACCAGCCTTTTGATGGGTGCACTTGATGAAATTTGAAGTCATTTTATCCCATAAACCATAGTCAGAATACATCATCTTGGATTCTGAGTTTCCCTGTTGATAGACCCACAATTTAAATAGTCTGATTTGCAAACCAAAGTAAATACAAATCCCTAATTGTCTATGCTATGCCTAGTCGGAAATGAAAACCTGTAGACTCTTCTAACAGATCTTTCCAAAGTAGTAAACTTAGTCTAATTGTAGTTAGCATAATATAAACTTGTTGGAACAAAGCTAAGGTTCAGCTTATTTATGACTTAATAACTAGGGAGAGCACAGGTGTGTAGACACAGCAGCAAGGGGCCTACAGGCCTGCAGCTTCCTGTGAGCCTTGTCAGTGTATTTCAGATCAAGGGCAGAGGTTGACCAAGTGATAGTAATGCATAGAATGAATCTGAGAATCAGTGATAATTTTTTTTTTCTAAGCTATATTGTTTAGCACTAACATTTGATCTATTGGGAATTACTTCTAAAATACTAACTGCTTTGCATGTGTATTTGAAAAGGGTCAGAACTGTTTTCCTAAGAAATTTCTGTACAAAAAATTTTATATAGTCATAAAGCACTAGAATGTTTTCACTTAGCTGAAATCTGTTGTCCTGTAACTTATTTCAGTTCTTCATTCTGTGCACTAGACTAAGGAATTCCAATACACAGAACTCTTCAGGTTTTCCACTGAGTAGCTGCATCCCTAGGTGAGCTGGCCAGCTTCTCTGTGCCTCTCATGTGCTCATCTCTGAGACGGTAATGAGAGGAACTCAGTTGTCTCTTTTGTGAGGGTTCTAGTTTATGCAGCTACTGCTGCTTCTGTTTCTCCTCCCATTCCCTTATACATTGCCCAAGTTCCATGTGGGAATAGGTGTTTATTCATTTTAGTCAGTTTGTGTCTCCTGTTTGCAGAATATGTGTGTTGCCATGTTAATAGGCACTTAAAAACTTTAACAGAATGAACAGGCATTTCTGTTTAAAAACAACTGATGGGGGGCGGGGGCGGCAGCGAAAGACAGACCTAGGATTTTCTTCCTTACACTTGAGCCTCTCTAGATTTACCCTGTCTCATTTCTCTTTCAGGAAAGCTGTTTGTAGGTGGTGGCTTTGATGGCTCTCATGCCATCAGTTGTGTAGAGATGTATGATCCAACTAGAAATGAATGGAAGATGATGGGAAATATGACGTCACCACGGAGCAACGCTGGGATTGCAACTGTAGGGAACACCATTTATGCAGTGGGAGGATTTGATGGCAATGAATTTCTAAATACGGTGGAAGTCTATAACCTTGAGTCAAATGAGTGGAGCCCCTATACAAAGATTTTCCAATTTTAACAAATTTAAGACCCTCTCAAACTAACAGGCTTAGTGATGTAATTGTGTTTAGTAGAGGTACACTTGTGAATAAGGAGGGTGGGTGGGTATAGAGGTTGCTAACAGCAACACAGAGCTTTTGCATATTGCATATTAAACTTGCTGTACATACTTTTTTGTGTTTATTTGGAAAGGAATGCAAAGATGAAGGTCTGTTTTGTGTATTTTTAAGACTTCTTTGGTTATTTTACTTTTTTGGAAGTTGATATTGTAAAAGAATAAACCAAGAATTGATTGGGCATATCATTTCAAGAAGTCCCCTCTCCTCCACATTTGTTTTGCCAGTTTGCACATTAAATGACTCTGCCCTCAAATGTGTACAATGGGGAGTGAGGGGTAGGGTTTAAAGACATAGTAGGCAGTTGGGTTTTTTAAGGGCCCTTTTTCAATAACTGGAACACTCTATAACAAAAGATACTTATTTAAATAGATGACAGTAACTATTTTTGTTTTTATTAAAAGAAAGCTGACATGCCTACCAATATTTAATCTTTTCTGATTGCCTTTTTATAACTTTTTATATTCTCAGTAGAATGCTTTACCTGTTGAAGATTAAATGGCAGATCCAAGTTACTGAAGCAGGTGGCAGTCTTAAAGTATGCACATGGGGTGTTTCTTTTAGACACCCAAAATGCAAGCTTCTGCTTTTGCCTCAGCTGGGTTTTTTTGTTTTTTAAGAATACAGTACCAATGTTTATTTGAATGGAGTTGCTGAACAGTAACATAGCTGTGATTCTTTTGTTTTTAAAACACTGGTCTTAAATACTTTGATTTGCTGAGGGTATGTTTTATAAAGTTAGACATTCAGTATGTAGCAGTAAAGAACAATGAAGTATTTTATCTTCTAAATCCTGTTTTAATCATTAACAGAACAATCCCAAATGGCAGCCCTCAACTGTGAAAAGATTGCTTTGAACTGTATAGGTTTGTGAATGCAGCCTTTAGCAGAACTATGTTTTTGTTCAGTATTTCTATTCACATTGATAAATATTGGTTGGGATGACTTGGTGTCTGATGTGTACTGCTACACACCTAACTTAATGGTGCCAAAATTAGCACGTCCTTATGCTTGCTCCTGATGCAAACACATTAAAGGTACTTTGCAGGAAATCCTTGCACCATGGGATTAATATCCCAATGTTGTTGTGTACTCTTTCGTTGCTAAAAGTATGGAGAATTTTTTTTTCCAGTAATGATTAACTGAAAGTATTTGTGAAAAACACTCACCTAGCATCCTACTTCTGAAATGAGTGATGTAAGGATATTTTCACACAGAAGACACAAGTGCATAGATTTTTAATGAACCAACTGGCTTAGGAAGAAAATTAGGGATGTCTCCAAATGTCCCACTAGTACTTTGCCACCTTATTTCTCTTCATCTGTTCCACAAAAAAGCGACCAAGAAAGTAAATCAGTTCACCTGGTAACTATAGTTCCTGAGCATCCATCCATCCGTACCAGATTTGGATGGACCATAACTTAGGCTACCAGATTTGAATTTGACTGTTTTCATATGGATCTTTTTATGTTCTATTCAGCACGAGGAAATAAAAGTTTTAGTTGAGGATTCAGCATTCAAAGCCTTAAAATCACCTCTCATTTTGTAAGTAGCAAGCTTAAAGTCAAATGAGGGTGGGTCAGAGTTTTCCTACGTTACCATTGATGCCAAACAGGTAGTTTGGTGGCTAACTAAGAGCAGTCTTCAAAAAAATCCATAGAAAATGCATATTATAAACAAACTGCATGGATGTCAAATTTTTTCATGCCAAAATAAATTTATACTTTAATTCTATTTTCTCACAAGCTTTTTGAAGTCCCCTGATATATTAAAAGTAACTGTAGTCAGTCCTCATGAACATAAATCTCCATAAAGGAAAAATAAAACAAACCAGTGCTTAGCAACCAGTTGTTAGCTCTTTATCCATATCTAAAAAAAATACATGTTTTCTTCAGGGGAGAAGAAATGTGACACAGCCTGAGCATAACTGTGGGATTTTGGGGGGGTTTAATACGTGTGAGTTTTCAGTAGTTTTTGCAATCAGTTATAGTAGTGCATATTAAAATACTAGGTTTTTTAAAATGGTAGCAAAACTATAAAATATGTACTTTGAGTTAACCAAATGACTGGTTGTACTCAGGCAAGAATTTTCTTTATTACACGACTTTCAATGTAGGGTTCTGATTTTTGGCTTCAAATATTGTCATACGTTCTTTGTCATATGTCATATTTCAGGGAAAAAACACGGACCTGAGGATGTGATACGGTGCTAGGATCCTTGCTTAATTAATAAATAGGTGTGTTCAACCTATAATTTCCCTCAACCTCAGAACTGTTAAAATTGAAGTAAAGACGGAAGAGTCCTAATAAAATATTTCTACGACTCCACAGCTGCCCTCAGGAAAATGTGAATTAGAAAATTTTGGCTCTATAGGATCAGTAACTTGTTTCCTTTGTTTCAAAACAAGGTTTGAGGAGTTCAGTGAGACATAGATACGAGGTAAATTAGGTGAAAATGGAAAAAGAAGGAAACACCAGTATATTAAATCCTTGTTCAGGCTGAGCTACAAATTTGATTCTGTAAATGGGTATCCTTAATTTAAATCAGTATCAGTAAATTAAAAAGGAGTAATGTTTTGTTAGGCCTTTAAGGGCAGTGTATATGGTTTTTTTTTTTTTTTTTTTTTGCTATAGGGCACGTGCGCTCGCCAGAAAGACAGATAGATAGAGAGACAGAAAGCGAGAAATCACCCCCGGGGGGGATAGCCATGCCGCAATCCCTTTTCCTCCATTCTCTCGGGATCTTGAGCACGCAAGCACACGTGCCCGGCGTGAGTTTAAGCCACCGGGTCCAGGACTCGAAACGCAGTTGACTACATGGGAGTCCAATGATATAGCCATTACGCTAACTGCTGGTTCCAGTGTGTCTGATTTTTAAACTGTAAAGTGAATAAATCTTTCTCCTAATTTTAAGCCAACATTATTCTGTGTACTTGTGCTGATAATGTAACTCATTCAGTTTACTCATGCCGATAATAACATTACTCTCAACTGTTACAAATACTTCTTCCTAGTGTGTAGATTACTTACATCATTCTGGACTGGAAACTGGCAGTTTATTTTTTTAAGAGGTCTTTGCCGTAGGGCATGTGTGCTTCACCAGAGAGAGGCAGAGACCGTGAAAGACAAAGTGAGAAATCACCCACTCAGTGGTGCTGGCCACGCCTTAATCCCTTCTCCATTCTCACCCCAGGATCCTGGGGACCCACGCACACATGCCCAGCATGATTTTCAAGCCTCCAGTCTGAGACTTAACCGTAGTCAACCCCGTGGGAATCGTGACGTATCTGCTGGCCCCTCAGTTTAATATTTTAAGCATAAATCTCTGTGGTTCTTTTACCAGGTGGTTATAACAGAGAGGAGTGTCTTCGAACAGTTGAATGCTATGATCCACATACCGATCATTGGTCTTTCCTTGCTCCCATGAGAACCCCAAGGGCCCGATTTCAAATGGCTGTTCTCATGGTAAGTGTATTATGCTACAAAGCAACCCATATTTAGCTTTTTTCCCTCATAACTTCACAGTGGGAAGAGTTCTTATCTCTCACTTGTGGGCACAGGGTCAACTCTATGTGGTAGGTGGTTCAAACGGCCACTCAGATGACCTGAGTTGTGGAGAGATGTATGATCCAAATATAGATGACTGGATTCCTGTTCCAGAGTTGAGAACTAACCGTTGTAATGCAGGTAATAATTTTCTTCTGAGATACTCAGTGTTTAAATATGGTAATTCAGCTATCAATGTATAACCATACTTTATACTTTCATAGGAGTGTGTGCCCTGAATGGAAAATTGTACATTGTTGGTGGCTCTGATCCATATGGTCAGAAAGGACTGAAAAATTGTGATGTATTTGATCCTGTAACAAAGTTGTGGACAAGCTGTGCTCCTCTTAACATTCGTAAGTTGATTTATTTCCCCCCCCCCCTTAAGGATTTATTTTCATTTCTTTTTTCAAAGACCAGTGAATCATCAGTATGTGTAGTACACACTTCAGAGTTTTAGGAGATGTAAATCTTGGTTTGACTGACTTTTATAGGTAGACACCAGTCTGCAGTTTGTGAGCTTGGCGGTTATTTGTACATAATCGGAGGTGCAGAGTCTTGGAATTGTCTGAATACAGTAGAACGGTATAATCCTGAAAATAACACCTGGACTTTAATTGCTCCCATGAATGTGGCTAGGCGAGGAGCTGGAGTAGCTGTTCTTGACGGTGAGTATCGGGATTTGGAGAGATGAAGAATAGACAGTGGTAATGTTCTAAAATCCCCAGAAAATTACTCAGAAGCGGCCATCTTTTCTGGTGCAGTGGTGACTGGCAGTTTGTCCTTTAGAAATGTCATTTTTAGTCAGAGACTAATACTTGATAGATAAACATGTTAATTCACCAGCCTTTTGATGGGTGCACTTGATGAAATTTGAAGTCATTTTATCCCATAAACCATAGTCAGAATACATCATCTTGGATTCTGAGTTTCCCTGTTGATAGACCCACAATTTAAATAGTCTGATTTGCAAACCAAAGTAAATACAAATCCCTAATTGTCTATGCTATGCCTAGTCGGAAATGAAAACCTGTAGACTCTTCTAACAGATCTTTCCAAAGTAGTAAACTTAGTCTAATTGTAGTTAGCATAATATAAACTTGTTGGAACAAAGCTAAGGTTCAGCTTATTTATGACTTAATAACTAGGGAGAGCACAGGTGTGTAGACACAGCAGCAAGGGGCCTACAGGCCTGCAGCTTCCTGTGAGCCTTGTCAGTGTATTTCAGATCAAGGGCAGAGGTTGACCAAGTGATAGTAATGCATAGAATGAATCTGAGAATCAGTGATAATTTTTTTTTTCTAAGCTATATTGTTTAGCACTAACATTTGATCTATTGGGAATTACTTCTAAAATACTAACTGCTTTGCATGTGTATTTGAAAAGGGTCAGAACTGTTTTCCTAAGAAATTTCTGTACAAAAAATTTTATATAGTCATAAAGCACTAGAATGTTTTCACTTAGCTGAAATCTGTTGTCCTGTAACTTATTTCAGTTCTTCATTCTGTGCACTAGACTAAGGAATTCCAATACACAGAACTCTTCAGGTTTTCCACTGAGTAGCTGCATCCCTAGGTGAGCTGGCCAGCTTCTCTGTGCCTCTCATGTGCTCATCTCTGAGACGGTAATGAGAGGAACTCAGTTGTCTCTTTTGTGAGGGTTCTAGTTTATGCAGCTACTGCTGCTTCTGTTTCTCCTCCCATTCCCTTATACATTGCCCAAGTTCCATGTGGGAATAGGTGTTTATTCATTTTAGTCAGTTTGTGTCTCCTGTTTGCAGAATATGTGTGTTGCCATGTTAATAGGCACTTAAAAACTTTAACAGAATGAACAGGCATTTCTGTTTAAAAACAACTGATGGGGGGCGGGGGCGGCAGCGAAAGACAGACCTAGGATTTTCTTCCTTACACTTGAGCCTCTCTAGATTTACCCTGTCTCATTTCTCTTTCAGGAAAGCTGTTTGTAGGTGGTGGCTTTGATGGCTCTCATGCCATCAGTTGTGTAGAGATGTATGATCCAACTAGAAATGAATGGAAGATGATGGGAAATATGACGTCACCACGGAGCAACGCTGGGATTGCAACTGTAGGGAACACCATTTATGCAGTGGGAGGATTTGATGGCAATGAATTTCTAAATACGGTGGAAGTCTATAACCTTGAGTCAAATGAGTGGAGCCCCTATACAAAGATTTTCCAATTTTAACAAATTTAAGACCCTCTCAAACTAACAGGCTTAGTGATGTAATTGTGTTTAGTAGAGGTACACTTGTGAATAAGGAGGGTGGGTGGGTATAGAGGTTGCTAACAGCAACACAGAGCTTTTGCATATTGCATATTAAACTTGCTGTACATACTTTTTTGTGTTTATTTGGAAAGGAATGCAAAGATGAAGGTCTGTTTTGTGTATTTTTAAGACTTCTTTGGTTATTTTACTTTTTTGGAAGTTGATATTGTAAAAGAATAAACCAAGAATTGATTGGGCATATCATTTCAAGAAGTCCCCTCTCCTCCACATTTGTTTTGCCAGTTTGCACATTAAATGACTCTGCCCTCAAATGTGTACAATGGGGAGTGAGGGGTAGGGTTTAAAGACATAGTAGGCAGTTGGGTTTTTTAAGGGCCCTTTTTCAATAACTGGAACACTCTATAACAAAAGATACTTATTTAAATAGATGACAGTAACTATTTTTGTTTTTATTAAAAGAAAGCTGACATGCCTACCAATATTTAATCTTTTCTGATTGCCTTTTTATAACTTTTTATATTCTCAGTAGAATGCTTTACCTGTTGAAGATTAAATGGCAGATCCAAGTTACTGAAGCAGGTGGCAGTCTTAAAGTATGCACATGGGGTGTTTCTTTTAGACACCCAAAATGCAAGCTTCTGCTTTTGCCTCAGCTGGGTTTTTTTGTTTTTTAAGAATACAGTACCAATGTTTATTTGAATGGAGTTGCTGAACAGTAACATAGCTGTGATTCTTTTGTTTTTAAAACACTGGTCTTAAATACTTTGATTTGCTGAGGGTATGTTTTATAAAGTTAGACATTCAGTATGTAGCAGTAAAGAACAATGAAGTATTTTATCTTCTAAATCCTGTTTTAATCATTAACAGAACAATCCCAAATGGCAGCCCTCAACTGTGAAAAGATTGCTTTGAACTGTATAGGTTTGTGAATGCAGCCTTTAGCAGAACTATGTTTTTGTTCAGTATTTCTATTCACATTGATAAATATTGGTTGGGATGACTTGGTGTCTGATGTGTACTGCTACACACCTAACTTAATGGTGCCAAAATTAGCACGTCCTTATGCTTGCTCCTGATGCAAACACATTAAAGGTACTTTGCAGGAAATCCTTGCACCATGGGATTAATATCCCAATGTTGTTGTGTACTCTTTCGTTGCTAAAAGTATGGAGAATTTTTTTTTCCAGTAATGATTAACTGAAAGTATTTGTGAAAAACACTCACCTAGCATCCTACTTCTGAAATGAGTGATGTAAGGATATTTTCACACAGAAGACACAAGTGCATAGATTTTTAATGAACCAACTGGCTTAGGAAGAAAATTAGGGATGTCTCCAAATGTCCCACTAGTACTTTGCCACCTTATTTCTCTTCATCTGTTCCACAAAAAAGCGACCAAGAAAGTAAATCAGTTCACCTGGTAACTATAGTTCCTGAGCATCCATCCATCCGTACCAGATTTGGATGGACCATAACTTAGGCTACCAGATTTGAATTTGACTGTTTTCATATGGATCTTTTTATGTTCTATTCAGCACGAGGAAATAAAAGTTTTAGTTGAGGATTCAGCATTCAAAGCCTTAAAATCACCTCTCATTTTGTAAGTAGCAAGCTTAAAGTCAAATGAGGGTGGGTCAGAGTTTTCCTACGTTACCATTGATGCCAAACAGGTAGTTTGGTGGCTGAAAGTTAAGAGCAGTCTTCAAAAAAATCCATAGAAAATGCATATTATAAACAAACTGCATGGATGTCAAATTTTTTCATGCCAAAATAAATTTATACTTTAATTCTATTTTCTCACAAGCTTTTTGAAGTCCCCTGATATATTAAAAGTAACTGTAGTCAGTCCTCATGAACATAAATCTCCATAAAGGAAAAATAAAACAAACCAGTGCTTAGCAACCAGTTGTTAGCTCTTTATCCATATCTAAAAAAAATACATGTTTTCTTCAGGGGAGAAGAAATGTGACACAGCCTGAGCATAACTGTGGGATTTTGGGGGGGTTTAATAAGTGAGTTTTCAGTAGTTTTTGCAATCAGTTATAGTAGTGCATATTAAAATACTAGGTTTTTTAAAATGGTAGCAAAACTATAAAATATGTACTTTGAGTTAACCAAATGACTGGTTGTACTCAGGCAAGAATTTTCTTTATTACACGACTTTCAATGTAGGGTTCTGATTTTTGGCTTCAAATATTGTCATACGTTCTTTGTCATATGTCATATTTCAGGGAAAAAACACGGACCTGAGGATGTGATACGGTGCTAGGATCCTTGCTTAATTAATAAATAGGTGTGTTCAACCTATAATTTCCCTCAACCTCAGAACTGTTAAAATTGAAGTAAAGACGGAAGAGTCCTAATAAAATATTTCTACGACTCCACAGCTGCCCTCAGGAAAATGTGAATTAGAAAATTTTGGCTCTATAGGATCAGTAACTTGTTTCCTTTGTTTCAAAACAAGGTTTGAGGAGTTCAGTGAGACATAGATACGAGGTAAATTAGGTGAAAATGGAAAAAGAAGGAAACACCAGTATATTAAATCCTTGTTCAGGCTGAGCTACAAATTTGATTCTGTAAATGGGTATCCTTAATTTAAATCAGTATCAGTAAATTAAAAAGGAGTAATTGCTAGAAAGCACAAATAGCCTTCATAATAAAACCAGATGTTTCTCGAGAGTCTTAAAATGATATATTGAGTCACAGGGACATAACCCATGTGGATGTCCTGGGTTCTTCAACTCATTAGCATAATGGCCAGTAAAATAGTGGACTCTGATACACATTAAGGTTACTCCTTAATCCTGACCATCTGTTGTATTAAACTGTCTTATCCAAAAGTGGTACCCAGCCTTTAAATATATAGGCTTCTGATGAAGAATCTGTATCCAGAACTCTCAAAACTCAACAGAACAATCTAGGTTTAAAATGGGCAAAATATTAGAACAAGACACTTTGCCAAAGAAGATAAATGGATGCCAGTAAGAACATGAAAAGATGGTCATGGCCAAATAATTAAGAAAATGTAAATTAAATACATCTGTTAAAAACTGAATGACCTGGGGACCAGCAGTTGGCATAATGGTTATGTCGCTGGACTCCCACGTAGTCAACCACAGTTCAAGTCCCAGACCCAGTGGCTTAAATTCATGCCAGGCGCGTGTGCGTGCGTGCCCAAGATCCCGAGAGGAGAAGGGATTGCGGCGTGGCCATCCTCCCTGGGGAGTTATTCCTTGTTTTCTGTCTCTCTGTCTCTTTCTAGCGAGTGCACACGCCCTATAACAAAAACCTCTTGAAAAAAAAAATGAATGGCCAAATTCTGGTTAGGATACAGAGCAGCTGGAATGCTCATAACTTAGTGGAGGAATCGCAAAAAACAGGCATGCTGGAAAGAGTTTGGCAGGTTTTTATGCTCAGTGACTAACCCCATTTGAAGGCACATACCTAAGTGAAATGGAACATATTCACAAACTGAATAGAGCAGCTTTATTCATAATCACCCAGAACTGTAGCCTTCTACATGGTAAATGCATTTGCATGTCTATGCAGTGCAGTGCTAGGAATAAATGCAGAGACACAGCATGGATGGGCTCAAGGATTATACTGAGTAAAAACCTCGCTGCACAGGCTCCACTTACAGAACATTCTAGAATAGGAAAAATGAACACACCATGGCCTGAGGTGGGGATGGGCACTAACGACAACAGTATTCGGGATTTTTTTTGGGGGGGGCGGGGGATGGATGTGCCATGCTACACTTGAAAAAAAGTTTACTTTCTAGCTTAACCAAAAGTATACTTAAGTTCTTGGGGTCACCAGGTGGTGTGGTGGTTTCAAGTCCTGGACCTGGTGGCCTTCCCACTCCCCCTCCATTCTCTCTGGTAATTTAAAAATAATAATACTTATTTAAAAAAAAAAAAAGTATTACTTAGTCTCTAAAGGAGCCAGTTTTAAAGAAGGACAAAGAAATGTCCATATTTTAGTCTCACTAGAAGTCACATTAGGGAATCCTTTCATTCCCACTGACCTTGCAGGGTCTACGCTGGGCTAATGTAGTTAATTAAGCATAACCATGAGTCAATAGTAGAGTTGTGAAGACAGATAGGAATGAAACTCAAAAGGACAGGATCTCACATGGCCAACCAGAGTTTCAGTCCTGGCTTGGAAAATGCTGGGCACATGAAGCATCCTAACAGGATAGAGAACTGGGGGAAGACTGCAGTGACCAGCCCTTCCCATCCCACCCCCCCCACACACCCTCTGGTAGTAAAAGGGAGGGGGGGCATGGAGTAAGCTGGGAAAAAGCTTGTGTAAAATGGTGTCAGGTACCTAAGTATGGACTATTTGAATAATCCTCACAGATGCCTCATGACATTGATCACCAGGTCCTCATGAAGGCAAGGCCAAGGGCATTGTACAGGGTCCCTTTTCTGGTGTGACTCCCAATCAGTGCCTCCTGATTTGTGGCATGCTTATGGTAGTTTCTACCCAAAAAACTAGCTCTACATGCCGAAGAGAAATTTTAAAAGCCTAAAGATCCTCCTCTAAGAATGTAATTTTTCCATTGAAACATGTTTTGCAAGGTGAGGCTTATGATGCATGAGCCAAATTAAATATTCCAACCCAGAGGGAGGACCTGGAGAAGGAAGAAAAAAATGGAGGGTGGTTGAAAAAGGAATCCTTCACTTCTCGGACAATAAGGAGAATATAAGAGTTTAAGAGGCTCCAGCAAGTGGTGTGGTTGGAGCACTGGACTCCCACATGGCCAACTGCAGTTTGAGTCCTGGACCTGGTGGCTTGCTTTCCCACTTTCTCTCAAGTCAAATTAAAAAATAATTTTTAAAAAAAGATTAAGATAAAATAAGGAAGAGGGAAAATATATATATTAAAAAGTCCGGACATTTCAAAATAAAGAAAGGCTAAAATAATTGTAAACAGTTCTAAACAATGTTTCTAAACCAAAAGAGTGGAAAAGTTATTAAAGGACATCCTCATGCCACAAATAAAAATAGGTAAAATGGGCCAGCCTGTGGCATGGCGGTTAAAGTGGCTGGTCCCCCATGGCTAACTCCATGTTTGTCTTAGGCCTGCCAGCTTAGAAAATACTCAAGACACATCAGTGCATGACCAAAATCCTGGACGGAGGGAGAGATGGGGGAGAAGGGATTGGGGCAAGACTGATGCTTGCTTTCTTTCCTTTCCTTTTTCTCACTCCAGTGAGTGCATGTGCACTCTGGGAGATGTTTAAAAAGTAAAAATAACATGAATCAATATACAAAGTAAAAGATACAAGCTAAAAAATTAAAACTCATGTACATAAGGGTGAAATATATAAGGTGTACGCAGGTGATAGGAATGAAAGGAAGTCATGAAAAGCGTATTTAAAATATAAGATAGAGGTAGTAGAGCAGAGTGAAACAATAACTAGAAGTTCAGAGAGAAATAACGAATAATGTTCTTTTGGTGGGGGCTGAGGATGATGTATTTTTGACTCCTCAAGAACAAAGAAAGAAAGAGGCAGAAAGCAGAGATGCTCCTCTGAGGCTTCTCTGATTGCCCAGATGGGCATCCTAGGCCCCATCCACGGGTTGGTGCAATTTCCTAACCTGGCAAAGAAGGCCTAGCAGGTCCTGCACTAACTGCTAGCAAACGTGGTGAGTATATTTTTTACTGGAGAGATCACTTTTTTTTTTTTTTGCTATAGATCATGCGTATTCCCCAGAGAGAAATCATCTTCTGGAGTACTGGACACACTGCAATCCCTTCATTATCCTCTCAGATTTTGGGCACATATGTACATGTACTCAGTATGTTTTCCAAGCTCCACTGGGTTCTGGACTTGGGTCACACCTTTAGCCATGTGAGGTCCAGCTGCCCTAACCACCATGCCGACTGGCCCAGAGAAGATCATTTTTATTGTACTTTATACACGTTTCAGAAACACAATTTGGATACAAAATGAAAAGCAAAGTCTTACTAAAAATAAATTTATTGCTTTTGAAAAATAAAGTACTGCTTAGAATAGAATACCAAATTTGATTTAATCTAATGTATTAACAGGAGCATAATACAGTCTAATAAACAAGGATTTCCAACTTACTGTATACTTAAATAAGGTTTCAGGGGGCAGACATCAATCGCATTCATGTCATTTTATAAATTCATGCTGCTTCACATTAAGAGGGAACTCCACACAGGGCTCACCATGCTCTGCCCCATTAGACATACACTGAAAAGGTACGAGCTCAGAAAACAGGCTAGACAGGAAGTAGGCACACTACAGTCAGATTTTGGCTTTCATTACCTTGAGGGAGTTGGGGGTACACAGGTATTAATTTCACCAGGTCCACATGGATGATAGCTTGATCACAGAATCAGCCCAGGGTAAAAGTTCACTGACGGAATGTGGAGAGCATGGTCACGTACTAGTCTTTAGGCTTTGGCATGATCTGGTCACATGCCCATACTGAGGGTTGGAGATGCTACTGCTGGGCCCTGAGCCTGCTTCTGATGCCACAGAAGCTTCTGCCTGAGGATGGCTAGAGATGGCTCTTCCTTCCTTGGAGATTGTGGCTCGGATCAGGAGTAGAGGTAAGGAGGTACTGTCAGTTCCACAAAATTTGAGTCCGCAGTTTATCCCACAATGGATGTGTTAGATTGTTTTAGCGCTTCAAGGAGCTAGTAATAGGCAATCACTTTTTTGTACCTATAAACTTTCTTATCATTCTCTTCGGTTTGACTCAGAAAAGTGACCAGGTTGAATGCTACTGTTATTTTTTTAAGACAAATGTATTAATTCCTTTTAAGTTACAAATCAACGCTTAGGTCCTGTGGTTGAGTGTGTCTTCACACCAGCCCCTCTTTCTGGCCTCCATATAGACAGATGCATTGCACTGCTGCATGGTATATCCCATCTCAACCAGCTGGTGGCATCCAATAGTTAACTTTTCCCTAGGGAAAAGGAAATGTTAAATCACTGCAAGACTGCTGGTCAGATACATTTTTTTAAGAGAGATTTTTGCTGTAGGGTGCATGCACTCACCAGAGAGAGAAATCACCTCAACTCCCCACTACCCCAACCAATCTCTGGTAACCACCATTCTCCTCTTGTATCAGTTCAACTCTTAGATTCCACATATAAGTGAGATCGTGTAGTATCTGTCTTTCTGTGTCTTAGTTCACTTCATTGATAATGGATTTATTAATGTTGCTACAAATGACAGGAGTTTCTTCTTTTGAAGGGATTGTTGTATTGCATTGATTATATGCACACATCGTTTATCCACTGATGGAAATTTAGTTTGATTCCGCATCTTGGCTATTGCGAATAATGCTGCAGTGAACACGGAGTGCAGTTAACCTCTTCATCATGCTGCATCATTTTAGATGTATTAAAAATTCTTAATACAATTAGATAACACTGGGACTTAAAATATATATATTTTTTGCTATTTGAGAGAAATATCAACAATGATGGTTTCTTAGCACAGACAACAACATAGGAGTAGTACTAAGCTGTATAAGTTCAAACACAGGCACATGGAGAAGACTGAGGCACAATTTCTATAATTCCATACTGCTGCCAACAAAAGCAAAGTTGGATGCTATGGTCCTTCATTTGAGGGGCTGGGCTGAGCAGTCTCATCTCCGAAGGGCCTCCCCTTAAGCAGAAGATGGCTTATGTAAAAATGGTCTAATCCAAGGAGTAAGAAACTAGAATAGATGGCTCTTGTTTTATTTGGTTTGGGAGTTAAAAGAATAGGTAGGGGGCCAGCTGGTGTTGGAGGTTTAGAGGACTGGATCCCACATATCTAACTGTGGTTTGAGTCCCAAACCTGCGACTTGAAAACCATTCCAGGCATGTGTGCGAGTGTGTCGAAAATCCCAAGAGAAGGAGGAGAGTGCAGCCATCCCCCCAGAGGGTATTTTCTCACCTTCCCTCTCTATCTCTGTCTGTCTGAGGAGCGCACATGCCTTATAGCAAACTTAAAAAAAAAAAAAGTCAAAAACAGGCTGGAGGATATTAAGAGGCTGAACAGTCCTCCCGAAAGAACTGAACACTCAAGAGGGGACAGGAAATTGGCAGAGCCCCAATTCTTAAAAATGACTGCTGAGTCGGAAACAGGAGGGAGCGAATCGGGGGAAAAAAAATTCAACAAACAGAAGTAAAATTATGTGTTAAGGATGATGTGTATAGTAATATCTTTGGACTAATATGCAGTATATTCATGCTGAGATGATTCTTTTTGTATGCTGCACAATATACAGTAATGTAAATAAAATGGAAAAATAAGAAAGGACTGCTTATCACTTAGCAGTTAACAAAAGAACATTACAGTAAGCGAAGGGTGGGAAGCTGCGAGTAATGCGCCTATTCCATGCCAGGACTATTGAGACAGGAGTTAGACCCAGTGAGTAGGTGTAGGGCAGAGGCCCCCAAGGAAGAGTCATTGTGATGTGAAATGGACATAACACATATGTGAAGATAGAGTCAACTTACAAGATGGAGTCACTCTGGTCAAGCTTTTAATAAAAATCATTCACTGCTCTCACTAAAATCAAGTATTGGCAAGAGCTCTCACTGCTTGCTCACACAGAGAGAACTGCTTTTAGGCTAGAGTTGCTTACAGCTTGTTTGAAATGAGGACACCTAAGCAAAAGAGCAAAAGACCCTGAGTAGTAATTTACTCTTGCATCTGCCCGATAAAGTGACCCCTGACATCACAAAAAGAAATTTCCAGACTGGTAGTGATACTGTGGTGGGCAGTTAGCTAGAAATGAGTGGGCAGCCCTAAGATACTAGCAGAAGGACATCTGCCATGTCAATCACAACTTATAGGAGTTACAATCAGACCTACTTGGAGAACTACTTCCTTCTACCCAGCTCCTGGCACAGAGGAGGGCATTATCTTCCCTCCTGCCATCACAAATATACATACAGAAATTTACTGCCTGGATGGGATTGGATGTTAAGTCAACATCCTGATTCCCACTGGGGCAATAAACTAATTGGGCAGCTCATCCAGATACAGATGCTCAAACCTTCAAAGACCACACGGAGCATGCGTGATTAGACAAATTACTCACCTAAGAGAAAGGCATAAGCGCAGGAAAAGCTCAACAAGTCAAAGAATCCAGATATGACAAACCTTCCCTGCTTAGTATTAATCACCATATCCCCAAATAAAAGTAACACCTAGCCCTATGCCCAATGCAGTTGTCCTCTGGCAGCTGTCCACCTACATGCCTTTGAGGCATGGGCATGTACTTTTCTATTAAAAATCCTCACTTTCCTATTAAAACTTTTTCTACTTTACCAGTATTTGTGGTTTTGACTCAGGGCGGGTCTCTAATCTTAGAGATCTGGGTCCAAAGAACAGAGGATTTTGTACAATGCAGCTCAACTCCCCCATCCCATAACAGCACTCCCTACAGATGATTCACTAGCTTCAAGCACTAAGCTTATCAATGAGCTGGCATTTCTCCTCAATATGACAGCCAGTCTTTGCAAGCTGCTTCTCTCAACCACAGAAAGCCATCTTCTTAGAGACTAAAGAAGTCTCAAAACCAGGAGCCTGAGAAAAGCCCCTGTAACCCAGGTAAAAACTCCTCACCTCAGTTCTTTGGCAAACCATTTTCTGAGACCTGCTGCCTGCTTGGGAACTCTGTTCTTCCTTCCCTCTCCTTCAATAAACTCTCTGCTTGCTATCCCCTCTCTGTGTCTGTGTCTCTAATTCTTCGTGAACATGAGACGAGAACCTGTGTCCCACAGTGGGTGCTGGGTCTGATCATCCCTGTACCTCCACGTCCCTGCGTCACTATGTCACAATTTTACCTCAGACTAAGCTAGTTTGGTCTTTTTTTCTTTTAAGAGAGAGATTTTTGCTATAGGGCACATATGTTCACCATCGTGACAGAAAGTAAGAAATCACCCCCCTTAGGGGGATGGCCATATTGCAATCCCTTTTCCTCCATTCTCCTCTTCAGGATTTTGGGCACACATGCACATGTACCTAGTGTGAGTTTCTAGTCTGGGAACCCCAGTATGGGACTCAAACCATGGTTGCCTATGTGGAAGTCCAGTGATATAACCATTACGCCATCTGCTGGTCCCCCTAATTATATATGCTAATGTGTCAGAAAAACAAACTTTTCCACTCTTCTCTCTCAATACTGATCACTTCTGCGATCCCAGATGTGTGGAGGTTTCTCCACATCAGCAAGTAAGCAACTCTGCAGCAGTCACCTGCTGGGCATCCTCTAACTCAATCAGTTCTGACACTGTCTACCTGGAGAGAGCAGCAAATCCCCAAATTGATGGCTCAGTCCCACAAGACTGCCCCCATTTCGGATGCCAGACCCAGTCTGGCTCTGGGCCTCTGGAACTTCTGACCAACTGGCTACAAGTTGGGGCTCCCAGGACCCTTTCCTTGAATTCTACTAACTTGATAGAGTAGCTCACAGAACTCAGGGCAACACTTTATTACATTTGCCGGTTTATTTTAAAAGACTATAAATTACAGCCAATGCCACAAATGATTAGGGAGCAGGATCCCACATGGCCAAGTGTATGAAAAACAGACCCAGCAGCTTAAAAAACATAGCTGGCACATGTTCCAAATCCTAAAAGGATGAGAAATGGAGGAAGGAAGGGACTGTGACATGACAATTCCCCATTGTGGGGTTCTCTCTCGCTCTCTTTCTCTCTCTGGCAAGTGCACATGCTCTCTGGCAAAAATTGTTTTTTAATTAACAGCCCAATGATGAGATATATATATAGGGTGAAGTCTGAAAGGGTCCAAGCCCAGGTGTTTCAGTCTCTCGGAGCTGGAATGCAACACTTCCCCAGCATGTTCACCTCCCTCCAAAACCTCCATGAGTTCTGCAGTCCAGCTCTGCAGACCCTGCCATTCTGAGCCTGAACTGTTATGGAGACCTCACTGAACTGACAATGGACAACTTGATAGAAACATGATTGGACAAAAAGGGTAAAATCTAGGAAACAGACTTGAGTGGGAAATGCAGCAAGAACTGTGCAGATACTTTTTGGCCTCTCTCTGCAGCATTTCTTCCCCTGGGGTGTGGGGCAAGACTTCTCCCAAAAAGAGGTTTCTAAATTTGTTTACAAGCAGTTCTAAAACAGAAGGGTGGGGGAAGATTAGAGTATAATTCAAATTTCTGTGGAATACTTTGGGAAGCTTCTAGAACCAAGGACAAAGGCGAAATGCTTATGAACCAGGAACTATGGACAAAAAAAGCAGCATATATATCATGTTGATGTGTGTGTGTAAAATCACATATCACATATATAGTGATTGTATATTCATATATCATGAAATCATAGTTACCCTTCAGTAACTAGAATTTTTTAAGTTCTATTTTTTTCCTATAGGGTGCATATTCAGACAGAGAAAAAGAGAGAGAGAGAAAGAGAGAGAGATGAGAAATTACCCCCGTGAGGATGGCCACACCATAATCTCTTCTTTTTCCTCTTGGGATTTCTCCTTTGGGGCATGCATGCATTCACATCCAGCGTGTTTTTCAAGCTGCCAGGTCTAGGACTTGAACCACAAAGTTGGCCATGTGGTATTCAGCCACCTTAACCTCTGTGCCACCAGCTGGCCCCTGTGTTTTATTTTTTAATCTCCCCTTGCAATTAATCTCTCTTGATCCTACTGGCATTGGATTTCTTTATCATGTCAGTCAGTATTCTAATAATGGATTGTTACCGGCAGATTTCATTTCTACAGCAACTTCTGTCCTTGCTGACAGGAAGGTATTGGCTGTTTTTAGTAGTGTTTGTTTGGGTGGTATTTTTTATTAGATCACAATAATAGGAATTCTTGAATTCCTCTTCCCAGTTGCTGATTTGTAGAGTGAGCATATTTTCAAGGGGGGACACCTTAACACCTCTGCTTGCCATTCCACAGCATCTCCAGGGAGTCCTCTGCCTCGGTCTTCACCTCTCACAACTAGGAAAGGCAGCTCATTTTCAGATATTTCTTAATTGCAAGAAAGTTCTTCCTTTACAAGAGGTCTATGAAAACAATTTAATTGGTCTGAGTCTGCCTAAATTAAAAAAAAAAATTATCCCCTTGTCCTTAATAATACAAATATTTTATGTCCTTTATGGTGTTCCTGTTTATTGTTTTTTTTTTTCCCCAAATTAAAATATTCAACTCCTGATTCTCTCTGGAACAGAGCTCAAAACTGGACATTACTTCTAGTTCTGTAATTCTATATTACTGATGAGATGTTAGCAAAACAGTCAATGTTTTCTAAATTTTCCTATTATAGATACCAAATCTGCTTTGACCAAATATCAGATTAAGTCAAAATAACTGGAAAGTTGATCAAATCAATTTAAAAACTAATTCTGCCTGGTTATTGTCATTCATTTCCATGACTAATATTGTCAAAGTTGCATAGTAGTATGTATTTAAGTGACCTAATTCTAAAATTTGATGAAATTCTTTCAAAATCCTTTCTAGGTACAAGAAGGAAGTCTCTAAGAAATACTTGTTTTACAACTCTGAACTTTTCTATACATTTGCAATGTACATTTCAAATGAAAGAAAAATATAATACAATGTAAAGCTAGTATCAAAGCCATATATAATAGCTAATATCATACCCAATGGTGAAGGACTGAAAGCTTTCCCCCTAAGATCACTGTTTCTATTCAGCACTGTCTCGAAGTTCTAGCCAGAGCAATTAAGACAGGAAAAAGAAAAGGCATCCAAATTAGAACAAAGAAGTAAAATACTCTATGTATTTGTGACTGTTTCAGCAAAGTTGCAAACTAGAAGATCAAAATGTAAAAAGTCTATTTCTATACACTAGCAGCAAATAATCTGAAAACATAAGGAGGAAACCAAATTATTTACACTAGCATCAAAAAGAATAAAATATTTAGGAATAAATATAATCACAAAGGCACAAGATACAGTTTAGTGTCTCTCCCCCAAAAAATTACTGGAAGAAATTAAAGACATGAATAAATGATACCCCACATTAATGTACTAGAAACCTCGGTAAGAGGTAATACTCCCCAAAGCAATCTACAAAGTCAATGTAATTCCTATCAAAATCTTCACAATCTATTTTGTAGAAATGGAAGCTAAAATTCATAAAGAATTATTATAAGGAATCCCAAACAACCAAATCTTAAAAAAGAAAAATAATGTTACAAGACTTAAACTTCTCAATTTCAAAACTTAGTGCAAAGCAATTGTTATAAAAACAGTATTGTATCAGCATAAAGGCAGTCATATAGACCAATGGCATAGAACTGAAAGTCCAGGGGCGAACAAGTGGTATGGCAATTAAGGAGCAGGGCTCTCATAAGACTGATCGTAGTTTTGAGATCCAGGCCCGGCAGCTTGAGAATCACTCAAGGCGTTTGTGTGTGCATTCCTAAAAGCCCAAGAGGATACTGGAAGAGAAAGGACTGAGATGTGGCCATCATCCCTTCCCCCCCGCCCCCGGGTGGGAGATGACTTCTCATTTTCTCTTTTTCTGTCTCTGTCTCTTTTTGGTGAGTGCATGTGCCCCAGGGTAAGAAAAGAAAAAAGTGAAAAGTCTAGAGAAAATCTCTCATTTACAGTCAACTGATTCTTTTTCTTTTTTTATGTGAAGAGGGCATGTGCATTCACCAGAGAGAGAGAGAGAGAGAGACAGTGCCCTCCCCATGGGGCATGGTCATGCTGTATTCCCTTCTCTTCCATTTCTGCATCCCTTCAGAATATTTGGTATGCAGACACATGCACTTGGTGTTTTTTCAAGCCACTGGCTCTGGGACTCAAACTACAGTTGGCCATGTGGGATATGACTCCCTTAACCACTAGTCTACAGGGTCAGCTCTGGTGAACTGATTTTCAATGGGAATACTTATTCAATTAGAAAGGAATGATCTTTCTGACAAATGGTACTGGGATAATTTGATATGAATGAATGAATGAAGACGGACCTCTACCTCATACCATGTACAAAACTGAATTCGAAATGAATCCATGACTTGAATATAAGAGCAAAAAGTGTAAAAATCTTCGAAGAAAACACTAGGGTATATCTTCACTCTTTATGACCTTGGGTTTGGCAATGGATTCTCAGATATCCTCAAAAGCATAGCAAAACATGAAACACACACACACACACACACACACACACATAAATTGAACTTAATCAAAATTTAAAACTTTTGGGCCAGCCACCCCCACCCACCCCACCCCTCCTATAAAAATGACTCCAAATGGAGTCACCAGGCCTAGAAATGCAGATCTGGTTTCAGGGGGTGGTTAAAGGGTCTGAGTCATTGCCTTATCTCCCTCCAGAAAACTGTATACACTGGCTATTCACAAACCTGGTATAAGAAACACAGCTTCCTTCAACAGAGTGTGTCAGATAAAGTTGTTTGTTGGTTTTTAGGTTTCTGCTATGCTCTTGTGCTTACCAGAGAGAGAGAATGAGAGGGAAAGTGAGAAATTATCCCCCAGGGGGATGCCATGCAAACCCTCCTCCGCCTAGGATTTTAGACACACACACACATACGCCATCTACAATTTTCAAGCTGCCAGGTCTGGGACTCAAACGTGACCTGCCATGTGGGAGCCCTGTGCCTTAACCACTACGCCACCTGCTGGCCCCCAGATAGAGTTTTATTTGTTTGAGAGATTTTTTTTTTTTTTTTGCTACAGGGTGTATGCGCTCTCCAGAAAGACAGAGAGATATGAAGAGACAGAAAGCGAGAAATCACCCTCCAGGGGGATGGCCACACTGCAATCCCTTCTCCTCCATTCTCCCCTTGGAATCTTGGCCACACATGCACAAACGCTCGGTGTTAAGTTTAAGCCACTGGGTCCGACACTCAAACTGCTGTCAACTACATGGGAGTCCAGTGATATAGCCATTGTACTAACTGCTGGTCCCCCGGATAAAGTTTATAATGGCCTGTGGTTGGGCCTGAACAGTTACATAATCTAGCTTGAAGCCAGATTTCTTATAAAGAATTCTAACAACTTAACAAACAACAGGAAGAGAAACAACCTAACTGAAAATGGGCAAAGGAGTTGAGCAGCATTTCTCAAAAGGCATATAAATGGCTAAGTATACAAAAATAATGTTCAACACTTTCCCTAGTTAGTGATTAGGGCAAATCAATATCACAATGAAATACAACTTACATACTCATTAAGATGGCTATAAAAAATGGAAAATAGTGTAAAATATGTAGAGAAACTAGAGCACTTTCATATTGTTAGTGGGAATGTTGAATAGCATAGCTGCTGTGGAAAAGAGTTAGGAAGCTCCTCAAAAAGTTAAACACAGGGATCGGCAGACAGCATAATGGTTATGTCACTGGACTCCCATGTAGTCAACAGTGGTTTGAGTCCCAGACCCGGTGGCTTAAAACTCATGCCGGGAACGTGTGGGTGCATGCCCAAGATCCTGAGAGGAGAATGGAGGAGAAGGGATTGCGGCGTGGCCATCCTTCCTGGGGGGATGATTTCTTGCTTTCTATCTCTCTGTCTCTATGATGAATATAAGTGCCATGTAGCAAAAAGCTCTCTTACAAAAATAATTACTCATAGAATTATCACCATACTCCAGAATTCCACTCCTAGGCACATTATCTCTCTCCAAACTGAAAAGAATTCAAACAAATACTTATACATAAAAGCAACACTACCCACAATAACCAACATATGGAAAAATAGCACTAACCTCCATCAACAGGTGAAGGGGAAACAAAATGTGGTATAAATTTACAGTGGACTATTACTCAGCCATAAAAAGAATGAAGTTCTGATACATGATACATGCTACAACATGGATGAATCTTTTTCCTTTTTTTTGGAGAGATTTTCGCTATAGGGCGCGTGCGCTCGCCAGACAAAGAGAGACATAGAGACAGAAAGCGAGAAATCACCCCCCAGGGGGGATGGTCACGCCGAAATCCCTTCTCCTCCATTCTCCTCTCGGGATCTTGGGCACGCACACACGCACACGCACCTAGCGTGAGTTTTTAAGCCACCAGGTCCGGGACGTGAACCGCGGTCAACTACGTGGGAGTCCAGCGACGTAGCCATTACACCAACTGCTGGTTCCCGGCATGGATGAATCTTGAAACATGCTAAGCGAAAGAAGTCAGTCTCAAAATGTCACATGCTGTATGATTCTAAAGATTTTAAAAAAGCAGCTCAGCAGTCTGTGAAACGCAAGTCTATTTCCATTGTAATGGCCTGAGTAAAGCATGAGACTGTGGTTACATCCACAGCTGTGTCCAGGATAGCTGCTGGAAGGCATACTTTCGTTAACAGTGCCCAAACTAACACCCAAATGGTTACAAGGTGCCCCAACCCTTTCTTCATCTCAATGTTTTTGAATTCATTATATAAAGAACAATATACAGTTTACCTGAATTATTTTTTTTTTAAGTTTCTTTCTCTCTTTTTCTTTTTCTTTCTGAGTGTCAGAAAAAAACCCCTCTAACAGGGTCTCCACTCCACGATCTACTCCCAGCTTTAGCCTGCCCCAGATCATGGCCATGCACTGAAATTGAGAAGTGAAATGCTTGGTCTCATTTCTCCCTTCTGTTGAGGAAAGAAATGGAAATTTCCCCAACTGAAATTAATAGGAGCTTGAGCTAATTCCTTATTCTCCATTCTCCACTTGGGAGAGTGGAGCCCTGACCAACAAAGGCTCAACTCCAGACCACTGACGGGTCAGGCGTCAGACAACTAGAAGCAATCGTTCTATCCCAGAGCCTGCTAAGATCACTCCCACTAGCCAGTCCCAAACTCAGCCAGCTCCTTCTCCTGCCTTGCCCACTCCTTCCCAGAAAAACACAATACAGCCTTCTGTGATGCTTCTTCCTCCCTCTTTCTGTCCCCCGATGGACCTGGGTGCCTCCTTGTGACCACGTTAAGTGTACTAAACGCATTTTGGACTTACAGTCGTTTTATCTGGACTTAACCCTGTAGCCCCATCATAAGTCAAGGAGGATCGGTCTATCATCTGGATATCCCAGTGTGATTATGACTTATAACCAATAAAAGAATATTTTGTGTTTGTTTTCTAGCACATAGCTCCTACAATAACCTGAATTCCTCAAAGTGATGTGTCTTTGTGGTATGCTAATGAGATGATCCACAGTGGGGATTCCTGGACAGACTCAGGATGGAGGCTGGTGCCAAAAGAACCACCACGTAATCAGAAGGCTGGAACTTTCAGTTCCACTGTGACCTCTGGGGAGGAGTGAGGAGCTGAGAGGGCTGAACTCATCATCCAGGTCAAATGATTTAATCAACAATGCCTGCTTTATAAAGCCTCCATAAAACTGAGCTTCTGAGCTGTTAAATGTGACACACATTCATATGCCGGGAGAGTGGTACACCCCAACTCCACAGGGCTAGGGCTATTGTTTGCCTTTCTGGAATCTCATGTGCCTTTTCAGCTGGCTATCCATTTGTGTCTTTTACAGTATTTTGTGTAACAAGTAGATACATGCAAGTGAGGTGTCCCCCTGAGCTCTAGCAAATGAATCAAATATAAGAAACATATCATGGTAACCCCTAATTTATTGCCAGGTGGTCAGAGGTACAGGTCACAAGGCCAGCAGAATGGTGGTTATGGTACTGGACTCTCATATGGCCAACCACAGTTCCGAGTCCCAGACCTGGTGGCTTGCTTTCTCACTTTCCCTCTCTTTGTCTCACTCTGGTCAAATTTGAAAATAATAATAACAACTAAAATTAAATAAATTTTTAAAAAAGAAGTACAGGTCGCAACCAGGACTTGAGACTTGCATCTGAGATGGGGTGCAGTGTGTACGAGGCCTTACTTAAGCAAATTTAATTATAGAACACCCAGGTGGTAGCCACTGAGAACTGCTTGGTATGTAGGAGAAATCCCATATATCTGGTGTCAGAAGTATGCAGAATGGTGAGTTTGCAAATAGGAAAACAGTGGTTTGGTTCCTGTCTCTTACAATTGGGTACTCTGACGCTGATGTCACAAACTAGTTTATATTTCAGAAAGAAAAAATAACCTTAGAAATCCACCTTGCAGCTGAGATGGCTACTGAACTTGGGCTGTGAAATATTGCTTTCAGGGACTAAAAATGAAGATATTCTGCTGAGCCTTCTCCCTCCAGATTCATTTCTAGTGGGTAAGAACTACCTCTGTATCCTTCTCTCCGTCTTTCTGTCTCTGTCTCCCTGTGTTTTTTCTTTTTTAATTTTTTTTTTTTAAAGTAAAGTATTCTCTGGGTTCTCAAGCCCCTCCTTTATCATGCTAATTTGTGCCTTTCCCCTCCCACTGAGGAGACACACAAACCCAGGCCCATCCTGAGATGGATACTGAACTTGACCTGTGAAATATTGCTTTCATGTTTTTTTTGCTTTTTAAAATTAAAATATAACATTTTTATTATCTTTTTTTCTTTCTTCCTTGTTCTTCTTCCCTCTTCTTTAATTCTTTTCTTTTTTCCTTTAACTTCCATTCCTTAGCTGCTCAGCCTCCACACACTGAGTGTATAGACAGGTCCAAGTGAACAGTATCCAAACATCTGAATACGATTAAGGTCAGAATATTCCTCAATTCCCACTGAATCTGACCCACTAAGAGTGAAAACAGAACAGAAGAGAGATTGTAGATCACTTCCTCCTATGAACACTCAGACTGAACTTCAAGATTTAGGAAGAAATGCTCAAACCATCAGCTGACCAGAAATCACCGCAGGATCACAAGAAATATGAGAAAGCAAGAAAATACCTCTCCTCCAAGTGAAAAGAACGTCTTCATCCTCAAACAGTACAATGAAACTCATGGAAATGTCAGATGAAGAATTTAGAATCTTCATAGTGACAAAGCTAACAGAGATGGAAGAGAAGAGAGACAATGAACTGCAGAAGAAGTAGGAGAAAGGAGCCGATGAGTTCCAGGAGGTGAGGAAGTTTTTGCAAGATCTAAAAGAGGAAATATACACCATAAAAAAGAATCAGAACTGTTAGAGATGAAGGCTATCATACAGGAAGTCAAAACTTCCCTTGAAAGTATTAAAAGCTGACTAGATCATATAGAAAATTTAATCTCAGATATAGAAGGTAGAATCGCTGCCCTAGAAAAATCCACCACAAAGACTGAGGAAATTGCCCCAAAAAATGAGAATATACAAAAAATACTAGATACTATCAAATGTCCAAACACCCGGATAATTGGTATCCCAGAAAGTGGAGAGACTAATAAAGGCATTGATAACCTATTCCATGAAATCCTGCAAGAAAAAACTTTCCAAACCTAGAGAGGCATTCAAAGATCCAGACCCAAGAAATACAAAGGACCCCAAACAGAATCAACCCAAGATCTTCTCCAAGACACATTATAGCCAGATTGACCAAAACCACAGACAAAGACAAGATACTAAGAGTGGCAAGAGAGAAACATCAAGTTACCTACAAAGGGTATCCCATCAGACTAACAGCAGACCTCTCATCGGAAACAATGCGAATGAGGAAAGAATGGGAAAGTATATTCAAAGTGTTAAGGGAAAAGGCAATTTCAACCAAGAATACTGTACCTGGCAAGATTATCCTTCATATGGGAAGAAAACACAAGGACATTCTCAGATAAACAAAACCTAAAAGAATTTACCAACACCAGACAACTCCTCCAAGAAGTTCTGAAGGGACTGCTATATCAGGAGAACCAAATACAGACACACAGAAATAACAGTTCAAAAACAACTAAGAAAATAGCCAATTTAATGGTAGGGACAAGTCTGGAGTTACATATTATATCCTAGAATTTAACTGGTAAGATCAGACCACAACAGAAGATAGATTAAATACATGAGACTGAACTGGTGAAGTAATAGTTTTATTACTTTTGACTAAAACATTGCTGGTTTTCTTCTAGGCTTTGTTTTCAGATTTAAGGATTTTTGTCCTGTCTTGAGCTGCTGATAGGTTCATGTACCTACTATTTGAACAGAATCCTAACCTGTTTCCTGGCTTTAGGTTTTAAGCAAAACTCTTTAGCATTTCCTTGATTTTGATTTATTAAAGTTAAAACTGCTTTTTTTGAAATTAAAAAATATATTTAAAAATACCTATTTAATGGCCACAATAAGTCATACAGCATCAGCTAGGTGCTACTTTACAGTATATTCATTCTACTCAGAGTTTCACACCTAAAGTCAGACATGTACTCACAGATATGCATATAGCAGCTGACCTTGCTATTGAAAGTAGTTAGATTATTTAAGATATTTTGTGAATCAATAAAATGTGGAGGGAAAAAAATGGAAAGCAACTGCAGACACCAGAGATAGTGTGGGAGGAGAGTGAGAAATGGCAGAGAATGAGAACTAGGGGAAAATACATACATACACATACATATATATGAAACTAGAAATGGAAAATTATCAGTGATAACATGTATAAATAAGCCACTATGTAAGCAGTGTATTATGGATGACAAATCACCTATTGTATGCTGTGACTATGTTCAGTGAATGAATGTAAAATTAATTAATTAAAAATTTAAAAATATCATATTAATAAAAAAAAGATCAGAAAAACAAACAAACAAAGAAATCCACCTTGCAAATATCCCAAAATACTATGTAGAACTGAGAGGGCAGGGGTCAGTAGATGGTGTGGCAGTTATATTACTAGATTCCCACATGGCTAACCGCTGTTTGAATTCTGGACCTGGAGGCTTGAGACTCAAGCTAGATGTATGTGTGTGCATGCCCAAGATCCCGAGAGGAGAATGGAAAAGAAGGAATTGTGGTGTGGCCATCGCCCTACGGGGTGATTTCTTACTGTCTCTGCTCTCCAGTGAGCACACTCACCCTTAGGCAAAAAACTCTTAAAAAAAAAAAAAAAAACGGACAGGGCAAGAAAAGGAATTAAATACTAGCTATAACTTATTCCTAATATAAATAGAAGATACCACCAGAAGGTGCATTTGAAAATCTGTTTGACAGTCTCAATGATGTACTATCCTGGATTTTCTGAGCAAACGCCTCCTCTGCTCAGGGAAGGCATTGCTCATATACTCTACTGGCAAGAGCAAATCTAGTTCAGAGTCCAAGGACTAGATGACAGAAAACAGCAACTGAATTACACATGTAAGCACCAGAGTTCTACTTCGGTTCATGAAATTGGACTTTTGATCAGTCACATTCATTCCTTACGTTACTAGAGCCCAGAAAATAGGTTTATAATCTTGATTCCTTAGTTTCCCTGGAATGATAGGCAAACTGTTTCCTCATGCCATACTCTTTCTGTTTGACACTTCTGACACAACACCTGTGAGGGGTTTTCTCCACATACACAGTTCTCCAGTGGACACTACCTGGGTATTCTACAATTCAATTTGAGGCTGACACTGTCTATCCAGAGTCAGAGTCAGCTCCCATAGGCTGAGGGCTTAGATCTATCACTGTGCCCACATCAGATGCCCATCACAAGTAACAGCTTGTCACTTGTACTTCTGGTTATAAGTCAGAGTTCCCATGATCCCCTCGGTGGGTTTGATTTTTTTTTGAGAGAGAGATTATTTTTCTATAAGGGCGCAGGTGCTCACTAGAGAGACAGAAAGTGAGAAATCATCCTCCAAGAGGGATGGCCACGGTGCAATCCCTGTTCCTCTAGTCCTCGCTTGGGATTTTGGGCACACACATACACACATATTGGGCCTGAGCAGCTGGGGCCAAAACTTGAACTGCAGTCAAGCTGTGTGGGAATCTAGCACCTTAACCACTAAGCCACCTGCTGCCCACCACCCTCCCCCTGGTGGATTTGGTTAATTTGCTAGGATGACTCAAGAGCTCAGAAAAATACTTATGTTTACTCACTTGTTTTAAAGGATAAAGCCAGAGTATAAATGAAGAGACGCACAGGAGATATACATGGGAAGGGACACAAAGCCTTCAAGCCCCTCCAGACACACCATACTCCAAGCACCTTCTTAATGTCCAGCAACCCAGAAGCTCTCTGAACTCAGGTTCAACATGTGGGCATGATCAATTATTACCTCAACTAGTCTCTGGAGAATGGGGGTGGAGCTGTTAAGCTGCTAATCACTGCTTGGTCTTTCTGGTGACCAGCCTCTGTCCAGGAGCCCACTAAGAGTCGCCTTGCTAAAACAAAGATGTTCCTATCACCCAGGAAATTCTAAGGGATTTAGAAACTCTCTGTTAAAACTGGATCAAAGAAAAAATATTATCACAAAAGATTCTCCTACCACCTAGTCTATAAGGATTTAGGGAGGTCTGTCTCAGGGACTTCTTTCATAACCAATGCTTACAGAAAGTCAAAGGATCAGCAGATGGCATAATGGTTTTGTGGCTGGACTCCCACATAGTTGAGCACAGTTCAAGTCCTGGACCCAACAGCTTGAAACACACCAGGAGTGTGTATGTGTGTGCCCAAAATCCTGAGAGGAGAATGGAGGAGAAAGGACTGTGGCATGGCTATCTACCATGGGAGGTGATTTCTCGCTTTCCATCTCTCTCTCTCCAGCAAGCACATGCACCCTTATAGCAAAAATCTCTCTCTCTCAAAAAAAAGAATCTTTTGTTTGGGACCAGAAGATGGCATAGCGGTTACATCACTAGACTCCCACATGGTCGACCATGGGTCAAGTCCTAGGCCTGGGCACGTGTGCGTGCATGCCCAGAATCCTGAGAGGAGAATGGAGGAGAAGGGACTGTGGCATGGCCATCCCCCCAGGGGGTTATATCTTGCTTTCTGTTTCTTTCTCTCTCCGGTGAGCATGGGTGCCAGACAGCAAAAGTCTCTCTTAAAAAAAAAAAAAAAAGTCAAAACCAACTATTAGCAAATTCAGACAATTTATATCATTGTTTTCCTTATAATTCTCAAGGGAGCAATCTATACCACAAGTTGAGCCTGTTTTCACCTCTAAGCCAAAGGAAGCCATGCTATTTTTCAGCTGCTGTACTTGGCCCTCTATCTAGCATGAGCCAGGGAAACCAGAAGAAGCTCTCTCTTTTTTGGCAAATTATTTGAGAAATGTGAGCTGTGGAACACAGAAACTAATACGGCACTCTAAATATGGCAACGAATTTCAAAAAAAAACAACAGAGTTGCAAATCTCAATGTTATTAACCCAAAAGCTCATTGAGCTGCAATCATCATTTTTAATGCATTAAGTATATTTGATTTCTCCTCAAATGCATCCTTTTGGGATAAGAGAGAACTTATTAATGTCATAGTTCAAATTCCTGGCTTAGTAAATGGGAAGAAAACAAAGATCTGAAAAACAGGTATGGGGATAGCAGTGGCAGGGTTAAGGCAGCAGGATCTCCCTCGTGGTTTACTGCACAGTTGAAGTCCTACACCTGGCAGCTTGAAAAACATGCTGAAAGCATGTGCGTGCATGCCCAAAACCCTGAAAGGAGGGGGAAGTGAAAAAGAAGGGATAGTGAGGGATTGTGGTGTGACTGTCCCCCACGGGGGTGCTTTCTTACTTTCTCTCTTTCTGTTTCTAGCAAGCACATACAGTGTGACCAAAAAAAAAAAAAAAGCTCACACAGAATTTTAGATGTTGATTATTTATAAAGGTGAATAAAAAAAAAGAATATAACTGATTCATTAAAAGTCTGAAGGGACCAGCAGTTGGTGTAATGGCTATGTCGCTGGACTCCCACGTAGTTGACCGTGGTTCGACTCCTGGACCCAGTGGCTTAAACTCACGCCGGGCGTGTGTGCGTGCATGCCCAAGATCCCGAGAGGAGAAGGGATTGTGGCGTGGCCATCCCCCTTGGGGGGTGATTTCTCACTTTCTGTCTCTCTGTCTCTCTCTGTCTTCCTGGAGAGCACATGTGCCCTATAGCAAAAACCTCTCCAAAAAAAAAAAGTCTAAAGATTAGGGTAAGAAATAACTTACTCTCCCAACTATAACAAATTTGTATATGCACAATTACTTCAGATTTTCTTGGAAAACTTATTTTAATTGAATGAGTGAACTTTCATAGCTATATTGGAACATTTTTCTATAATTACCATTTCTATTGGGTTGTTGGAAAAGTCATGATGTATTTTTCCTGTTTTCTATTGCAAAAATGTGTCATGACTTTTCAAACAACCCAATAGTATCCTGATACCACCAAACAAACCTATTAATCTATATTTTTTAAAAAATATTTTTAATGCTAAAAGAGAGATGTGCATGTCAGAAAGAGAACCCTCCAATGGGGCTTGCCACCACAAATCCTATTCTTCCATTTCTCCATCATGTCAGGATCCTAGGCACCCGCTTGGCAGGTTTTACAAGCAGCCAAGGTTGGGATTCAAACTGCAGTCGGTCATGTCGGATCTGACTCTCTCTGCACAGCACTGAACTACTGTGCCAATGGCCTGATCTAACATTCCAGAGTTTTGTTGTTTTCTGTTTTTAAGAGGTTTTTGCTTTAAGGTGCATGCACTCGCCAGATAGAGAAAGAAACAGGGAAAGTAAGAAATTATGCTCCCACCCCGCCGGGGGAGGATGGCCACACCTCAATCCCTTTTCTTTCATTCTCCTCCCAAGATCTTGGGTGGGCATGCACATGTGCCCGGCATGAATTTCAAGCCACCAAGTCTGGGACTCAAACCACGGGTGACCATGTGGGAGTACATCGACATAACTGCTGTGTCATCTGCTGGTCCCTCAATCTGGAGTTTTAACAACAGAAACATCTTAATAGTTAACTTTGTGGCCACAAAGTAGTATGTGTAGTTTGCAAGAAAATGGCAAATAAACTGCTGTTTAGTGATATAATAGCACATAACACAGCAGTGAAAATACAGTCAGTTCTGCTATAGAGCTTGTTTGAACACATACATTTGTTTCAACACCATAGACACATTCAAGAACAATTCGAGTACAATGCAAATTCCACATTTGTTTGTACACAAGTATGGAAGTCAGAAGCATGAGATGAACAGAGAACTACACCAGCTGAATGAAGCAATTTAGGAATACAGAAAACTCGCACGGGCAGACACCTCAAACATGTACCAGCCATCTAAGCCCTCCACATGTGTTAGGAATGATATCCACCCACAGGTGGCATTACAACTCTACATCCGATTTCAGATAACTCTGAAGCAACAAGCCTTTTGACGACCACTTCTACAAGTAAATCTTGGGTCTTTTTCAAGGTAAAATGTTACATTTATTATATACATATTTCTTAGTCATATAGCATGTATCAATCTGTAATGCTATTTTTATTAGGCTCCTATCTTTTTAATTTCTTCTTTTTAATTGCCAGAGAGCATGTGTGCTTACCTGAGAGAAAGGAAAGTAAGAAATCACCCCTAGAGGTGATGACCATGCAGCAATCCCTTCTCCATTTCTCCTCTTGAGATTTTTGACCATGCATGCAGACATGCCCGGGATGTTTTTCAGATCACAGGGTCTGGGACTCAAACCATACAGTTGGCTATGTGGGATCCAGCTGCCCAAAACACCACATCACCACTGGTCTTCCTATCTTTTTATGTGTCTCTGAGGAAGTTTTTGAGTATTGTGCTCCAACTCTATTTTCATATAAGTCCTATGAGTTTTTCTGTTCTTTTTGAAAATTTGCTAGAGGGTGAGGCTAGCTGGTGACATAGTAGTTAAGGCAGCTGGATCCGGCTGATCATACAGTTGGAGTCCCAGTCCTAGTAGCATGAAAACCACGCTAGTCTCATGTGCATGAGTACCCCAAATCCTGAGAGGTGGGAGAAGTAGAAGAGAAGGGATTGTGGTGAGGACACCCCCCTTCAAGTGGGGGTTGCTTTCACATTTTCCCTCTCTCTCATCCTCTGACAAGCCATGTACCCTACAGCAAAATTAATTAATTAATTAAAATAAAATAAAATAAAATTTTATACAGGGCAAATTCACTTGCCAAAGAGAGACAGTGACAGAGAGAGAGAGAGAGCACCTGCCCCACGGGGCCTGGTTACACCATAATCCCTTCCTCTTCATTTCTCTATCCTGCTGGCTTGTGTACGCACATGCTCTGTGTGTATACCTGTCATTTTTACTGTATTACACGATTTCATTAAATGCAGTGGTGATACGTAGGAATATACATCTCAAATTACAATAGAACTGACCATAAACCAACTACCATTCCATGTACCCACATAGAAGACTCTTTTTTTTTTTCTTACATGATGACTCTTGATATGTTAAATGGAATACAGGGGTGGGGGCATTTGAAGGCAATACTGAAGGGTTAAACAGGCTTTTGTTCTTCATGATTTCGTCTGTTCAGCCGAGAATTGGGGGGCTGTCTTACTGTACTCAGGCTGATGTAACAAAATAACTTACACTGGGTAGCTTATCAACAACAGAAATAGCTCCCTCATGGCACTGTAGACTGGAAAGTTTAAGACCAAGGCAATAGCAGATGTGGCATCTGTTGAGGGGCCCCTTCATACATGGCACCTTCCACATGTCCTTACGTGTCATCTAGCTAGCGCTAATGTCTTATCAGGCCACTAATCTATTTCCCTAAAACTCTTGTCTTCTAATTCTATCATACTCAGGGTTAGGTCTCAAAAGTATGAATTTTTGGGAGACACAAACATTCAGATTTAGCAAAGACTTTGAAACTATATCCCTTATATGTAGGAATCAGGTTTGCAATGTTCCTCCTTTTTGTTACATATGAATGCTATAGATCAAATTACCCTGAGAAAAAACAGTGAGCTGTCAGTAAGTTTAAAAGCACAAGATAAATCAACATATTTATAGTACATACTACTTAGTATTAATAAAATCAAAAAGAAAAAGAGATTTTTATAAACACGAAATCCCTAGGGAGAGTAGGAAGGAGCATATAACTAGGATAGATAAAGTTCCATTTTCTCAGCTGAATGATAGGCATATGGATACTCTTTGTACCAGCTGTTCTTCAAAATGTGGTCTGAAGACCCCAGGGGATCCAAGACTCTTTCAAAGGGTTTGTGAGGTCAAAAGGTCCAAGTTATTTTCATATTAAGAATAAGATGTGATTTGGTTTCTGCACTCTCATTTTTACAAAAGCCTACAATTATATTCCAGCAATACATGACATATGATTATTGTAACAGACAATGCACGAGCAGTTATAATAACCCAGTTGCCTTCTGTTAAGCCAGACAATAAGGAGAGATTTGTAAAAATGCAGAACAATGCCACCTTTGTCAGTAATAATTATTTTTGGAAAAAAATGCTTTCATAATAATGTCACTTAACATGTGGTTAATTAGTTACTGCTATTTTAAAATGTTTTAATAAACACTTTAAATCCTTAGCTCTAATTTCTAATGTAATAAATAAAGACAGCTATGGCCTTCATAAGCAGAAGCTCTTTGGGGTCTTCAATAATTTTTTAAAATATAAAGGAGCCTTGAGGGCAAGATTTTGAGCAAAGTTTAAACTTTATGGCTGATATACGCAAACGTACAGGGTCTTTTCTGTATGTATGGAATATTCCCCACTAATGAAGTTACCAAAAATTGTAATGTAGTGAAAAAAACATAAAAAGAACCCTTCAGGGGACCAGCAGTTGGCGTAACGGCTATGTCACTGGACTCCCATGCAGTCAATTGCAGTTTGAATCCCAGACCCAGTGGCGTAAACTCACGCCAGATGCATGTGTGCCCAAGATCCTAAGAGGAGAATGGAGGAGAAGAGATTGTAGTGTGGCCATTCCCCTGAGGGGTGACTTCTCGCTTTCTGTCTCTCTCTGTCTTTCTGGGGGCACACGTGCTATAGCAGAAACCTCTCAAAAAAAAAAAAAGAGCCCTTTATCATCACCAAGACATGTGGTGCTACAAGTGGTAAAAGCTTATTACAATATATATCCACAAATAGGTAAGACTTACCGATACTCAGTCTGAGAAACACAATCATAAAGTTCTTGGGCAGTAAATTCAACATTTTTATTTACCTGAAAAGAACAAAATACAGTTGTTAAAATCAAATGAGTGATGAGAGTATAGACTGATCCAAGTGCTGAGGGAGCAGAGTTTCAAGTTTCAAGTTACAGTGTAAAAAAGTACAAAACAACACGAAATTCAGTGTTATATGCTAACACTAAACTATATGTAAAAACATCAACTGTACAACTTGATCTGTGAACAGAATCATTATAGGTGAGATGGGTCTGGATCTAGTATAAATTAAAACTTGATCTGTGACCAGAACCATTATAGGTGAGATGGGTCTGGATCTAGCATAAATCTCAATAAAGCAGATAACCACATTGAAGAACAAATTGACAGAAAAACCATAAGGTTATAAATTGTGTGGAAAAGTCTGAAATGGTTTAGGAAAAATGTTTGATTTATAGGCATTTCCTAACGAATATATTATTTCAGATTATAAAGGTTACATATTTAAGCTAATATGTCCACATTATCAACTATCTATTAAAATTCAGAGACATAATTTATAACACCATAAACATAAAAGTCCTTTATCATACAAAAACTAGTTGTGACACACATATGAAAGACACAGTGAAAGAATCCTTTATTTCTTAAAGCTTACTACTAATTTAGGCTGTATTCTATTGATGTGCAATGCAGAACTTAGAAACATGTAGAGGAAAATTCTTTTTATTGGGTAACTCAATGAATAGTACAGTGCCTATATTTTCAGTAATTCAGAATTAGTGGGGGAATGCTCAATGAAACAATCATCTATTCAATTTATCTTTAATAATATCTGAAGTGTTGCGGTGATTTGAATATGTCTCCCCATTCATGTATTGAGATGTGGTAGTGATGGGATTTAAAGGGTGAAAACAATCTGACCATGATGTTGAAAGATCAACTATACACCTTGATCTGTGAACAGAACCATTATAGGTGAGATGAGTCTGGATCTAGTATAAATTACCACTGGACCCGTGACCAGAACCACTATAGGTGAGATGGGTCTGGATCTAGCATAAATCTCAATAAAGCAGATAACCACTTAGGAGAACAAATTGACAAAAAAGGCGATCCAAAGTAAGGTCACCTGGGCAGGGTCCCCATGATTGACTCCCAGTGGGTTTATGAGGAGTAGGACAGACGCACAGACAGGTATGTCCTGCTCTATTGCTCATCCATGGCCCCTCAGTGTTGTACTGCAGACAGACACCCTTCACCAGATACAGGCCCACGACATTGGCCTCCAAACTGGTTTTTTTTTTTTTTTGGAGAGGTTTTTTCGCCATAGGGCGCGTGCGCTCACCAGACAGAAAGAGAGAGACAGAGAGAGAGAAAGCAAGAAGGCACCCCCCAGGAGGGATGGTCACGCCGTAATCCCTTCTCCTCCATTCTCTCGTCTCATGATCTTGGTCCCGCACGTACACGTGCCCGGCGTGAGTTTTAAGCCACCAGGTCCGGGACACGATCCGCGGTCGACTACGTGGGATTCCAGCAACAGAGCCACTACGCTAATTGCTGGTTCCCCCTCCAAACTGTTTTTAATAAATTGCCCAGACTCAGGTGTTTTCTTTTATTATATATATATATATTGTGTGTGTGTGTGTGGGAAAAATATTTTTGATGGGGAAAATGTTCTTCCCCTGATTTAATCAATACTACATTAAGGATTCCTACCATAAAAGACTTTTACAGAGTTCAGGGTACTGCTTATTTAAAAAAATTCCATGACCTTCTTCAATGTTTTCACAAAAAGTTCACATAACTGTATAGAAAATGTTTCTTTCTCTAGAAGTTAAAATTTACTTTTCAAACAAACTGTTATAAATAAAAATAAACCTAATATTTTGCTTTAAATTAGAATTATATAGTTCTATTTAGTTATATATAATATGTAACATTACATTTAATGACTTTCTATAAAACTGGTATAAAATTTCCCCAAATTTTTAGGTAGTTTATAATTTTTTTTTTTTTTTTTTTTGAGAGGTTTTCGCTATAGGGTGCATGCGCTCGCCAGACAGACAGAGAGAGAAGACATAGAGACAGAAAGAGGGAAATCACCCCCCAGAGGGGATGGTCACGCCGCAATCCCTTCTCCTCCATTCTCCTCTCGGGATCTTGGGCACACACGCACACGCGCCCGGCGTGAGTTTTAAGCCACCGGGTCCAGGACACAAACCGCGGTCGACTACGTGGGAGTCCAGCGACATAGCCATTATGCTAACTGCTGGTTCCCCAGTAGTTTATAATTTTTATTAAACGAATTATCTAGGGCTAGTTGTGGTATGGTGGTTAAGGCAGCTGGATCCCACATGGCCAAATCCATGGTTCAAAACCTGGCTCCAGTGTCTTGAAAAACACTCCAAGCACGTGTGTGTGCATTCCCAAAATTTCAAAAGGAGAAATGGAAGAGAAGGGATTGTGGCATGATTATTTCTTATAGGGTGGTGCTTTCTCATTTTCTCCATTCCTCCCTCTTTCTTTTTCTCCCCAGTGAATGCATGTGCCCTCTAGAAAAATAAGAAAAAGTAGGGAAAAAAAGGAATCATCTAAAGATGTTCTAAAATATAAATTTAGAGTTAAATTATCAGCTAATCCAGTTCCTACTTCTTTACATGGTCTGCCATTGTCCCAATCACTTTTTTTTTTTTTGAGAGGTTTTCGCTATAGAGTGCGTGAGCTCGCCAGACAGACAGAGACAGAGAGACAGAAAGTAAAAATCCCCCCCCCCCGGGGGGATGGCCATGCTGCAATCCCTTCTCCTCCATTCTCCTCTCGGGATCTTGGGCACGCACACACACACGTGCCCAGTTTGAGTTTTAAGCCACCGGGTCCAGGACGCGAACCGCGGCCGACCACGGGGGAGTCCAGTGACATAGCCATTACACTAACTGCTGGTCCCCCAATCACTTTTGATGCATTTACCATTGCCCCGCATGCGATGACCTACAGAGTAGCCAACATAGGTCATCAAATGTCAACACACTGTGGGTATTCGATCAGAAGATGAAGGGAGAAACTCTTTCTCTGTCAACTATTGAGCAAGATCAGCTGAAGAACTAATTTTGAACATAGTAAGAATAAAAAATAGTTTAGACATTTATTCCAGAACACAGCTGGAGTATAAAAGTCACACGGCTCTAGGTGTTAGCAGATGACATAAGGTAGGGAGTTAAGTTACTGATACAGAAAAACTAAAGCACAAATTCATGATAGGTCTAGCCAAAAATATCTTGCTTCCATTATATTCATTAATTTTGACTACAAAGACATTTTTACTTATCCCTATTGGTACATTTAAAATTACACTGTTGGGCCAGCAGGTGGCATGGTGGTTAAAGGTGCTGGATTCCTACATGGCCAACTACAGTTTGAGTCTAGAACCTGGCAGCTTGCTTTCTCACTTTCTCTCTCTCTCACTCTGTCCCTCTCTGGTCAGACTGAAATAAACAAATGAATAAAATAAAATAAATTAAAAAGTTAAATAAAATAATTCTTTAAAAAAAGAACAAAAAAATTACACTGTTAAATGTAATTTCTATGCTTAAATGTACACTTTTAATTTCCAAAGAATAAATGGCTAAAAGATGTCTTTGTTAGTAAACGATAGTTATAAATATGAAATGGATTATAAAATTGATGATTACCTTTTAGTAGTACTACTTACAATGAAAACAAGTATCAGAAATGTCTCAAATTTTTTTTTAAGGTTTTTGCTGTTGGGCATGTGTGCTAACTGGAGAGAGATAGTGAGAAGGAACATGAGAAATCACCCCTTAGGGGGATGACCACGTCTCAATCCCTTCTCCTCCAATCTCTTCCTGGGATTTTAAGCACACAGTACCTGGAGTGATTGATTGATTTGAGAAAGACTTTGCTATAGGGCATGTGTGCTCACAAGAGACAGCAAGAAATCACGCCCCTGAAGAGGATGACACAATCCCTTCTCCTCCATTCTCCTCTCGGGATTTTGGGTACACACACACATGCTTTAAGTCGCTGGGTCCAGGATTTAAACCATGGCTGGGTCCAGGATTTAAACCATGGTTGACTATGTGAGAGTCCAGTGACATAACCATTACACTATCTGCTGGCCCAGCCCAGCATGATATTTAAGCTACCAGGTCTAGGATTCAAACCACAGTAGACCATGTGGTAATCCAATACCCTAACCACCACATTACCTGCAGGCTCAAAAATTTGTAATTCTTAAAACTTTGAGAACAAAAGGCAAAAGTTAAATATAAATACTAAAACCTCTTTTAAAAAGTCCTATACTCAGGGGCCAGCAGGTGGTGTGGTAGACTAGACTCTGGACTCCCACATACGGTGCTGGACTCCCACACAATCAACCAGGGTTTGAGTCCCAGACCTGGTGACTTGCTTTCTCACTTTCTCTCTCTCTCACTCACTCTTGTTCTTGTTCTGTCCTTCTCTGGTCAAATTTGAAAGAAAGGAAGGAAGGAAGGAAGGAAGGAAGGAAGTTAGTTAGTTAGTTAGTTTAGTTAGTTAGTTAAATACAATCATATTAAAAAAAAGCCCTATACTGTTGGACATCCATTCCAGTGATGGGCCTTGCCGTGTGGGAAGTTGTTTGTAGATGGAAGGCTGTGCTGCAGAGATCCATGGCTCATCCCTGCCTCCACTCACCTTTGAACTCTCAGGTGTGTTAACTGGGAATTTAAGAAGACCTTGTCCTACTCCTCATGTTATCAGGACATCCATTCCAGCGATGGGCCTTGATGTGCAGTGAGCCAATTCACAATGGTAAGGCTGTGCTGCAGACACCAGTGGCTCAACCCTTCCCCCACTTGCCTTTGAACTCCCAGGTATGTTACCTTAGACTTTTAGAAGACCTTGCCTGCCTCCCCACGCCAGCAGGATACCTGATGGGCCTGGCTGCACTTAGCAGCAGGGATACAGACTTGTAGAGACACTGTGGCTCATTTCCTGTCACACACATCTGAATTCTAAGACTTCAGCATTTTCTGAAATGATCCCTTCTGTCTTCCTCAACTAAAGCTCAGCAGCTCAGTCCCAGGCACATCTGTTCTCTACAAACTCCAAGGACTTTGAATCATCCAAGATCAGGGACAACAGTGCAGGTTGCTGCTGAGCATCAGGGAGGTAGAGCAGAAGAGATATCACCGATCACCTATTCCGACATGGCTCTGAACACTCAGAATTAACTTGAAGAATTTAGGAAGAAATGTATAAATCAGCAGATGACTAGAAACCATCGCAGCGGCACAAGAAATATGAGCAACCAAGGACACATCTCTCACCCAAGGGAAACATCAATTCTTCATCATCCATAGACAACACAATGGAACTCATGGAAATGTCAGATAAACAATTCAGAATACTTATAGTGACAAATCTAAATGAGATGCAAGGGAAAAGAGACAACAAGCTCTAGGAGATAAGGAATTCCTTTCATGATCTGAAAGAATGATATTAAAAAAAAGAAACAGAAAGATTAGAGATGAAGACTGTGATACAGGAAATTAAAATCTCCCTTGAAAGTACTAAAAGGAGATTAGATCACTCAAAAGATAAAATCTCAGATGTAGAAGATAAAAACCTCTGACCTACAAAAAATTATCCAAAAAGCTTGAAAAATAAACAAGAAAAATGAGGACAATATATGAGAAACACTCGAAACCATTAAGTGCCCAAACATCCAGATAATTGGTATCCCAGAAAGTGCAGAAAATAATAAGGGCATTGATAATCTATTTCATGAAATCCTGGAAGCAAACTTCCCAAATAAAGAGAGGCAGTCAAAGATCCAGACCCAAGAAACACAAAGAACCCCAAATAGAATCAATTCAAAAAGATCTTCTCTAAGGCACATCATAGCCAGACTGGCCAAACCACAAACAAACACAAGATACTAAAACTGGCAAGAGAGTTAAGTTACTTATGTCAAGTTACTTACAAAGGTTACCCTATCAGGTTAACATTGAATCTCTCGTCGAAAATAATGCAGGCAAGAAAAGAATGGGGAAATACAATCAAAGTGTTCAATAAAAAACAATTTCAACGAAGATTATGATTCCTGGTAAGATTATCTTTCATACAGGAAGAAAAGATAAAAACATTCTTAGATAAACAAACAACTCAAGACCAGCTCTTGAAGAAGTTCTGAAGGGAATGCTATACCAGGAAAACTAAAGCCAGATAGACAGATATAAGAGAACGAAAAACAACCGAGAAAATGGCTCACTAATGATAGGAACATTACGGAAATATCGATAATAATGTTGAATGTTAATGGATTAAATTCTTCAATCAAGAGACACAGATTGGTTGAATGGATTAAAAACAGAAACCCCTTATCTGTTCCCTACAAGAAACATGCCTTATGGATAAAGATAAACCTACACAAAAAGTGAAGGGCTAGAAAAAGGAATTTCATGCAAACAGAAATCAAAGAGGGCTGGAATCAAGATGATTTAGGACAACACAGGCTTTAAGACAAAAACTATAAGAAGAGACAAAGAAGGGCATTATATGGTAGTAAAAGAGCTAATTCATCAAGAAGACATAACACTTATAAATATCTATGCACCCAACTCAGGAGCACCCAAATACATGAAGGAAAGACTGCTAGAGCTAAAAGGAGAGATGGGTTGCAACATATATTTGGGGGATCTCAATACCGCATTAACTTCTTTAGATGATCTTCTAGACTAAAAATAAGCAGAGAAATACAGGACCTAAACAATACTATAAATCAAATGGACTTGACAGACATCCATAGAACTTTCTACCCTAAGACCACAAAATAATACATTTTTCTCACCTCTGCATGGAACCTTTTCAAAGACTGATCATATGATAGGGCACAAATCAAACTTTTACAGATTCAAAGGCACAGAAACTATATCCAGCATCTTCTCTGACCATGATAGAAATAAACTTGATATTAATTTCAGGAAAAATCCTCAAAAATACACAAATACATGGAAACAAAACAACCTACTCCTGAATGACTTCTCAACTACTGAAGAAATTAAGTCTGAAAACAAAAGATTTACGGAAACAAATGATAAGGAGTACACAAGTTTTCATAATCTATGGAACACTGCAAAAGCAGCCATAAGAGGGAAATTCATAGCAATTGGTGCACATAAGAAAAAGATGGAAAGGTGGAAAATAGGCAACCTAACATCATGCCTCAGGGAATTGGAAAAACAACAACAAAATGCCAGCAGAAAAGGAATACTGCTTGCACATCTATGTTTATTGCAGCATTATTCACAATTGCTAAGACATGGAACCAACTCAAATGCCCACAAACAGATGAATGGATTGGAAAACTGTGACACATATACTCTATGGAATACTATTCAGCTATAAAACAAACAAACAAACAAGCAAAACAAGAAAGCCCTGGCTTTTGACAGAAAGTGGATGAATATGGAAGATTTACTGCTGAGTGAAGCAAGCCAGGCTATGAAGGAGAGACATTTTATGTCCCCACTTAACCCACTTAATATATACCAAGTGTCCGCACTCTATGACCAAAACTGAATGACTAAAGGATACAGAAACCCAGTAAATGGTTGTGAATACCGGATATAGTGTGGGAAGAGGGTGGATGAAGGAATGAAGTATGAGGAAGGACATTAAGGAGAAAAACAGACAGGCAAAGCATTAATGGGACAAAGAAACGGGGTATTATCTGTGGAAGATAACTTTATAGGATTATCAACTGGATGGACTAGGGAGAAATGTACACATGTTGGAATATTCACTTTGTAAGCTAAAAAACGTGATTGAATGTATAAAAGAACTTTAAATAAAATAAAATAAAATAATGTAAAATAAATAAATAAAGTTAAAAAAAGAAAAAGAGGGGCTGGCAGGTGGCATGGTGGTTAAGGGCACTGGATTCCCACATGGCTGACCATGGTTCAAGCCCTGGATCTGGAGACTTGCTTTCTCATTCTCTCTCTCTCTCTCTCTCTCCTTCTCTCGTCAAATTTAAAATAAATACATATATATAGATAAATAAAAAAAAATGTCTTTCTGGTGAGTGCATACACCCTATAGCAAAAATCTCTCCAAAAAAAAAAAAAAAAAGTTCTTCCTAGATCATGTAGTTAATAAGTGGAAGAAGCAACATTTAACACAGACAGTTTGATCTCAGAATCTGTGCTCTTAATCACTGGGTTCTAATGGGTGATGTGACACACAGAAAGTTAAATAAAGACCTAACCAGGAATAAAAGTGAAGAAATAAATTTAAAGAAGTTTGACTCCATAAGAAATATGAAACCTGTGTCACATTCTTTCATTTACACTGCTTTAGAAATTGAGCATAAACACAAAATTGAAAAGTGGGAACATACAGAGAACACAAAGACCTTTACGTAAATAGAAACTGAAAATCAACAGAGTATTTTATTTTCCTTAAGTCAGTGGAGGAATGAATTAATGATGAGGAAAGCATGAAGGTTAATTTACAAAGCACACTGGAATCTCATTATAGCTCTGACTCCAGGGTCCATGCTGCTATACAGGAAACTAAATTATAGCTTTTCTACCCAAGAATCAGTGGTTCTCAGACAGAGGTGGTTCTTCCTCTCTGGGAGTCATCTGAGTAATGTGTCTGGGGTGGTAGGGCATTTCTGGTTGTGACAGTGATCAGGACAGTTACAGGCATTTAGTACCTGGGGAGCACGGATGTTAAAACCCTACAGTGGCACAATGAAAAAACAACCTGTCTAAAACGTTTATGGAACCCCTGATGAGAAATAATACTGGACTGGAGAAAGCGTTGAGACTCAATCACATTTTACTCAGGAAACAAAAGAAAAAGGGGAATGTCACAATAGGGGAGAAGGGAGGCAGGAAACGGGGAGATGTATTTTCTGTCATCTGCAACTCAAATGACAGAAAACTGCAGTTAGGGTGTGTAGGATAAACAAGTCTGGAGATGTAATGCACAGCAGTGAGGATTAGAGTTAATAGTATATTATGTTGGGATTTTTGCTCCAAAAGTAGACTTTAGGTGTTCTTGCCATACAACACAGTATGTAAGTATGCGAGATGATGCTTACTTGTGAGATGTGCGTTTATTTGACTACAGTAAATGACTATACTAAATTTCACTATCAAAACATGTTTGTACACCTTAAATATAAAAAAAGGGGGGAAAAAAGGTTATCATTGGAAAACTTCTGTGCCTGGTGGCACAGTCACGAGCAAGCTGAACTGCAATGCTGGAAGTCACATGGCTGACCACAGGTTTGGATCCCGGGGTCAGCTTGAAAAACACACTGAAACCTTGTCAAGGTTCCCCACTCTCTCATGTGCACATGCTCCCTATCATGAATATAATAAACAACTTTTTAAAAAGTTTACAGCAAATATCAATTAAACAGCATTCTATTACATTTTAGAACACCTACGTTTATTTATATTAACATCTGCTTATAGTGGAAATGAGATAAACATTAAAAAATATTTCTCATACCTCATATTTGATAAGGAAGTTAAAGAGAGTCTCAACATCTTGATAATTACTGTTGGGGGCCAAAATCCTAAAAAGTAAAATAAAATAAAAACAAAGGAAGGGGAAATGAGTGATTTAAAAACAGAATGAAACAAAACAATATCTTGAACTTTCTTCCAAAAACAAACTCATATTGTGAAAAAAAAAAGTATTGTTCAATAAGCTAATACAAAAATTTACAATCTTTTTTTTTTTTTATTAATTAACAATTAAAAACCAGGGGCCGGCAGGTGATGTGGTGGTTAAGGGCACTGGAGTCCCACATGGCCGACTGTGGTTCAAGTCCTGGACCTGGTTGGTGGTTTGCTTTCCTCACTTTCTCTCCCTCTCTTTCTCTGTCCCTCTCTGATCAAATTTTAAAAAGTAAATAAATAAAGTTAAATAAAATAATTCTTTTTAAAGAATTATAAAACCATAAGCCTTATTGAACAAACTTATCAAAATACTTTTGCTTATATAAATTGATACTCACAGTACCCATTAATCAACCACAAGCATTCTTACATGTGAAATTATAGTTGATGTTTTGAGTTACAACAATAAAGAATTCTCAAAAAGTAGAAAGAAATGTGAAGTGCATTTATATTCCTTATCTTTTAAGCTATAAATTTTAAAGATTTCTCACAGAAATATTCAACTAGTCCAAATGGAAACTGACAAAATTGTCAGACACATAAACAAATTCCTAATAAAAGATGGTGACTAATTTAAACAACAATGTTTGAACTATCAGCCTAGCACTCTATGAAAATTCAAACACTTGGGGCCAGCAGGAAGCATGAAAATGAAGGTGCTGGATCCCACATGGCCAACTGTTTGGTTCGAGTCCTGGACCTGGTGGCTTGAAAATCACGGTGGGGATGGGACCAGCAGTTGGTATAATGGCTATGTCGCTGGACTCTCATACAGTAGACCACAGTTCAAGTCCTGGACCCGGTGGTTTAAACTCACACCAGGCACATGTGCGTGCATGCCCAAGATCCCAAGAGGAGAATGGAGGAGAAGGGACTGCAGCATGGCCATCCCCCCTGAGGGGTGATTTCTTGCTTTCTGTCTCTCTGTCTCTCTCTATCTTTCTGGCGAGCGCATGCGCCCTACAGCAAAAACCTCTCCAAAAAAAGAAAAAAAAATTCCAAGTAGATTTTAATTACAACTATGCCCTTGCAATGAATGCTTGATATTGCCAGACTTGAGAGTAAACTGATCTCAGTAACCTTAATTACATCTTTAAACTATATGGCCTCTATTATATGTATGCAAGAACTTTTATAAATAATTTATCAAAATATCAAATCTGCATTAATTTGCTTAGAAAAATGATATGAAAATTACTCTAAAAAAATAAAAGCAGGCATGATGGTTAAGACAGCTAGATCCCACATGGCAGAATCTGTAGTTCAAGTCCTGGAACTAGTGCTTGAGAAAGATGCTGAGTGTTTATTTGTCAATGCCCAAAGTCCGGAAGGAGAAATAGATGGTGGAGAAGGGACTGCAACATTCCCCATGTGGGGTGGGTGCTTTCTCACTTTCTTTCTCTTGCCCTCTCTCATCTCTCTCCAGTAAATGTGAGTGCCCCTCTGGTAAAAATTTTTTAAAAATAAAGTATAAACAGGGAACCAGCAGTTAGCGTAATGGCTATGTCGCTGGACTCCCACGTAGTCGACCACGGTTCACGTCCCAGACCCGGTGGCTTAAAACTCAGGCCGGGCGTGTGTGCGTGCATGCCCAAGATCCCGAGAGGAGAATGGAGGAGAAGGGATTGTGGCGTGACCACCCGCCCTGGGGGGTGATTCCTCGCTTTCTGTCTCTCTGTCTCTCTCTGTCTGTCTGGTGAGCGCACGCGCCCTATAGCGAAAAACCTCTCCAAAAATAAAATAAAATAAAGTATAAACAAAGCTATCTAAGTCAAACCAATCCTTGAGAAAGGCAGGAGAAGAGAAATTGGTGTGTCAACCCAGTTAAAAAAAAAATTAGCAATGTAGACTGACACCTATTCTTTTTTATGGCTTTAGAAATAATGCAAACTATCCACAATAGAATGTAAGGAAATTAGATGAAACAAGTTGGTTCATATTAAGAGCAATAGAAGTTCCAAACCAATATCACAAAAGAACATACTTTAATAAAAGAACACTATTAACGCTTCTCTGTCCTGAAATAGTTTGTAGCCACCAATGTTAAGAAATAAAAATAATTATACCATCCAAGTTTTCCAATAAGCACGAGACTAAAAAATATTAACTTCTACCTAGGTATTAAATTTTTAACAGTTCTGCTGAGTTACAATTTACACACCATAAAGTTACTCATTTGAATAATTCAATGATTTTTAATGAACTTACAAATTCATAAAATGATCTCCCAGAAAAGATCCTCTTGCCCATTTGCAGTCATCCTCTGCTTTTCTCTAAACCAGGCTGCAGGCAACCACCACGCTACTCTGTCTCTACAGAGCTGCTTCTGTGCCACACTGACTTCTTCACCCACGGCTTTCCCTCTCACCCTCACAAAAGCACCGTTGTAACTGTAAACAACAGCACACTATAGTAGGCCCAGAGGATGAGGCAAACTCCACGGACAATGCCTCACCGTCAGAATGTATTTATTAAGTAAAAATGCAAAATGCATACTAAAGATACCCAGACTGGTACAAGAGATGCTTTGTTCTCTCAGTCAACAAATATTTGAGACCTACTATGAGCCAAGCACTATTCTAGGGCCTTGGCTAAAGAGTGAACAAAAAGACAAAGATCCACAGTAGTGTCCTAGTTCTAGTGAGCATATGAAAGAAGAAATTCTGACCAGCACAGGGAGATCAGGAAGGAAGAAAAATATCTCATTCTGGTCCATTGGCAGGCTTCCTACTTTTCAACTGCTACTTGCAAACAGAGTAAAAAACACAGAGATTTTAAGTTTCTAAGAAAGAAATCACTTGTTCTAAACATAATTCTTGATTATTGAACAAAATATATAACGGTACACTTCAATAGCAACCTTTTAAAAGTATGACAGAATGGGACCAGCAGTTGGCATAATGGCTATGTCACTGAACTCCCATGTAGTTGATCATGGTAGAATCAGAATAAAACGACATACGTCTTTTTTTTTAATGAGGATACATATTACAGGATTTCTTATAAAATTTGTTATTTCGAAAGTATGGTCTGTGGTAAATTGAGCCCAAAATATTAATAGACTAGGCAATTTATTAAAATGTACCCAATTTGGGTTGAATTTAGACTTCATTATATTCAATGAACGCTGAGTGTTAAAGAAGGGAATCAGGGGGACAGCAAGTAGTAAAGTGTTTAAGGCACTGGACTCCCACATGGTTGACTGTGGTTTGAGTCCTGGACCCAGCAGCTTCAAACACATGCCAGGTGCATGCGCATGCATGCCCAAAAATCTCAAGAGGAGAAGAGGAGAATGGAGGAAAAAGGATTATAGTGTGGCCATCCCTTCTAGAGGGTGATTTATCACTTTCTGTCTCTCCAACAAGTGTATGCACCCTATAGGAAAAAAAAAAAAAACTCTCTCTCTCTTAAAAGAGAGAGAGAGGGAGAGAGAGAGAGAGAGAATATGGAATTAGGCCTGGTATAAAAACTTACAAATTTTATAGACCATCATGCCTTAGTAATTCCCCATACAAACATTCTTGAGAGGTCAAACTTCTCTAAAGTTTGCTCTTTTTTTTTTTTCTTATACCAGAAGGAAGACAGAAGATTCTTAGAATGAAAGTCCCAAAATTACACTTCAATAGCAACCTTTTAAAAGTATGACAGAATGGGACCAGCAGTTGGCATAATGGCTATGTCACTGAACTCCCATGTAGTTGATCATGGTTCATGTCCCAGACCCAGTGGCTTAAACTCATGCTGGGCATGTGTGCGTGCGTGCCCAAGATCTACAGAGGACAATGGAGGAGAAGGGACTGCAGCGTGGCCATCCCCCCTGAGGGGTGATTTCTCACTTTCTGTCTCTCTGACTTTCTGGCAAGCGCATGCACCCTATAGCAAAAAAACTCTCAAAAAGAAAGAGAGAGAGAGAAAGAAAGAAATTTCACTCAACCATTTTGGAATGAGTTTCAGGGAACAGATGTCTGAAACAAGATTCAACCTGCAGTTCATACATAATTTACAAACCAAGACTGATCTGAACGTATTCAGCTTGATTTCCTTTATAACAGCATCAATTCCCACACATAATGACTTTTTTTTTTTTTTAGTTTTTTGCTATAGGACATGTTCACTCACCAGAGAGAGAGGGAGAAGAGAGAAATCACCCCTACCCCTCTGAGGATGGCCATGCCACAATCTCTTCTCCTCCATACTCCTCTCAGGAACTTGGGCATACATGCACAAGCACCTGGCATTTTGTTTCAAACTACCCCTTCAGGGACTCAAATTACACAGTCAGCCTTGTGGGACCCAGTCGCCTAAACCACCAGGCCATTGGCTGGTCCCATAATGACTTACTGAATACTGACTCAAGTCTGAACCTACTTTTCATACATCATCTCTAATCCTTTATTTGTTTTTAAGAATTATTTTATTTTAATTAATTTATTTATTTTAAATTGACCAGAGAGATAGAGAGCAAGAGAGAAACAGAGAAAGAGGGAAAGTGAGAAAGCAAGCTGCCAGGTCTGGGACTCAAATCACAGTGGGTCATTTGGAAGTCCAGTGCCCTTAACTACCACGCCACCTGCTGATCCTGCCTATAATCCTTTCATCACCTTGAATTTAGCTATGACCTTGATCAAGTTATTATCTACTTTTTTGCACCCTGGCTGCTCATTTGCTAAATGGCGTTTACCTAGCCAGGTTACTGTAGAATTAAACAATGTAGCTGAAGTGTTTTGCAAATGTTTTGGACACAGTGCACGTTCGATAAATATTTAATGGTATGATAACCAGTTTCAGGTGCAGAAACCAAAGGTCAGAGTTTTAAAACACCTCCCTAAGATTATTCTGAGTGATGGTGGGTACTGGAAACTCTACAGGATGGCTTTGGAACTCATGCTTTCCCACTAGTAAAAAGATAACCACTGTCATCTTCTTACCTCTATATGATTTCATAAAATCACATGAAATAAAATTCTTATATTATGGGACCAGCAGTTAGCGTAATGGTTATGTCGCTGGACTCCCATGTAGTCGACTGCAGTTCGAGTCCCGAACCTGGTGGCTTAAACTCACACCGGCTGCATGTGCGTGCGTGCCCAAGATCCCAAGAAGAGAATGGAGGAGAAGGGGTTGTGGCATGGCCATCCCCCCTGGGGGGGGGTGATTTCTCGCTCTCTGTCTGTCTCTGTCTGTCTGGCGAGCACACACGTCCTATAGCAAAAACCTCTCCAAGAAAAAAAGAAAAAAAATTATTGTATTATTACTATTATTTCTCAGGTCACCTACGTCAGCCACATAGGATCTGGCTCCTTTAGCTCCTAGGCTGTGAGGCTAGACCAAAACAAAATCCTTTTAAAACTGTTAATATATTGGTTTTAAAAAGTAAAAAACTCATTTAATGTGGTTCCCAGCAAATGCTTGTGGGAAGTTTTTTCATGAATGTTCAAACATTGAATCTTTATATTGTAGTTGTTAACGTCTTTCTCAAAGCCAGAAAGCAAGTTGGTAATAGAACCAACACTTACTAGGAGTCCTGACTCTTAATCACATAGGCATTCTGAGCTTTCCATTTATCTATGAGCAATCAGCATTAATTAAGAAACATTTTAATCTGAATTAGATTAATTTAATTTCTAGATCACTCAATATTAGATTAAAATCTATCTCCTTAATAGAGAAAAAACAAGACTGTGCCACTCAAATTTTTAATCAAAAGTTGAAGAGAATAATCTGACTAAAATTTAAACATAATGCCTTAAAATGGACAAAGGGAACCAGCAGATGGCATAATGGTTACATCGTTAGCCTTCCACATAGTTGACTACAGTTTGAGTTCCAGACCTGGTGGCTTAAAACTCACACCAATGCATATGTGTGCATGCCCAAGATCCTAGGAGGAGAAGGGATTGCAGCATGGCCATTCCCCTTGGGGTGGGGGGGAGGGGGTTATTTCTTGCTTTCTGTCTCTCCTGTCTCTCTAGTGAGCACACATGCCCTATAGCAAAAATCTCTCTTAAAAAAAAAAAAAAAGACTAAATATTTAATTAGGATTTTTAAAAGTTAACTAAAATAATTTTCCTATTTAGGAAAAGTGAAGTAGTAGATTCAGGAGAAGGGAAAGAAGTCTAAAATAGTCAAGTTTAATATTTAATTCCAAAAATGCAAAGGAAAAAAAAAAACACATGTTCTAGGATATTTATAAATCATGACTTTCATTGCATAGAACTGAATAAACTGTGATCCCTTCTGGCAACACAAGTTTTACATTAATAAAGTATTTAAAATAGTTTCTAAGAATGTGAAAAATGTTAAAGATAAATGTAAAAAGTAATTGCATTGAATCAAAATGGTTTTTGCAGCATTGTAATAATTCATTTTACATTCTCTATAGCTAGAAATTGAGTAGAGGTTTAAATATTGCAAACAAGCCTATTGGTGGTGTAGTGGTAAAGGCGGCCGGATCCCACATGACAGTTGTGCAATTCAAATCCTGGACCTGGTGGCTTGAAAAACATGCTAGAGTATGTGCATGCATGCCCAAAATCCCAACAGGATTGAGAAATGGAGGAGAAGGGATTGCAGCAAGGCCATGCCCCATAGAGGTTGCATTCTCGTTTCCTCTCTCTTCCTCCCTTCTTCTGTCCTCTCTCTCTGGCCAGCCCACAAAACCTCTAGCAAAAAGGGATTGCAGCAAGGCCATGCCCCATAGAGGTTGCATTCTCGTTTCCTCTCTCTTCCTCCCTTCTTCTGTCTCTCTCTCTCTGGCCAGCCCACAAAACCTCTGGCGAATTTAAAATAAATTAATTAAATAAATATTATTGTGAACTATTATTATGTCATTATTGAGAACAGTATTTTCTTAGCATGCACTAAGTGTCAGCATCTAAACACATGTCATTTCCTTTCATCTCTGCAATTTAATAAAGCAACTCCATTTTATATGTTAGGAAACAAACACAGAAACATCAATTTAAATGGCAGAGCTGGTAAACAGAGAAGCCAGGATTCAACTTCAGATCATTCCAACCCTCAGAACTCTGGTCTTCTGACTTTAAAACAGTAATATACATGGATACTGACAAACTGCATTCTACTGATGATGAATTTAGTTGTATCACAGATAAACTGGCTAAAAACTTATCAAATCAACAATAGAGAAAAATTCACTAGGGGCAAAGCTTTGGATATTAGAGTGCTTTTAAATCTTTTAAAAATATGTGATTTTAAAAATCATATATTTTTCTGTAATTTGGTTAAATCAGTTATAAAAATGGAAGAGAAATTCTTCAGTCCCAGATTTTAAAAGGATGCCATATATAATTTAAAATAGTAAAGAGGAAAAAAAGGAATTTAAACAAAATTGTTAAAATTATATGTTCCATTTTCCCTTTGGAGACATAGAAATTTGTACAATGACTATATTAATTACATGTAGGTATTTTATTTTTTACATGTAGGTGTTAAACATAAGAACTTTTGAGTTGTTTGGATAAAATTCATAATTGAATCTGATCTATTCAGAACATTAAGTGTTTGCTTTTTTAAATTAGTGATGAAAATAAAAGTCTATATGTAACTTCAATACTACGCTTTAAATTTAATTATAAAAGCAACATTACAGAAGGAAAATATCATTTTAATAGTTAAATAACATACTATCTGGCTCATATCCACATTAGAAATACACACACACATCTAGAATATAGCAATCAATACAACAGCTTCCTGTTAATTTTGCAGAAGGGTTCAAACTATATATCCTTATTCTTTTCACTAATCCTTTCTTTTATCATGAGTCACCAACCTCTTCTGATGGGGCCATGCAGGCAACACAAGCTGGTAAGGATGCTGCCTCTCATTTTAAGGCAAGGCCTGGACTGGGAAGAAATTGAGGCAAGGCCCGGTTTACGAGCCCTCCCTTGTGTCTTTGAACTGGCCGGTATTCATTTTCTCTGCCGTGAGTTTTACTGTTATTATGGTACCCTGTAAGGGTAAAACATCACCCTCAACCGTTGCAATAAAGCCAATTAGTGATCTTGTAGGAATGTGGTTCCCTAAGACTGACAGGAGGATCAGGAAGTTTAAGATCCCCCACCTGTCTGTTTTTAAGCCAAAATTAACATATAGATTAAGTTAGTATAAACCAAATTAGCATTAGAAGCATATGTAGACTAAGTTAGTTTAAGGCTAGCCCTTGTTAAAGCTACAGGCCTAAGTTAACTCACACTAGCAAAGTCAGCACATTCACCACATAACAGAGACTCAGAGATAAAACAAAAGAACTCACTAATTGACAAGACTCAACAAACAAAATGCAG
>NW_006159576.1:629421-651051 GCF_000334495.1 Tupaia belangeri chinensis
CCCTCTTCAAAAGACTCTTCCCAGTAATCAAGATTCAAGAAGAAGATACAGCAGACAAATGGACTTCCTCATCCTGAGAACTGTGATTGACTTTGCCTGAGCTAACAAGACAAACAGCATGTTTTATAATTATTGCTTCCATGCTTTGTATACCCTGTTCCTTAGAGTAAATCTTTTACTGCCCCTCATCCATTTACTTGCATGTATCACATTTTCAATAAAAAGGCAAAATAATTCCTAGCAGGTGCCACTCCTCAGAGAGCGATCTTTGAGGTGTGTCCGGCATAGGACGTGCATGAAAGCATCGAGGCCTCTGTCTTCTATTCACCTTCGCCGCCTCCGTCGAGATAACCCACCCAGAGGCTGGACCCCGGCTCTCTTCCTTTACTGCATTTTCTACACTGGCATTTAAACATAATAATACAATGGTGTGATGAGAATTTCTCCAGAGTCAGTCTGTCAGAGTCAAATCTGAGTTCCACCACTCCAGGTGAGCTGTTAAACCTGTTACCTTCCCTCTCAGTGCCTCCATTGCACGTTTGTAGGACAGGGACAACAACAGTACTATTAGGACTGTTAAGTGTTAAGATTAAGTGAGTTAATATTTGTAATATATTTTGAACAATTCTTGGCTAAAAAATGTTAATCATCATCATCACTGTATCTCTCATCTTGAAAAAAGTATCTCAATGAACACCTGTACCTAAACAACTAGGAACTAAATGAATATTCAGTTCAGGCTTTTTGAGAATTGTACTCTTCCTACATGTCACCCACAGAAATGGTCAGTCTTTTCTACTTAGTCCTAGATAATTTAAGATCAAGAGGAAAAACCTATATACCTAAAATAAAATGTTCAATTTCTCTTCATTATTGTAAATGTATTAAAAGTGGAGCCAAATTCTAACAAACCATGACTGCTACCAACAGATGTAAAATATTCTGAGGATATGCAAGAACATGGGGACTACCACCTAGATGAGAAAAGACCATTTCATTCCAGAAGAACTCTGGAAATGAAAGCTGTTATTCTAATAAATAGCTGCTTCCAGAGCTGGTCCGATAGCACAATGGTTAAGGGTGAAAGATCCTACACAGTTGACTGGTTCAAATCCTGTCCCCAGCAGAATCCATAGGGGACTATGCTTTTCAAATGACAACTTACATCTTGAGCCGACAGGTGGCATGGTGGTTAAAGGCACTGGATTCCCACATGGTCGATTGCGATTTGAGTACCGGACCTGGCAGCTTGCTTTTTTACTTTTCTTTCACTCTGTCCCTCTCTAGTGAAATTAAAATAAGCAAATAATTTTTAATTAATAGAATGTTTACCTCTGAATTCCTTCAAGAATATCCTTCACCGCTGCCATTAGCTTTTGAAGATGTATAAATGCTTCTTCAAATGATGCTATTTTTGAAGTAGATGGAGTTGAATCTGGACTCAATCTCTGAAACACATCCATGCTGGCATAGAGAAAAAGAAAAGATACTCATAGGTACATACGCATATCTACTATAATTCCAATATTATCACTGGAATTAGTTTATAAATATTTATAATTCATCTCTCATAATGCTGATCTACTTCAATTAGAAATAAAAGATAGTAACATATAAATATCTGAGTTAACAATCATGCAAAAAATTTGGTCAGATGATACTGATCTAATCTAAGGTAATCCCATAAAAGCTGTGTGAATAATGTTTTACTTTAACAGACCATTAAAGATAGAAGTTAATACTATGAATTTATAGTCAAGCAGTATTCAAGAACATGATGAAGAAAAAGTTAGAGGGAACCAGCAGTTAGCGTAATGGCTATGTCGCTGGACTCCCACGTAGTTGACCGCGGTTCGCGTCCTGGACCCGGTGGCTTAAAACTCACGCCGGGCGACTGTGAGTGCCCAAGATCCCGAGAGGAGAATGGAGAAGAAGGGACTGTGGCGTGACCATCCCCCCGGGAGGTGATTTCTCGCTTTCTGTCTCTCTCTGTCTGGCGAGCGCACGCGCCCTACAGTGAAAATCTCTCCAAAAAAGAAAAGAAAAAGAAAAAAAGAAAAAGTTAGATATCACATTAAGTGTCTGCTGAAACTCGTATGCTTATTCTAGTAATTTCACTTTCAGAAATCTATCATAATTGTTCACAACTGGGCCACAACTACTAGTATACTAAATGTCCAATGGCATAAAAAATGTTTAGTGAATTAGTTACTTGATGAAATACCAAATCATTAAAATGATACTCCATTTATGAAAAAGGAAAATATAGGTATGGGAAACTGCACACATGCACACACACACACACACACACACACACACACAATAATCAAAACATGCTGAAAAGACCAGCCTTTCAGTCTAGGGGTTATGTAAGCCAGATCCTATGTGGCTGACCACGGACTGATCCTGGCTACAGTGGCTTGAAAACATACCAGCATGTGTCTATGCATGCCCAAAGTCCCAACAAGATGAAGAAATGGAGGAGTAGGAACTGTGACATGACCATGCCCCACTGTGGTGATGCTTTCTCTCTCCCCCTCTCATCTCTCTCTGGCAAGCACATGTGCCCACTGGCAATTAAGGAAAAAAAGAAAGAGAGAAAATATGCTGTACTGCATTTGAATAGAGTTCCCATAAAATTTATGTTCATCCAGGACCTCAGAGTGCACCCTTATTTGATATAGGGTCTTTGCAGATGTCGTTAGATAGATAAGGTAAATGGGTCGCACTGGAGTGGAGCAGGCCCTTCTCTGTGGAGATAAAGGCAGAGACTGCAGTGATCTATCCGCAGGGCAAGGACTGCTGGTGAGCACTGTAAGACAGGACAGGCATGGGACGGGGTAACCCTTGGAACTTCCAGAAGAAAGCGACTCCTACAGACAATGGGATTTCATATTTTTTACCTCCAGAATTGTGAATGAATAAATTATTTTAGTTTTGCCATATAGTGGATGCACTATGCTACCTGTTGCTCCCACTTTTTTTAAACTTAATCTTATTCCTTCAATACGAAAGAGCATTGGCAGAGGTAGATGGAGGAAAGGAGCCAGCCAGAATCATAGGCACACCATTGGGCATACCCAGTGTCCCTGACAGAACCTAGTCTGAACCTGGAGTCTTCCCACACGGCCTCCAGCATCACACAGCAGCACCCCTACTGCCTGTACCGTGGTGAAAGGCCGTGAAAAAATTTCTGTTGTTTGAAGCCACCCAGGTGGTGGTGAGTTGTTATGGCAGCTTACGAAATGACGGCATATGCCTAAAGCAAAACCGGGTACACGCAGTATTACTGACGATCTTAACTGTGGTACCTTTAAGTAGCAGCACGCGAGGGGCTTTTCTTCCCTACTTTACAGTATTTTCCAAAGTATTCTTAATATTACAGTTCAAAACATCTAACTTAACATTAAGTTTGAACCATTTTAAAGTGTACAGTTCACAGGGCCAGGAGTTGGTGTAATGGCTATGTTGCTGGACTCCCACATAGACGACCGCGGTTTGAGGCCTGGCCTTGGTGGCTTAAACTCATGCCAGGTGCATGTGCGTGCGTGCCCAAGATCCTGAAATGAGAATGGAGGAGAAGGGATTGTGGCATGGCCATCCCCCCTGGGGGATGATTTCTCGCTTTCTGTCTCTCTGTCTCTCTCTTTCTGGCAAGCGCACATGCTCGATAGTGAAAACCTCTACAAAAAAAAAGGTACAGTTCAGCAGCATTTAGCACATTCACAATGTTGTGCAGCGACCACCATTAGCTAGTTATACAACACTTTCAGCACCCAAGAGAAAACCCTGAATCCACTCAGCAGTTACCCTCCAGCCCCGGTCTCCTCTTTGTCAAACCCCTGCAACTACAAATTTGCTTTCTATCCTTATAGATTTGCCTACTCTGGATATTTTTATGTGTCCACTTACTACTTTTAAAATAAAAACCATAGACTTATCCTATTTAAAAAATATTTATCTTCTTAAAATGTTTAAAAACTAGTCATCAAAAAAAATATATAAGAATGTCAAAAGGAAATCTGTAATACCCATAGTACACCAATCACATATAAGCATTATTAATATCCACGGGTCCTTCATCTTTTTCTGGTCATACATGTAAATCATATGTGTGCATGTATGTGTGACAGAGAGCAAGAGAGACACTGAGAGTGAGAGAAAGCGAGAAAACAAGAAATAATGGGGATCAGCAGATGGCCTAACAGCTACATCATTGAGCTCCCACGTGGCCGACAACAGGTCAAGTCCTGACCCAGAGGCTTGAAACTCATGCCAGGTGCGTGTGCATGCATGTCCAAAATCCTGAGAGAATGGAGGAGAAGGGGCTGTGGTGTGGTCATCCCCCCAGGAGAGGTAATTTCTCACTTTCTGTCTCTCTGTTTCTGTGTCTCCAGCAAGCACACGTGCCCTACAGCAAAAAGCTCTGTCTAAGAAAGAAAGAAAGAAAGAAAGAAAGAAAGAAAGAAAGAAAGAAAGAAAGAAAAGAAAAGAAAAGAAAAGAAAAGAAAAGAAAAGAAAAGAAAAGAAAAGAAAAGAAAAGAAAAGAAAAGAAAAGAAAAGAAAAGAAAAGAAAAGAAAAGAAAAGAAAAGAAAAGAAAAGAAAAGAAAAGAAAAGAAAAGAAAAGAAAAGAAAAGAAAAGAAAAGAAAAGAAAAGAAAAGAAAAGAAAAGAAAAGAAAAGAAAAGAAAAGAAAAGAAAAGAAAAGAAAAGAAAAGAAAAGAAAAGAAAAGAAAAGAAAAGAAAAGAAAAGAAAAGAAAAGAAAAGAAAAGAAAAGAAAAGAAAAGAAAAGAAAAGAAAAGAAAAGAAAAGAAAAGAAAAGAAAAGAAAAGAAAAGAAAAGAAAAGAAAAGAAAAGAAAAGAAAAGAAAAGAAAAGAAAAGAAAAGAAAAGAAAAGAAAAGAAAAGAAAAGAAAAGAAAAGAAAAGAAAAGAAAAGAAAAGAAAAGAAAAGAAAAGAAGAAAGAAAGAAAGAAAAGAAAAGAAAAGAAAAGAAAAGAAAAGAAAAGAAAAGAAAAGAAAAGAAAAGAAAAGAAAAGAAAAGAAAAGAAAAGAAAAGAAAAGAAAAGAAAAGGAAAGAAGGAAGGAAGGAAGGAAGGAAGGACGGACGGACGGACGGACGGACAGGCTTCTAGGAAAACCATCAATAAACCAAAATTCTACACTCTAGAAAACTTACATTACAATTTTTATATAGAATTGCTCCACCTCCAGAATTTATCCCAAGTGAAAGAAAGGGGGAGAAATGAAGAGATGAAGCTGAGAGGAGTCGCACCGCCATAGGACGGGCAGGCATAGACATTCGTGGTTCTGAGTGCTGCTTTTGTTCCTGTCTCTTGAAATATGTCAGTCAGTCCTATTGGTTCTACCTTTAAAATAGAAACAGTACGTGACCAGTTTTTACTGTCTCGGCACTGCTTTCCTGGCCCGTGCGCTCATCATTTTCCAACTGGATTATCACAGCAGACACCGAACTGGCCCTTCTGCTTCGCCCCATCTACTCTCAACATGGCAGAGCAATTTTCTTAAAAATGTACGCCTGATCATACCCTTAGCTTGCTTAAAACTGTGCAGTGGCTTTTACTGACAGTGAAAATGCCTCTACTCAGTTCACTGAATATGCCAGACAAGCTCCTTCAACAGCTTTGTAATTTCTGTTCTGTGCCTAGAATGCTCCTCCTATAAGTAATTATCTGGTTTCCTGGCCTCACCATCTTCAGGACTCAGTGCAAATGTTAGTTTTTAAATGAGGGTGTCCTTGAACACCCTCTAAAAGAATAACTCCTACTCCTCCCTAAATCATTAACCTAAAACTATTAACTATTCCTTTCCTGACTCTTTTTTCCTCTTTAAACTTTTAACTATATGGGAGTCAACAGGTAGTGTAGTGGTTAAGGCGCTGGACTCCCACATGGCTGACTGTGGCTCAAGTCCCAGACTCAGAGGCTTCACACTCATGCTAGGCACATGTGCACGCATGCCCAAAATTCAGAGAAGAGCGGAGAAGAAGGGATTGTGGCATGGCCACCCCCTGGGAATGGGGAGTGACTTCTCACTTTCTCTCTGTCTCTCTGGTGAGTACACACACTCTATACCAAAAACAACTCTCTTTAAAAAAAAAAAAAATTATGACTACATGAATACCAAGGGCCCCAAATCCCCTAGATTCTAGACTTTTGATTTAGGCACTACAATGTATTACCTACTGAATCCAAGGCTACAATTTAGAGTACTTCACTTGAAAATGCATTTTATGGCTAAAGAAAAGTATACCGAACATGTTATTTTTAAAATATAACGCAAGGGGCTGACAGGTGATGTGGTAGAGGCACTGAACTCTCATATGGCTGACTACAGTTTTTTTTTTTTTAAGAGATTTTCACTATAGGGCGCGTGCGCTCGCCAGACAGACAGAGAGAGACATTAGAGACAAAAAGCGAGAAATCACCCCCCAGGGGGGATGGTCACGCTGCAATCCCTTCTCCTCCATTCTCCTCTTGGGATCTTGGGCACGCATGCACACGCGCCCGGCGTGAGTTTTAAGCCACCGGGTTCGGGACACGAACTGCGGTCGACTACATGGGAGTCCAGCGACACAGCCATTACACGAACTGCTGGTTCCCTGGCTGACTACAGTTTTGAGTCCCAGACTTGGTGGCTTGCTTTCTTACTCCCCCCCCCTCCCCCTCCACCCGTTTTTCTCTGGTCAAATTAAAAGAACAATAATAAATAAATCTGAATAAAATCTTTTTTTTTTTTTTGTGGAGAGTTTTTGCTATAGCAAGGGAAGAATGAAGGAGCAGAGAGCATGGGCATGACCATCTACCCTGGGGGTGATTTCTAACTTTCCCTATCTCTCTCTCTTTCTCTTTCTCACTCTTTCTCTCTTTCTCTCTCTGGTGAGCTCATGCATCCTATAGCAAAATCTCCACATATATATATTTATATAAATATATGTATACATATATACATACATATATATATACATACATATATACATACACATATATATATATATAAAAAAAACATATTGTTCAAAGATGTTTACCATAGGAGCCCAGATTTTCTGGATATGTTGTTTATATTTCATTCACCTGTCTTTTATCACTAGAATGCAAATAAACATTTTTGTCTGGTTTTTCTTATTTATACATATCTTCTTTTTTAAAGGTTATTTATTATTATTATTATTACTATTATTATTTAATTTTGCTATAGGGTGCAAGAGCTCACAGAGACCGATGGAAAAAGAGGGAAAATGAGAAAGCAAGCCATCAGGTCTGGGACTTAAACCACAGTCAGCCATGTGGAAAACTGCACCTTAACCGCCATGGCACCTACTGGCCCCAGATATTTATGTTCTTAATATCTACATTGAGTCTGGCACATAGTAGATGATCAAGGCATGTCTCCAGAATAAATGAATAAACGAATGAATACCTGACTCAAATGTATCTCTGAGGCTGACTTACTTTTAAAGAATCTGCTCTAGGGACCAGCAGTTAGCGTAATGGCAATGTCACTGGACTCCCATGTAGTCGACCATGGCTCAAGTCCTGGACCCGGAGAGCTTAAACTCACACTGGGCACGTGTGCGTGCGTGCCCAAGATCCCGAGAGGAGAATGGAGGAGAAGGGACTGAGGCATGGCCATCCACCCTGGGGGATGATTTCTCACTTTCTATCTCTCTTCCTGGCGAGCACATGCTCTCTATAGCGAAAACCTCTCCAAAAAAAAGAAAAAAAAAATCTGCTCTAGCGTTTCTTAAACGTGTTTTTGATTTTCATCTAGTATGCAAGATTGACACACACACCACTCTATGTACAGACTTCAAAAAGTTCATGGAAAATAAAATCAAAAGACCTCTCATAAACTGATTATGTCTATATCCCTTTTCTTAAACACACATGTGTTCAAAATTATGTAGGCTAACACAAAAAGCTATAATATATGTCTACATGCTAATTCACTTAGAAGCTAGCTGAGACAATCCTCATGGACAGATATACTGACTTTCCCTGACTTCACAACTTACAATGTTTGTAAAATAGCTGCAAGACAGTCATGGTAAGGATAAAAAATATATGCAAAGATCCTACAAACCCCATGGCTGTGCTGACAAACAAATCAGTGAAGCCTGAAATGAGAATTGTACATTTTAACCATTTCCCCACCACCACCACCACAGGTTCTCACCATGTCACAATCCTCCAGTCTCAGCCTCTAGAGTAACTGGAACTAAACGGTGTGTGCTACAACACTCGCCATTTAGGGGAGGCCAAGAATCGAACCTGTGCCTCTCATGTCCTCTCAGCAGTTTGTGCCAGTGTATGGCTAGGTTGAATCCTCTTTTTAATAATAAAGTACATTTCCTTAAAAAGAAGGGAGTAGTGTAATACTATACAAACTCTTTAAAAAATGATCAAAGGCACAATGTTATAATAAAATAATTGCAAAAGTTATTACTCACAAAAAGTTAAATATTTTTGAGCTGGTTCATGGGCTGGTAATTAAGGAAGCTGAATCCCACATAGCTGACTGTGATGTTTAAATTCCAGACTCAGAGGTTTAAAAACCATGCACGAATGTATATGCATGCTCCAAATCCCTACAGGGTAAAGAAATGGAGGGGAAGGGTTTGTGGCATGATCATGTCCCACTGGGGCAGAAGGGATCCAGCCATCTCTTTCTGCCTCTGGCAAGTGCACAGGTCATCTGGCAATTTTTATTTTTAATGTTTTATCTTGGGGCCTGCAGGTGGTGTGGTAGTTAAAGAGCTGGACATACACATGGCTGACCACAGTTCAAGTCCCAGATTCAATAGCTTGAAAAATCATGCTATGCTGGGGCCAGCAGTTGGCATAATGGCTATGTCGCTGGACTCCCATGTAGTCGACCATGGTTCGAGTCCGAGACCCAGTGGCTTAAACTTACACCTGGTGCGTGTGTATGCATGCCCAAGATCCCAAGAAGAGAATGAAGAAAAAGGGATTGTGGTGCGGCTATCCCCCTAAGGGGTGATTTCTTGCTTTTTGTCTATTTCTGTCTTCCTTGCAAGCGCGCATGCCCTATACAAAAAAAAAAAAAACTCTCTCAAAAAACATCACGCTGAGTGCATGCATGCCCAAAATCTTGAAGGAAGAACAGAGAATGGATTGCTGTGAAGCCATCTCTCCTATGAGATGATTTCTCTCTCTCTCTCTCTCTCTCTCTCTCTCCAATGATCACACATGTACTGTGGCAAAAATTGGTTTAAAAAAAGTAAAACTTTTAAAAAAATAAGATATTTAATGTTTTATTTTCCATTTTTGATCCCTAATTACCATAACTCCAAACTTCATCCAGGACCCATTTAGAGTTAAATTTGAACTGCCATGTATCAGTCTAAAGAGAAACTGGGAACCCCCCTGCAAACCTCAACAAAGTCCTCTAAAACTGCAGTCTTCTTTTTTCCCCCCAAGAATTACTGTAATTAACCTTTATTTATTTGTCTGTTTATCTATTTCTTTTTTTTTGGATAGATTTTTTGCTATAGGGCACATGCGCTCACCAGAGACAGAGAGACAAAAAGCAAGAAATCACCCCCCCAGGGAGGATGGCCACGCCACAATCCCTTCTCCTCCAGTCTCCTCTTGGGATCTTGGGTCCGCACACACACGCGCCCGGCGTGAGTTCAAGCCACCAGGTCTGGGACTTGAACCGTGGTCGACTACATGGGAGTCCAGCGACATAGCCATTACGCTAACTGCTGATCCCTGTTTATCTATTTCAATTTGACTAGAGGGACAGAGTGGGGGGGGGGAGAGGTGAGAAGGCAAGCTACCAGGTCCAGGACTTGAACCATGGTTGGCCATATGACAGTCCAGCACTCTCAACCACCATGCCACCTGCTAGCCCCTAAAACTGCAGTCTTAATGTTACACATTCATATATTTCCTGCTGTCTTGATAGAGAATACACTAGTAAAGCTATCCCTTATTAACACCAGGTCTGAGTATATCACAAGACCTAAGACAAAACAACCAAAAGAGCAACAAAACAAAATTTTAAAAATAAATAAATAAAAACAATAAAAAAAAAAAGCTGTCACTCAAAGAACAAGTCTATAAGGGAACCAGCAGTTAGCGTAATGGCTATGTCGCTGGACTCCCACGTAGTCAACCACGGTTCTTATCCCGGATCCGGTGGCTTAAAACTCACGCCGGGCGTGTGTGCGTGTGTGCCCAGGATCCCGAGAGGAGAATGGAGGAGAAGGAATTGCGGCGTGACCATCCCCTCTTGGGGGTGATTTCTCCCTTTCTGTCTCTATGTCTCTCTGTCTGTCTGGCGAGCACACGCACCCTATAGCGAAAAAAAACCTCTCCAAAAAAAAAAAAAAGAACAAGTCTATAAGAGGTAAAGCATTTTGATAAGTCTGGAAAGATATGGAGCAAACAGAATTTTCTATGTTTCATTCATTTCTACCTTGTAGAAATGTACTCATTAATAAATACATTTTTATCTTAACTAAAGAAAATGTATTTTGCTGCATAAAATGCATGTACTATATTATAAAGCATTAAAATATTTAGGTTAAAGTGGGGCCCAGACTGGTGGCACAGTCAGTAGCAGTGGAAGCTACATGACTGACAGTCGGTCAGGATCCCTGGGTAGGTCCTGGGTGAAAACATACTGAGCCTGTGGGCACGTGCCCAAGATCCTCACAAACCAGAGCCTGCAGGAAGGGGATCACGGCACAACTAGTCCCTGTTAAGGTGCTTCTCTTTCTCTTGCACATGAGTCCTCTACCATAAGTAAACATTTAGCCCAGTCACTGTGCACAGCGTAATGTAGCAACCTGCAATGCTAGGAGCCACATGACTGACGACTGTTTCATGACCAACCTAAAACTATGCCAAGTCAGGTATGGGCACCCGAGATCCTTAGTAGCTAAAGAGAACAACAACATTACAATAGTCCAAAAGGGTGCTTCGCTCTGCCTCTCTCTCTCACACACATGCACATGAGCTCTGTGATATAAATAAACAAGTAAAAGCTTTCTTTTTTTAAGAGGTTTTTGCTATAGGGCGTATGTGCTCGCCAGAAAGACAGAGAGAGATACAGAAAGCGAGAAATCATCCTGGGGGCGGTGAGGGGAATGGCCACACGGCAGTCCCTTCTCCTCCATTCTCCTCTCAGGATCTTGGGCACGCACACACACAACCCTGACATGAGTTTGAGCCACCAGGTCTGGGACTCAAACCGCAATCGACTGCATGGGACTCCAGCAACATAGCCATTACACTAACTGCTGGTCCCAAAAGCTTTATTATTTTTTTTTAAATAGTGAGAAAAGTTCACTGTTACTTAATGTCTGAATAAGGATCTGGGTCAACTGGTTAGAGTCAAAGCTAGAGAGAACATTTACCTGAGTACTTTCATTCTGAGTTTTCTATTGGTAATATATAATCTAAACCTTAGATTAAAATGGTAACTTTTATTTTTAAGTATTTTTATTTCATTTTATTTATCATTTTTTAAAATTTGACCAGAGAGAGAGGGAAAGTGAGAAAGCAAGACTTCTTTCTGGTCCAGGATTCAAACCACAGTTGGCCATGTGGGAGTCCAGCACCTTAACCACCATGCCAATGCTGGGTCAAAACTGGTCAACTTTAAATGTCATATTTTTACTTAGTACCTGGGAAAGATAAGTTAAAAATTCTTTAAGGAAAATGATACGAGAGAATTTAAATAAAAATAAAGACACATATATTGTATTGTGCTAGCAGGTGGTGTGGTGGTTAAGGCACTGGATTCCACATGCCAGCTGTGCATTTTGAGTCCAGACTCAGCAGCTTCAAAAATCACATGGGGCACATGTGGGTGCATGCCCAAAATGCTGGGAGGAGAATGGAGGACAAGGGACTGAGGCATGGCCATCCCTCTGCAGACTGATTTCTCACTTTCTCTCTCTCTCCACAAGCAAACATGCCCTATAGCAAAAACAAAAACAAACAAACAAACAAACAAACAAAACAAGCAAATGTTGTATTTAAAAACTGTCGAAAGTCTGGGGACCAGCAGGTGGCTTGGTGGTTAGGGTGTTAGAAACTCCCACATGGCTGATCATGGTTTGAGTGCCAGACCTGGTGATTTGGTTTCTCTTTCTCTCTCTCTCTCTCTCTCACTCTGTGTGTGTGTGCGTGTGTGCGCGTGTGTGTGTGTGTGTGTGTGTGTGTGTGTTTATCTCTGGTCAAATTAAAAAATAAATGAATAAATAAAATTAAATAAAAATAATTTTTAAAAATCACTAAAGGTTACCTAGAATCTATAGTAAAAATCCACACACGTGCTTAATACACTATTTAAAAGAAAATTGTCAACATTCCACAACTATAGAATTTTAGATTACCTAGAGATCTTAAAAATCATCTAATCCAGGACCAGCAGGTGGTGTGGTGGTTAAGGTGCTGGACACTCCCACATGGCTGATCACGGTTTGAGTCCTGGACCTGGTGGCTTGCTTTCTCACTTTCCTTCTCTTTCTCTCTCTGTCTCTCTCTGGTCAAATCAAAATAAAATGAATGAATGAGTAAAATTAAACAAATAATTTTTTTAAAAAATCATCTAATCCTAGGCCAGCAGGTAGTATGGAGGTTAAGGCAGCTGGATCCCACACAGCTGACTGTGCAGTTCGAGTGCTGGACCGGATGGCTTGAAACACACACCAGATGCATGCACTTGCAGGCCCAAATTCCCAAGAGGAAAATGAAGAAGGTATTTTGGCAGGCCACCCTACCCCTTGAGAGGCTGATTTCTCTCTTTGTCTGTTGCTCTCCACAGAGCACATATGCCCTATAGCAAAAAATTTAAAAAATAATAAAGAAATAATCTAATCCTATTTTCTGATTTTAGATAAAAAATTTCAGAAAGTCTAGATAGTTTCCCCAGTTACTGTCCCACAGAACTATGGCTGCCATTTTTTTCTTTTTTTTTTTTTTTTTGAAGAAACATTTTTGCTATAAGGCATGTGCACTCGCTGGAGTCAGAATGTGAGAAATCACCTCCCCCCACCCGAGAAGGATGGCCACACTGCAATCCCTTCTCCTCTGTTCTCTTAGGATTTTGGGCACACACGCATGCACCCCCAGCATGAGTTTTAAGCCACTAGGTCCGGGACTCCAACCACAATTGACTACATGGGAGTCAAGTGACATTAACCATTACACCATCTGCTGGCCCTATCATGGCTGCATATTTTAAGGAACAAAATATCTTTGTGTTTAAACAATTTTTTTTACAAAACAGAATGACATTATGCAAAAGAAGATCAAGTCAATATTAATATGATTTTTATTAAAGAATTATTTTTTAATTTTAACTATTTATTTATTTAAATTTGACCAGAGAGGGACAGAGCAAGAGTGAGAGCGAGAGCAAAGAGAGAGAAAGAGAGCAGGAAAATGAGAAAGCAAGCTGCCAGATCCAGGACTCGAGCCATGGTCGACCACGTGGGAGTTCAGTGCCCTTCGCCATCACACCACCTGCCGGCCCATTAATGATTTTCTGTAAGTGCCATTTACTCTTTATAAAGTCATCCATTAAGAACAGTGAGTACGAGTCAGGCAGTGCCACAGTGGTAATGCAACTTGACCCACCTGGGTCGGTTCTGGTTTGCACCCCAATACCCCCCTGTATACACGTGCATGCACATGCATGGGTATGATCCGGGCTGACTAGGACTGGGCATGGGCCACCCCGGGAAGATTCTGCTGTAGTGTTTGTCTCTTCTTCTCTCTGGCATACACTCTCTCATGGAAAAACTAAATAAATAGCTTTAAAATAATAATAGCATAAAAAAGGAATGAGGTGATTTAGAATAAACATTGCAAGCTAATGTTATGGATGATAGTTCCACTTTATTATTGGACTCATTACATTTTATATTATTAAATAAGTTATTGAATTGTTATTAAGTAGCCTATTTATAGAAAATTATCCATCAGATATCAACAGATGTCAAAAAAATTTTTATTGGTTTTGCCTTCATAGTATTAATAAAATTCTGAGTCACAGAGAAAAGTAATAATGAAAGATATTAAGATATTTTGTTTAAATATCTAGTTCCCACTGCAAGCTAAAAATACATAATTTTTTAAAAGTCTCAGATGCTTGAATGAGAAATACGACATTTTTAAAAATTTGAATTATTAATAATATCTAACACTTATTCAAATTCCTTGTAAATAGAAAAGACACCAACAACCAACAACCTGCCCTGGTGTACTGTAAGTTCACAACTAGTTATCAAACGACAGGGAAGATGGCACGTACAGTGTGCACAAACATGTGAGCAGTCTTACAACAGTAACTGTGCACAGCTTACCAGGCTGCCAACCGGGCACATCTACAGAAAGGCCCACATTGATACGTTAAGAAGTTCGATACTGGGACCAGCAGTTAGCGTACTGGCTATGTTGCTGGACTCCCATGTAGTCGACCGCGGTTCGAGTCCCAGACCCAGCAGCTTAAACTCATGCCAGGCGCATGTGCGTGCATGCCCAAGATCCCGAGAGGAGAATGGAGGACAAGGGACTGCGGCGTGGCCATCCTCCACTGGCGGGTGATTTCTCGCTTTCTACCTCTCTGTCTCTCTCTGACTGGTGAGCGCACACGCCCTATAGCAAAAAAAAAAAAAAACCTCTCCGAAAAAAAAAAAACAAAAGAAGTTCGATATTGACAGAACACAATCGGCCAGGCTTCAGAAACAACAAAGTAGGCTTAAGTGAATATATATTGATAAGGCAATGTAAAAATGCTTCACTCAGTGAAATGCTATTATATAAAGTCCATTATCCAGAAACTATGCACAACTCTCTGGTACCCAACATAAATGTATATATAAATCAACTCTAAGCTTTATAAAGTATTCAAATGTTTTCTAAGTGAAAGGAAATTAAAATAGCTTAGCTGAGCTTTTAGGGGTCAGCAGATGGCATATGGTTATGCCACTTGGCTACGACATGGTCGACTGCAGTCCTGAAGCCGGTGGCTTGAAAATCACACCGGGCATGTGTGCTTGTGTGCCCCAAATCCCAGGAAGACAGAACAGAAGGGATCATAGCATGGCCATCTCCCCTGGGGGGTGATTTCTCACTTTCCTTCTTACTGTTTCTGACTGTCTCTCTGTCCAACAAGTGCACAACCCCTAAGGCAAAAATCTCTTAAAAAAAAAAAAATAGAAGCAGTTGTTGTAATGGCTATGCTGCTGGAGTCCCATGTAGTTGACTGCAGTTTGAGTCCCAGACCCAGTGACTTAAAACTCATGCCAAGCACATATGCGTGCATACCCGAGATACTCAGAGGAGAATGGAGGAGAAGGGACTATGGCATGGCCATCCTCCCCCCCCTGGGGGGTCAGGGGGGTGATTTCTTGCTTTCTGTCTCTCTGTCTCTCTCTGTCTTTCTGGTGAGTGCATGCGCCCTATAGCAAAAACCTCTCAAAAAAAAGAATGTAAGTTTAAGTTGTGCTAATTATTATTAGTCTACTGCTCTTATGAACAGCTAGAACAAACAGATGATCTTAATCTAAGATGACAGTCATACTGGACCCTTGAACCAAAATCATATTATAAAGCATAGGTTTGCTGAATTAATTATATAAAGAACATGGGTTTGGGAAAAAGTAGAAGGCTATGTTCACCTCCTTTAAAATGAGTGGTTTTAAATTATTTTTTAAGCTATTCTAGCAGTAGCCTATTTAAGAACTATTCATGAATGGTCTCCGGCTCTTCATTTTACCAAGACCATAAGCACTGTATGTTTATGTATACTAAAGTAATAGAGTATTTTGGGGACCACAGGTGGCGTCATGGTTAAGGGTGCTAGACTCCCACATGTCCAACCACGTTTCAAGTCCCAGACATGGAGGCTTGCTTTCTTAATTTCCCTCTATCTTCTGTCTCCCCCCACAGCCCCCCAACTCTCATCAAATTAAAAAATAAATTCTTTTTTTTCTCTTTTTTCTTGGAGAGGTTTTTGCTATAGGGCACGTGTGCTCGCCAGAAAGAGAGAGACAAAAGGCGAAAAATCACCCCCAGGGGGAATGGCCACCCCGCAATCCCTTCTCCTCCATTCTCCTCTCAGGATCTTAGGCACACAGGCACATGTGCCCAGCGTGAGCTTAAGCCAACTAGTCCGGGACTCAAACCACGGTCGACTAAATGGGAGTTTAGCGACATAGCCATTACGCTAACTGCTGGTCTCAAAAAATAAAGTAATTCTAAAAAAATTTTAAAAAGTATTTCTTCTCTTTCAACCAAAATATTTATCTTTTCATTTTAAAAAAACCTTATATTAACTTTCCTTAATAAAGACTCATATTTCCTGAAATTATTTTCAATTTTATTAAGACTTTGTATCCTGCCAATATAGTCAATTTAGGTGAATTTTCATTGGCTTTTACATACATGGCATCAATGCTTCTGATTGTGGTCTCACATTGAAACATCGGGAAAGACTTTTTTAAAGCACTCTTTCAGTTTTATTTCAGTCCTGCTAACTGAACAGAACTTCTAGGGATAGAACTTAGGCAAATATATTTTTTAATTTTTTTAAGGTAACTCTGATGTGCATCCCCATATAAACATCACCCCACAACCCAAATACTAAGTATTGAATAAATAGCAAACCCCTATACAAATTTTTACTAAATAAATAAGCAAATTTGTAACTCTAGAATTTTAAAGAATTTGGAAATTTAAATTTACCTGTTCTGATATATTGTAAACCAAAGATTTTCTAGGACGGACCAGATTTCTTGATGCCTACTGGGTTGAGGAAGATGAGAATTCGAGAAAACAGGGATGTCTTCATTATGAGATTTCATCAAAGTAGTATCTTCCTGCTTTTCACTCACCGTGTTTTCTGAAGAACTGGGCTTAAGTTTTGTCTTGACCTGAGGAGATAAGAATTACATAAAATACAGCTAGTCCTTTACTAGTAAATGAGAAAAACAGAATGCCAATTGTGCTCACAATGTTCTAGCTTTCTGGGAAGTACTGGCAAGTGTTTCTCCTCTATTTATGTTCAGAATATTCCCAGAAAAGCATCAAAACTAGGAAAGATATTTTCCTTTCCTTTTCTTTTCTTTTTTCCCCCACTTTGCTAAAGGGTGTGTGTACTCATCAGAGAGAGACAGAGAAAGAGAGAGCTGGAAAGTAAGAAAGCACCCCTGGGGGGATGGCCACACCATAGTCCTTCTCCTCTATTCTCACACAGACAGGGTGCTGGGTGTTTTTTAAGTCTGTGTTCAAGGATTCAAATCACACAGTTGGCCAGGTGGGATCTGTACCTTAACCACCAGGCCACAGGCTAGACTGATATTTTTCTTTTCTAAAGCAAACAGTATTTCCAATCTATCTTTTCCAGGGACCTTTCCTAACAGGCTAAAGTCAGTTTCAGAACAGTGTCTGAGGACCAGGAAGTGGCACAGTGGCAACGCAATGCTCTAATGACTGACCACGTGGGAAGGCCCTGGATTTCCACGCAAGTGCCCATGATCCAGGATGGCTAAGCCTGCGGGTAGAACAGGGATGTGAAGACCCTTTGGGGAGTACCTATCTCTCTGTCTTTATTTCTCATGGAAGAAATAAATAAAATTTGAGAGAAAATACTATTACAAAACTTCTATACACATGGCACTGAATAGATAGAGGACACCTAGACTACGAAGATAAACAGGCATACTCAGCCTCTGAGCACTTCATAATGATCCAGCAGCAATGACTATAAAAGGCTGCAAAGAGCAATCCAAATCATCCAGAATAGATTTTTTAACCATACATTAGAAGCAATGGTGAAGCACTGGAGGTTTTTAACTTAGGAAGTGACACACTCAGAACTACATCCTAAAACATACTGAAACAAAAGAAAGAGGAACCAAGAAGATCGGTTAGGAAGCTGCTGAATTCTTTGGATGCGGAATCCTGAGAACTTGAATTAGACATGTAAGGGCAATAGAATGAAAAGGAAACAAACAAACAAAACAAATAAAAATCGCATACAAGGAATATTTTATAAATGTCCATGAACAGATAAATGGATTTAAAAAGTGTGGTACGTATACTCTATGGAATACTATTCAGCCATGAAAACAACAAGACCCTGGCATTTGACAGAACACAGACAAATATGGAAGATTTACTGCTGAGTGAAGCAAGTCAGGCTATGAAAGAGACATTGGGAACAGCAGGTGGCATGGTGGTTAAGAACGCTAGACTCCTACATGGCCAACCATGGTTCGAGTCCTCGACCAGGCGGCTTAACTTTTCTCTCTCTCTCTCTCTCTCTGTCCCTCTCTGGTAAAATTTAAAAATAAATATGTGACTAAATAAAGTTAAATAATTCTTAAAAAAAAAAAAAGAAAGAAAGAAAGAAAAAAAAAAAGACACTGTATGTCTCCACTTAACATATACCAATTGTCCACACTCTATGGTGGAAACTGAGAGATTAGAAAACACAGAAACATTGGGACCAGCAGTTAGCGTAATGGCTATGTCGCTGGACTCCCACGTAGTCGACCGCGGTTCGCGTCCCGGACCCGGTGGCTTAAAACTCACGCTGGGCGCGTGTGCGTGCGTGCCCAAGATTCCGAGAGGAGACTAGAGGAGAAGGGATTGTGGCGTGGCCATCCCCCTGGGGGGTGATTTCTCGCTTTCTGTCTCTCTGTTTCTGTCTATCTGGCGAGCGCACGCGCCCTATAGCGAAAACCTCTCCAAAAAAAAAGCACAGAAACATTAAAAATGGTTATAGACTCTGGAGACAATGTAGAAAAAGGGTAGGAAAGGGGGAGAGTGTAAGGAAAGAAATTAAGGAGGAAACCAGAGAGGCCAGACATTTATGGGATACAGAAATGGGAGAGGCCAGCATGTGTCGTGGTGGTTAAGAGCACTGGACTCCCACATAGCTGATCAGAGTTCAAGCCACAGACCTGGTGCCTTGCTTCCTTGCCTTCTCTCTCTCTCTCTCTTCCTCGCTCATTCTGTCCCTCTCTGGTCAAGTTAAAAATGAGTAAACAGGGGTCAGCAGGTGGCACAGTAGTTAAGGGCACTAGACTCCTACATGGCCGACCACAGTTCAAATCCCAGACCTGAAGGCTTGCTTTCTCTTTCTCTCTCCCTCTGCCCCTCTCTGGTCAAATTAAAATAAACAAATAAATAAAGTTAAATAATTCTTTAAAAAAATGAGTAAATAAATAAATTTAAGGGACCACCAGTTAGCATAACGGTTATGTTGCTGGACTCCCATGTAGTCGACCACAATTAAAGTCCCAGACCCGGTGGCTTAAACTCAGCTGGGTGCGTGTGTATGCCTGCCCAAAATCCCAAGAGGAGAATGGAGGAGAAGAGATTGTGGAGTGGCCATCCCCACTGGGGAGCAATTTCTTGCTTTCTGTCTCTCTGTCTCTCTCAGTCTTTCTGGCGAGCACACATACCCTATAGCAAAAAACCTCTCAAAAAAAAAAAACTTAAATAAAATAATACTTTTAAAATTGAGTTATTATCTGATGATGATAATGTGTTTTCTATCCTCAGCTGGACTGGTGTGAAATGTATCCATGTTGGGTAAATTCAACTTACACGCAAAGTGATGTACAGTGATTTAAATGTATAAAATTTTTTTAAATTAGTATTTTAAAAGACTTGGCCGAATTCAGGGATTAAGGGAGACCACAGAATTTTTTTTTTAACCTGGGTACCAATAAGAACATTATACAAATAACAGAAATTTAGGGTGGCCATAAATCTATTTATGTGTGTGTGTGTGTGTGTGTGTGTGTGTGTGTGTGTGTGTATGTGAACTAGATCTACCCGTCTAGATAACTTCGCCAGAGTAATGTAAGACACTTTTACTAAGTAAAAGTAGCATATACTTTGAAGGAACACATCTCAGATACACAAGAAGTTGATGGAAAAGCATCTTATTGTGCCACATTCATTGCAATTTTATACTATCATTGCTACTGCTGAACAACATAGTGGACATTACAATACCATAGCAATAAGCTACTTAATGTATATTTGTCCACATTTCCAAACATTATGGACTCCTGTAATAAAGCCAGGAAGAAAGACTGCTTGCAAATAAGAAAAAGAGAAGAATATTTAGGTTTATGTTGAATTAGTATGTATATGTTGACTGACATATAGAGATATATGAAGATATCTAGCAGGTAACTGGATATACAGATCTGCAGCTCAAGCAATACCTGAGAATTACTCTCATGGACATGAGCCTTAGAAGGTAAGACTGTTGAGGGGGTGGGGAAACAGAAAATACGGTAAAAAGAGAAACAAAGTGAAGGGGTAAGGAACCATAAGAACTGGCAAAATTCAGGGGAAGAATGAGAAGTATGCAACAGCAACAGAAGCAAAGGAAGACAGGTTTCAGGAAAGAGGACAGAAAGGAGAGCATCAAGTGCTGAAGAAAAGCTGAGAGGAGAGCCAAGAGGAGGCACAGTGGTCAAGGCACTGGACTCCCATATGCCTGACCACATTCAAGTCCCAGGCCTGGAGGCTTGAAACTCATGCTGGACACATGTGCGTGTGTGCTCAAAACCCCAAGAGGATAAAGGAGGAGAAGGAACTGCCTCTTGGCCATTGCCCTTAGGGGGTGATTTCTCACTTTCTCTGTCTCTCCAGTGAGCACACGAGCCCTATAGCAAAAATCTCTAAAAGAAAAAGGAAAAGAAAAAAAGACTGAGAAGGTAGAAGTCTGAGAAAGGGGAAAAGCAGATGGGTGTGGAGTAGTCTGAAAATTAGGAAGTAATTGAAAACCTATGGTTTCTTTTAGTAGAGTGTGGAGACAGAACTGTAGTTACACAAGATCATGGAATAAGTGAGTAAAGAAACAAAAACAATGGTTCTAGTTCGCTCTTTTTTTTTTTTAGAGAGGTTTTCACTATAGGGTGCATGCGCTCACCAGAGAGTGACAGAAAGACAGAAAGCAAGAAATCACCCCCCAGAGGGGATGGCCACGCCACAATCCCTTCTCCTCCATTCTCCTCTTGGGATCTTGGGCACGCACGCACACGCACCCGGCATGAGTTTTAAGCCACTGGGTCTGGGACGTGAACCGTGGTCGACTACGTGGGAGTCCAGCGACATAGCCATTATGCTAACTGCTGGTTCCCTAGTTCGCTCTTTTAAGATGTTTGGTAGTTGAGAGGAGATAGTGTAGTAAATAGCCTGGCCAATCAGAAAGATGTAATAGAAGAGACATAACCTTACTATTATTATTATTATTTTATACATTTCATTGCTATACATCATTTAGCTTATAAAGAGAATTTACCTAATATGAAATACACCCCAGATCAGTTCAGTCTAGAATACTATATACATCAGCATCAACAGGTAATAAATCATTTCTGTGTCTCACAAATGTCTTACTTCTCTATTTTTTCTCCCTAATTTCCTTCCCTATACTCTTCCCCTCTCCCACCCTCCTTCCACACAGTCTCCAGTGTCCGTAATTATTTTCAATGATCTAAGCATAAATACACACACACACACACACATATATATATATATATACACACACACACATATATATATATACACACACACACACACATATATATATATATTTT
>NW_006159576.1:651178-661378 GCF_000334495.1 Tupaia belangeri chinensis
ACAGAGAGACAGAAAGGGAGAAATCACCCCCTGGGGGATGGCCACGCCGCAATCCCTTCTCCTCCATTCTCTTCTCGGGATCTTGGGTACACACGCACATGTGCCTGGCGTGAGTTTAAGCCACCAGGTCTGGGCCTTGAACTGCGGTTGACTACATGGGAGTCCAGCGACATAGCCATTGCGCTAACTGCTGGTCCCGATCTAAGTATATTTTTTAAAAGTAAAAGAAATATACTATTGAGTCAAGTAACTTTTCTTTCTAAATGGCCATGGGGGAAAAATATTAACAGCAAAAAAAAAAAAAAAAAAGCCAAACATAATAGAATGGAAAAAAATTAAACTATGTGTTCAAAGTTTGGTTTTTAGTTCTTGTCTTTACTGTAACATACTTTGTGAATTTAAATAAAATCACTCCATTTCTCTAGGCTTAAGTTCCCTTGCTGAAAAAAGGAGGACACCGAAGGTTAGCATGATGAGTTGTTTCCGACATCTGTTATAAGAAAAACCTGGCCCGGTCACAGTAGTGTAGCGATGGGGCACTGCTTCATGAGGCCATGAGGCTGGGTCCACATGGAAGGCCCAGGTTGAGATCTCAGACCAACCTGCACTTGACAGGCACAACAGCACACACCTGTCATCCCAACTAATCATGAGGATGGGGCAGATGACACAACAGCAAGATCTGTCAAAAAAAGGTCTCACTTTCTCTCTTCTCCTCCTACATTTGTGCTCCTCCTTTCTCTCATGAAAGATCTGTTGAGCAGATGGAGGTGCAGGGTAAACTGTGACACTCTGCAAGGCTGACCCACATGGAAAGGTTTCCAGCTTGTATCCAGGAACCTCCTTGAGTACACTAGGAAGGTGTCTGGCCATGATCCCGGGCAGGCCGAAGCTGGGGAAGACCATGGCCAGAAGACCCTATTGGGGGTACTGGCTCTCTGTCTTTCTTCACTTATGGAAGTGAAGAACTTATGGAAGTTAACGTCGTTATTTAAATGAGCAAAAAGGTTTTAGAACAGGTAGCATTCCAGACAGAAGCTGGTTCACAATGGTCTGCCCCACCACATGTACAACTGATATCTACAGAAAGAGAAAAGGAAGTGACATATAAAAATGTTGCATGTAAAACCAACCAACCAACTGGCTGTTATTTGGCGTTTGCTTTCTATGGTCACGGTCTGATCAGCTGGTAGCCTGTGATTGGCTAAAGTTCAGATGCTGTGATTGACTGAGGCTTGCTTTAATACCTAATAAACATTTTAAAAAAATGGAATTTCCCCTCTCATGGCCTCGCTTCCAAGATGACAAAGAAAAGAAAGAACAATGGCCCAGCCACAAAGGGCCACAGCCACATGCAGCCTATTTGCTAAATGACCTGCACCCGACGCATGCCCAAGGAGAAGGCTATTAGGAAGTTCATCATCCAAAACAAAGCAGAGGCCGCAGCCATCAGGGACGTCTCCGAAGCAAGCGTCTTTGATGCCTGTGTGCTCCCCAAGCTGTATGTGAAGCTGCATTGCTGTGTGAGTTGTGCCATTCATAGCAAGGTAGTCAGGAGCCGATCTCGTGAAGCTCGGAAGGACCAAACACTCCCACCCCAATTTAGACCTGCAGGTGCTGCCCCTCGCCCCCCACCACAGCCCATGTAAGGAGCGGAGTCTTTAAGGACTAAAGAACTGTCCCCTGGGAAAAAATAATATGTAAATTATACGTTAAAAAGATGGAATTTCCAGTATTATCAGTATTAACAGTTAAAATTTTTTGAGCAATTGTTATGTACAGGAACTTTCTATGAATTTTTTATTCATTAACTTATGAAACCCTCACAATTTTCCTATAAAACAGGTTTTATGATTATCCATATTTTATAACTGAGGAAATTAAGACATACAAAGGTTAAGTAACTCATCCAAGGTGACAGATGGTAAGATGCATAAACAAGACTTAACCTTCAGCAATATGACTATGAATAAAGTTTTCTCTCTCTCCAAATGCAAAAGGAATGATTATCCTACTCTACCTTATGGGACGGGGAAAAAAGGGATAACTCCCCCACACTTTTGCCCATTTACTTTAACTTACGAACTTAACACATACACAAGACTGGAAAGGCACATTTTTTTAAATCACCATACTCATTTAAAATAAAGACCAGCACTTACCTAGTGCCATTTTCTCCAGCTATTCAATAGTAGTGTACACAACCGTGCAAGTCCTTTTTTTATCAGACACTTACATAGCACTTTATTCTAAGAGCTAAGGTCTTTATAAATATTAACTTATTTAATTCTCATGACAATTCAGAGGCAGAAAAAATTACCATCCTCTTTTTACAAAAGAGAAAATTAAGGTTCAGAGAGTTTACATAGCTATATGTTAAAAATACAAGTCAAGAGACCAGCAGATGGCATAGTAGTTATGATGGCAGTTCAAGTCCTGGGTCTGGTGACTTAAAACTCACACCAGGCATGCGTGCATGCATGCCCAAGATCCTGAGAGGAGAATGGAAGAGAAAGGATTGTGAAGTGGTCCTCCTCCCCTGGGGGGGTGATTTCTTACTTTCTGTCTCTTGTTTCTCTTGCAAGCACACGTGCCTTATATCAAAAATCCCTCAACAAAACAAAACAAAAGTCAGATTCCTAAGACATGTAGGTCTAAAGCTTATAACAGGATTTTTTTTTCTTAGCTTGCTGTAGGGTACATGTGCTTACTGAATACAGACAAAGAAGAGAGAGAGAGAGAGAGAGAGCAAGCATCCCCTAGGGGTGTGACCACTCTGCAATACCTTCTCCTCCATTCTCTTCTCAGGATTTTGGGCATGCACACACACACGCACCTGGCATGTTTTTCAAGCCACCAGGTCCAGGACTAGAACCACACAGTCAGTCATGTGGGATCCAGCCACCTTAACCACTACTCCACCTTGCTGGCTCCAATAGGACTGGTTTTATTATTCTATCACATTGGTAAAGCAAGTCCTACTTTCTCGGTGGTTGGAAGAAGTATAAAACAAAAATGTATATATGATTTCCCTATTTCTACCCCACTTACATAAAAATCTGGAAAATAGTAATGTTAGTTTATCTTTTTTATTTATTTAGTTAGTTTTTTTTCTACAAAGCATGTGCACTCACCAGAGAGGAGAAAGACAGAGAAATACAGAGAGAGGAAAAGTGAGAAATCACCCCCCCAGGGGAGATGGCCACGCCACAATCTCTTCTCCTTTATACTTCTCTCGAGATCCTGGGCACACATGCATGTATACATGCCCAGTGTGATTTTCAAGTCACTAGTCTGAGACTTGAATGAGGGAATCCAGCCACCTTAACCACTATCCCACCTGTTGGGTCTATGTTAGTTTATCTTTCGTTGTTAGTTTCTCCAAAGCTTTTCTGAAACAAGCAAATAACAAATAGTCCCTTTTTCTAATTTTCTCGATTTGACAAATTAAGATTAGGTGGATTTTTTTTTTTTTTTTACAGTTACTATATTGAGATGATAGTCTGTTTGTTGCTCAAGTTACTGAGACATGACTTAGTTTTCAAGAATAGCAATTCTGGGAGTAGCAGTAGGTGTAATGGTTACATTGCTAAAATCCCATGTAGTTGACCACAGTTCAAGTCCTGGACTCAGCAGCTTAAAACTCACAGCAGGTGCTTATGTGTGTATGCCCAAGATCCCAAGAGAGAATGGAGAAGAAGAGATTGTGGTATGGTCATCCCCCCTGAGGGGATGTGATTTCTTGCCTTCTGTATCTCTGGCAAGCACATGTACCCTAAAGCAAAAATCTCTCTTAAAAAAAAAAAAAAGCAATTCTAATACATTCTACAAAGCAACTCCTGTTGAAACTGTATTTTAAAGGAACAAGCTAAATTGCAATGTTCCTTGGCTTAGATGACAAAGAACTGTTTCTAACATGAACATAAAGGAGCAGCACTTCAGAGTCTAATTCTGGAAAGAACACGGGCTGCTTCATGCGATCATCCTAATACCAAGGGCTGAGAGAAGAGTGCTAATGAGGGTGCTAGATTCTTTGCTACTCACCTTCAGGAATCTCCTGCTAATGGAGCAAATAGAAACTCAGGATCCAGGAATAAATAACTTACTAATATATACTGCCCTCTGGTATTTACTATGTTTTAAATACACAGTGGGTAGCATATACAAGGGAACTTTAAAAAGTTCTTGGGATAATAGAATTAAAGTACAAGTGTATTTTGACATAAAATATTTTAAATACATGCATTGTTTTTTCATAATACACATTTTTCATGAACTTTTTGAAGATCCCCTGGTAGACAGCAGAAATACCATTAAATGCTAAACAGCACTAAAAAAATTTTTAAAGATTTTCTTTGCCAAAGGGCACGTGTGCTCTCCAGAGATACAGAGAGCAGGAAAGTGAAAAATTATCCCTCCATGGGGTGATGGCCACACTGCAATCCCTTCTCAAGTCTCCTCCAGAGATCTTGGGCATACAAGCACATGCACCTGGCATGAGTTTCAAGCCACTGGGTCCAGGACTTGAACAGTGGTCACCCATGTGGGAGTCCAGTGATATAACCACTATGCCATCTGGTGGCCTCAACAGCAGTAAATTTTAACATCACGGTTTCAAGCTACCTACCACCTTTAGGTTTCCAACTAATGAAAAAAGCTTAAAACCTGACATTAATATTTTTATTTTAATCAATCCTAAATTTTGTTTTATTCTCAATAATTTTAATCCAAAGACTGTTAAGCCTGTAAATATATTCAACTTTCCATCTTGCTCACTATGTTTGTTTAGGACTCAATTCTGTGATAAAAAAAGATAATATTTTTACAGTAACTATTTTACAATTACAATATTTTATAGTATTCAAGCTGCAATTCCCATATTCCCAGGTCCATTCTTTCCTACTAATACAGGTTGAGACTTAGTAGGAATACTCATATCCAGAATGCCTGGGACCAGAAGTATTTCACATTCTGAATTTTCTCAGACTTGGGGATATTTGCATATACTAATAAGAAATCTTGGGGATAGGACCCAGGTCTGAACATGAAATTGATTTATGTTTCATGTACACCTTGTATACATAGCATAAAGGTAATTTCATATAATATTTTGTCTGTGACTCGAGACGTGTATAGAATTTCCTGCCTGTAGCATCATGTTGGAGCTCAAATTTCACATTTTGGAGCACTGTGAATTAGGGACGCTCAACCTGTCATTCTGTAAGTCCAACTTGCCATAAAAACCAAAACTACCAATGTTTTGGTCATCTCAAACCAAAAGATCATTTCACCTCTGTAATCAGTTCTTTCCTCAAGAATCACAGATGGAGCCAGATACCAGCACAGAAGTAACACAGTTGGACCCACAAGGGAAGGTCCCAGGTTCAGCCCAAAGGCCCTCGTTGTAGCTGAGGCTGTAGGTGGGTTGTGGCATGAAGACCCTGCTGGGGTGCCCCTCTCTCAAAGTATAAATAAATACATACGTAAGAACTATCATGTATTTCTACTATACTTTTTTAAAAGATACTTCTTTTATTTCATGAAATACTCTCTTAGCAAGCAAAGTTCTCTCCTCACCAACTGTGACTAAGATGAGTATCATCTGATTGTTTACTTCATAGGTGGTGGCTAACCAACCATGAAAAACCAATGAGGAAAACCTGCCAAATCAGTTTCTCAGGAAAAAAAGAATTCAGTATCTTTATTACATAAGAATTTCATTAATATCTTAAGTAGTTGTGATACTGAATTTTTTTTAGCTTAAAACTCCCAGAATTGTTGAAATGAGAAGACTGTAGAAATAGAGCGTTAATGGGGACAAAATTTAGAGTTAATTTTAAAAGAAATAAAAATACATTAGTGTTACGGTGGCTACTTAAGAATAATCTGAGGAAACTTGAGTCCCGGGGGGGGGGGGGGACCAGCAGTTAGCATAATGGCTATGTTGCTAGACTCCCACGTAGTCGACCGCAGCGTGTTTGCGTGTGTGCCCAAGATCCCGAGAGGAGAATGGAGGAGAAGGGATTGCGGCATGGCCATTCCCCCGGGGGGTGATTTCTCGCTGTCTCTCTGTCTCTGTCTGTCTGGCGAGCGTACACGCCCAATAGCAAAAACTTCTCCAAAAAAAAAAAAAAATTCACTAGGGAGGACTAGCAGATGGCATAATGGTTATGTCACTGGATTCCAATGTAGCCACTGCAGTTTGAGTCCTGTAACAGGCAGTGTAAAACTCACACTGGGTGCATGTGCGTGCACGCCAAAATCCTGAGAAGAGAATGGATGAGAAGGGATTGTGGCATGGCTGTTCCCACTGGGGAGTAATTTCTTACTTTCTACCTCTCTGTCTCTCTTGTAAGTGCGTGTGCCTTGTAGCAAAAGTCACTCTACAAATAAAAAGTAATAATCACTGGGGCCAGGAGATAATGGAGCAGTTAAGTTGCTAGACTCCCACATGCTCGACTACAGTTCAAGTCCCAGACTTGGTGACTTGAAACACACTGGGAGCATGTGTGTGCATGTCCAAGATCCCAGGAGGAGAATGGAGAAGGGACTGTGGTGTGGCTATCCCCACTGGGAAGTGATTTCTCACTTTCCCTCTCATTGTCTCTGTCTCTCGCTCTCTCTGATAAGCATACATGCTCTACGGCAAAAATCTGTTAAAAAAAAATTACTGGCCAACTGACACAGTTAAAGATTAGATTACTATTATATCTATGTTAATTTCCTGGTTAATAATACCATATTACATAAAACAGCCTTATTTTTTTAGAAATGTACATATGAAAATATTTGGGGGACCAGCAGATGGCGTTATGGCTATGTCACTGGACTTCCATGTAGTTGACCACGGTTCGAGTCCCAGATTTGGTGGCTTAAACTCACACAGGGCGCTTGTGCGTGTGTGCCCAGGATCCCAAGAGGAGAATGGAGGAAAAGGGAGCACAGCGTTGCCATCCGCCTTGGGGGATGAGTTCCGCTTTCTATCTCTGTCTCCGTCTTTCTGGCAAGCTCATGCACCCTATAACAAAAACTTCTTCAAAAAAAAAACAACAAAAACAGAAAATATTTTGGTAAAGGAGTATAACTGCAATGTACTCTCAAATAGCTCAGAAAAAAATTGTGAATAGTTAAATAGGTAGACAGGTAGCTAGGTAGATATATATAGATAGATAGATTGAACCTACACAGGAAGGCCTCTCTGTACACACCAGGGCAGACACACCCATGATCCAGGCTGGCTGAGACTAGAGGTGAATCATATAACACAGATACGCTGTTATGGATCTCTCTCTCTCTCTCTCATGGAAGAAATAAACTTAAAAACAAACAAACAGACAAAAAGCAACTTCCTAGGTGTTTCTGAAACACAACAGATCCTCTGGTCTACAGTCCTAGAAATGAGTAACCAAACAACAATGCATAGCGTTTATCTATATACAAATGAAGTAAGACAAAATCCCAACAACTGCTGTGGCACTGCTTCCATAAAAAGATGTGTGTTTTATATGTCATGATAAGTATACTCTATTCAATTCACTTAATATTAACTTAATGCTTCTAGTATGTCAGAGTAAGTCAGAGTTAAATTATCCTTACGTACTGTTGTCTGCTAAATACATTTTTAGAATGTATGTGCTTAGCTGTGGCCAATGGCAATCCAAAGGTATCTTACCTCTGCTAATGTTTGGAGCAGTTTGTTTACTTGAGCAAAGGCCTGTGGAAGATTACCATCATAATCTGACCTTGTACTGAAAGCATGTAACAAACTTTTAGAATCCTGAAGCAGGAATTTCACTGTTGTAAAATCCACTGTGTTATTAACTGGCAACAGAAAATTAAGAAAGAGAAAGATGTAAGAATGAGTATACATCACAAAGTGTCTCTGGAACATTAACCTAATATTAATTTTAAAAATTAGGAATTTACAATTACACCTACATGGCACTTCTTATCCATCCCTCTGGTGTGAAAAGCAACAATTAAATAGACTTAGTTATACACAAAGTCCTCTGAGTTGATCTAATATTCTATATTAAGATTCTAGGAGTTCCCTCAACACAGTCAACTTCAAAGTAAAGAGAATGTATATTATACTCTTCAGAAATGAGAGACAATCACCAGACAAGCGGCACTGCAGACTTTGAAAGCTGAGGGGGTATCATGGATCGATTACTCTGGGGGCCTCAGCAAGGTCACGTTTTAGTGGCAAGCATGTAAGTCACTGTGGTACCTCTCATAATGGAAAAGGTCAAATCCCAAGCACCCTAGGAATGGAAAAGGGTTGACCCAGTGTCTCACTGGCCCTTAGACATTATAACTAAAAAGCCCATTCACGACTCCCAGGTGCTTCAGACATTCTTGCTCCCCTCCCTTTTTTTCCTTAGTTGGTCCTTTCATGACTTAGTCACAGACAGATGACCCTGAATTTTTCTAAGTTCTTACCTTCAGACATAAAGATTGTTATATCCATCAACAGCTGAGACCAAAACTAAGGACTCAATACCCGGCAGACTACAGCAGCCAGATAGAACATCCAGAAATAACAATGGTACAATCCAAGCACCAACAGATGTCCTGTCCGGGATTACCACAATTACCCAACCATTGCTCCTCTCCTTTCCTTAAGTCCCAATAAAAACTCCTGGCCCTCACCTTCAGTGCCAATGCAACTCTCCCAGGTGGCTCCCTTCCTTTCTTAGAAAGTGAATCAACTTTCTATCTGCTTTCCCTCTGAGTTTGTAAATTATTTTACAGCCCACAACAAAGACCACTCTAAAAATAATCAATTTATTATGTATTGATTTTTGTTCAATCCTGCTTGAAATTTGAAAGCACTGTTATCTCTGTGTGTATGACAAAATTGAGTTTAAAAAAAATAATCAAATTGGGCCACAGTGAGAAGCAAGAGAAGCTAGCAGGATTGTTTTTTTCCTATAAATTAAAGTGAGATAGTCTAGGGGCCGGCAGGTAGCTCAATGGTTAAGGTGTTGTACTCTCACATGGCTGACCATGGTTTGAGTCCTGGACCTAGCAGCTTGATTACTCACTTTCCCTTTCTCTCTTGTTCTTTCTCTGGTCAAAACTTTTAAAAAAGTAATAAAAATAATAAATTAAATCATTCTAAAAAAAGTGAGATAGTCTATAAATAATAATTTAAAGATGCTACAATTTGCTTACAAAGATCTAAAATGACTGACTATATTCTCAAAATAGTTAGGACAGGTGCTGATAATGTCAAAGATTAAAACACTATGAACAATAAAGTTAAGTAACTTTCTAATATCACATAATTCAGAAAACAAAACAAAAAAATCTATTATTAAGGCAGAACAACAGAAAACAATTTTCAAAGGCAAAAATAACCAAGCTATACTGACTGTGCTTACTTTTTGTTTAACGTCACAGTTTCAGAGACTATGATATTTGGAAACACTTGCATGACTTTTCACTGGCATGAGTTGGAAAAAAAAAAAGTAGTATTCCTCTGTATCACTGATATGACAAGAACTTGCTTGTTAAATCCCAAAAGACCAAATGAAATAAACAGGTATGTTTTAATAATTCCACAACATTCAGAAACTGTAATGTGATAAAGTTACAGCCAAACCTCTAGCTTCACAAATACTCCTCTTCCCCCCAAAACAAAGCCAGTATATTTCTGTATAGGAACACTTCTAGCTCTTTTTGAAGCCAATGACTAATTTAAATTCCTGTGGGGAAAGAGAGATGCAAGATAGTGCCTACAGGACTGATGAGCTGATGAACCTTGCAATCTCCTGAGGAAGATATAACTGGGCAGAGCTTTATTAAGGCTACAATGTAGTTTATGTTTAGCAGGGCTTATATCCTTGAATAAATCATTTGTTTTCTGTCTTACAAAAATTCTTAGCGTAATGGCTATGTTGCTGGACTTCCATGTAGTCGACCACGTTTCGAGTCCCGGACCTGGTGGCTTAAACTCATGCTGGGCACATGTGCGTGCGTGCCCAAGGTCCTGAGAGGAGAATGGAGGAGAAGGGATTGCGGCATGGCCATCCCCCGGGGGGTGATTTCTTGCTTTCTGTCTCTCTGTCTCTCTGGTGAGCGCATGCTCCCTATAGCAAAAACCTCTCCAAAAAAAAAAAAAAAGATTATTATATAAAAGAAAAACAAGGGCATGGTGGCGCCCGCCCTATGGCAAAAACCTATGGAGGCTGGAGG
>NW_006159576.1:662794-666789 GCF_000334495.1 Tupaia belangeri chinensis
TGGTGGCGCCCGCCCTATGGCAAAAACCTATGGAGGCTGGAGGATTGCGGCATCGAGTCCATCTCAGTCTCTCTCTCTGTCTCTCTCGACGAGCGCACGATTTAAAAAAAAAAAAAGAAAAAGAAAAACAATAAATTCAGTACACAGACATAACAACAAAAAAATTTACACAGACAAAATAGTTTAATGCTTGCAGAAAACCAATAACTAGAGTAGTTACTATGAATAACAAAGTCATACAAGTTACTATTCAGGGACCAGCAGATGGCATAGCAGTTATGTTGCTGACCGTGGTTTGAGTCCTGGAGTTGGTGGCTGAAAAATCACACCGGGTGCATGTGTATGCATGCCCAGGATCCCAGAAGGAGAATGGAGGAGAAGGGAGTGCAGCATGGCCATACACCCTGGGGGGTGATTTCTCACTTTCCCTCTCACTATCTCTCTGTTTCTCTCTCTCTCAGGTAAGCGCATGTGTCTTAAAGCAAAACTCTCTTTAAAAAAAAAAAAAAGTTACCCTTCATTCTCCACATGATTTTCTATGAACTGATCTAAGAATTCATGTTTGAGGTACTCAAGTCAAACACCTATGTGTAATTCAACAGCTGAGGATACTATTAAAAAGTAGTAAATAGGAGCTGTCAGGTGGTGTGGTGGTTAAAGGCACTGGACTCCCACATGGCCAACTGTGGTTCAAGTCCCAGACCTGGTGGCTTGCTTTCTCACTTTCCCTCTTTCTCTCTCTCTCTCCGATCAAAATGAAAAATAATAATCATAATAAATAAAGTTAAATAAAATAATTATTTAAAAAGTAAACAAAATTATAAACTGACTGTTTAATTCAAAGTTATCTTAGAGCAGGAGGCACTTTTATAATCCCACTATCTATTCTTCACAAGTCATTAAACATTAGGCATCAGATTCTTCTAGACCAAGGATCAATAAACTAAACACCCAGTGACTATTCAAATGACATTTTAGCAGGAGGAGGAAGGTACCACATCTTTATTTCTCTCCCTAGTAGCCGGTTCGAGCTGCCAAATACCAACTCTCAGCTCCATGTCAATATGGTACTGCCCACCCCTGGAAAAACAAACAAAAGATGGCAACCAGATGCTTGGTTTTGAAATTAACCTTGTTTGAGCTCACACATAGTTTACAGACTTTCCTTTTTAAAAGAATCCACTAATTACTTCATAAGGAAAAAATATAAAAAGTTTCCACATGTTTTATAAAACTACTCTGTAGACATGTACAAAGTGTTGCTCCATGTTCCTTATATAATAATACCCTTAATGAATAACTTCTACAGTTAAAAATAATGCCAGGGAGACCAGCAGGTGATGTGGGGGTTGAGACACTGGACTCTCACATGGCCAACTGCGGTTCAAGTCCTGGAACTGGTGGCTTACTTTCTCACCTTCTCTTCTCTATCTCTCTCTGGTCAAATTTAAAATCAACAATAGTAACAAATGAATAAAAATAAATAATTCTTTCTAAAAATGCCAGGAGAATCCTTTTTTTTAAAGTTTTAGATCTTTATTAAATCCATTTGTCACTTTTTTTATTTATATTAAATGCTTTTCATTTTATATGCCGCTAAGATTTTTTTCTACTGACCCAATTTTATAAAATCTTTTTTTATTATTTTATTTACCCTTAATTATACTATGTCTTTTACAGCAATACTATGTGGGTTCTCAAGGCACAGATGCATTGTATGTCAGCCAGGTCAAAGATAACTACAGTACACAGTAACTTTCCATTCCTTTGTCTGTTCATTTTTTTTTCCCCTGAGACCCTCCCTTCCACTCCCAACTGTCCAACACCTATATTGTCTCTGGTATCTACGTTTGCTGTTTCTGCTATTATACATTCTAGTCTTTCTGTTTTTGCCATAAAGTGAAGATGTTAGGTGTATATTGAGGGAAGACATACAGCTTTACCTGCTTTGCTTGGCATTAAGTCTTTTTTTTTGTTTTTTTTTTTAAAGATTTTTGCTATAGGGCATGTGTGTTTGCTAGAGAGAGACAGAGAGAGACAAAGTGAGAAATCTCCCCCAGGGGGGATAGGCATGCCACCATCTCTTCTCCAATCTCTTCTCAGCATTTTGGGCATGCATGCATACACACCTAGCATGTCTCAAAGCCTCTGGGTCCAGGACTTGAATGGCAATCAGCCATGTGGGAGTCTAGTTCCTTAACCACTACGCAACCTGCTGGCTTTAGTATTAAATCCTCAATATTCATGCACTTTTTATCAAATGATGGAATCTCATTTTTTTAATCGCTTAGTAATATTCCATAGTGTGTATGAGCCACATTTTTTTAATCCAGTCATCCATTCTTGGGCACGTAGGTTGATTCCATGTCTTTGCAACTATGACTCATGCTACAATAAATATGGATGTGCAAGTGTTTCTGAGTCTACCTTTTGGGTAAATACCCAGGAGTGGTATTACAGGGTCATCTGATAAATTTTGTTTGTAGCTTCTTGAGAACCTCCACACTGTCGTCCACAGTGGTTGTACTAACATACTTTCTCACCAAGAGTGAGGTAGGTTCCCGTTTCACCACAGTCTTGTCAGCACTTGTTATTCTTTATTTTTTTGATCACAGCTACTCTCACTGGGGTTAAATGGTATGTCATTGTGGCTTTTATTTGCATTTCCCTTATGATAAGAGATGCTGCACCTTTTTTCATATGCTTTTTGTCCATTCACATGTCTTCCCAGGCAAATTGTTTGTTCAGCTCATTTAATCACTTTTCAATTAGACTGCTTTTTTGCAGGTATGCTGCTCGAGTTCCCTATGTATTCTGGTTATCAGTCTTTTATGTGAAACATAGTTTGGAAATTTTCTCTCCCATTCTGAAGCCTATAGCTTTCTTTTAAAAACTGGTAACTTTTGGGGCTAGCAGGTGACATAGTGTTTGGGGTGAAAGTCTCCCACATGGCCAATTGTGGTTCAAGTCCCTGACTCGGGAGCTTGTTTTCTTTCTTTCTCTCTCTGGTCAACTTTAATTTAAAAAAAATAATAAAATAATAATAAATAAAATTAAATAATTCTTTTTTAAAAAATTGGTGACTTTTGGGCTACAGTTGGCATAATGGCTGTCACTGGACTCCCATGTAATCAACCGCAGTTCGAGTCCCAGACCCAGTGGCTTAAACTCACGCTGGATGCATGTGTGTGCATGCCCAAGATCCTGAGAGGAGCATGGAGGAGAAGGGATTGCTGCGTGGTCATCCGCCCTGGGGGGTGATTTCTCGATTTCTGTCTGTCTTTCTCTGCCTTTCTAGCGAGCACACACAACCTATAACAAAAATCTCTCAGAAAAAAAATTGGTAACTTTTGAAAAATAGGTATTCATCCAACAATTACCATGGATAAGACTTAAAAGGCTAAGCACTTTAAATCTTTTAAGGACTATAAAACATTTTCAAAGCATTCATACTTTAAGGAAAAGACAGGGAGAATAAAGTACACCTACCATAGAATATACCTTTCTCCCCTTGTCTTAACTTCTGGGAAGCTTAGTGTTGAAATCTGTGTTCAAGTGCTATAATTATTTGCACATGTCATGCTAAATCTCTTATTCTTCATTCTTATTCTTGCCTTTTATACCTTTAAACCTAACTTAATGGTCCCCTTATATGCAGGTTATTTGTTATAAACCACTAGTTACTTTTCAGAAGTAGACTAGATATAACTAATACATAAAATAACTTTATGAGAAATTTGAAAAAGTCTGAAGTCAACTGAACCCTAAGAGTAACCATACTTCGCCCTTTGAAGGTAAAGTAAGACATATTTAGATATTTGATTTTGGACAAGTAACCTACTACTACCTTAGGGCTAGTTTCTTTGATCATAAAACATGAATTAATAACATTCAGTCAGTGCTTTTCACATTTTGTTCTGCACTCTTGTAAATTTAAAAAATAAAAATTTTAAAACATTGCTCTGGCTAAAGTTGGGGTTGAAGCCAAAGGCACC
>NW_006159576.1:666807-683954 GCF_000334495.1 Tupaia belangeri chinensis
TCTTTCCTCTGCCCTCTGTGGCAGCAAAGGCACTTAAAGAAGCCCAAAGTTCTGCTGAATATTATTTAAAAGCCATGAACTTAGTAGTCTCTGTGGACTTTCCAGTTCTAGAATTCACTATGTGCTAAAGCCAAAGGTTTCCTAATCCTTATCCACACAGTTTAGAAACCTTGATACACTCATTTAAAAGTTAGTATATGACATGTGCTCAACGAGTGAAAAATGAAAAACACCTATTTCTATGTGTATACTTGAACAGATTGTAAAATACTATTTACAAAGTTTTCAAAGTAAACATCATTGGGACCAGCAGGTGGCGTGGTGGTTAAGAATGCTGGACTCCCACTTGGCCAACTTCGTTTTGAGTCCCAGAATTGATGGCTTGCTTTCTCATTTTCTCTTTCGCGCGCACACACGTGCGCTCTCTCTCTCGCTCTATCCTTCTCTGGTCAAATTAAAATAAAGTTTAATAAAATAATTCTTTTTAATAAAGTAAACATCATTAAAAATTACACATTCAGACTAGCCATGGTGGCTCAGTGGCAACACAACATTCCACGATGCTGAGGCCATACAGAAAAGTCTTGGGTTCCTGTTCCAAGCGCTCCCAATATATGCAAAGTACATGCAGGTACCCATGATCCTGACTGACTAAGGCTGTGGAATAGGATCAAAATACTAAGCCTCCATTGAGGGGGTGGGTCTATTTGTCTGTCTGTCTCTCTCTCTCTGTCTCTGTCTCCCTCTCTTGTAGAAGCAATAAATAAACTTTTTTTAAAAATTGGGACTGGCAGGTGGCATGGTGGTTAGAGGTGCTGGACTCCTACATGGATGACCACAGTTCAAGTTCCAGACCTGGCAACTTGCTTTCTGACTTTCCCAGTTGCTTTCTCAATTCCTCTTCAGTTAAATTAAAAAATAATAATGATGATAACAACTAAAGTTAAATAAAATAGTTATTTTTAAGAATTATGTAGTTATAATATTCAGGAACAACAACAATGATAGTATTTGCAATCACATGCTCTACGAACTAGTTCCATTCATCCAGTTACCACAAATTACCCTGAGAAATGAGCAGTGTAAATGACTAGGAACTAACTGATACATTTTTCATTAATCCATCCTCACATCCCATGGAATATATGTGGTACTTTAACACTACTTTCAAACAACCCTGTTAAGGAGAAAAATAAAATATCCATACCTTTACAGAGATTTTTGTACAGGCTCTCAATAGTCAAAAGCAAGCTCTTTTCCACAATTAATCCAAATACAGCCAACCAATGTTTTTTAAAACACTGTAATAAATGTATTAGAGTCCATGGTGGTTTCAAGTACAGCATCTTATTTAGAAAAAGAAAAAAAAATTTTTTTTAAATTAGCATCTATAGATTTACTTATTATTCCTATTATTACAAAGTACCTACTGGAAACCAGCAGTTAGCGTAATGGCTATGTCGCTGGACTCCCACGTAGTCGACCGCAGTTCGCGTCCTGGACCCGGTGGTTTAAAACTCACGCCGGGCACGTGTGTGTGCGTGCCCAAGATCCCGAGAGGAGAATGGAGGAGAAGGGACTGCAGCGTGACCATCCCCCCTGGGGGGTGATTTCTCGCTTTCTGTCTCTCTGTCTCTCTCTGTCTGTCTGGCGAGCGCAGGCACCCTATAGTGAAAACCTCTCAAAAAAAAAAAAAAAGTACCTACTTAGGAATTCCTTCATATTACTTCTGGGCAAAATATACTTAGTTGAATTCTTAATTAAAAGTCAATCATAATCTTAAAATGCTAATTCCACTACAAATTGATTTTATGAAATTCATATTAGCATTACTACTTAGTTATAGAAACTACATGTACAAAAACATGGCACAGTTCTAATCAGAGGAAGGATAGTGTAAGTCAGCAAAGGTTACTTTTCATCACAATTGTTTCTATGATAAAATCAATCTAATTATTTCATGTACTTGAAGAAAAAAACCTACACAGAAGAAAAGACAGTTGGAGGCATGGTGATTTAGGGAGCTGGATCCCACAAGGCCGACTGCATGGTTCAAGTCTCAGATGCGGTAGTTTGAGAAACATGCCAGCTGTGTGTGCGTACATGCCCAAAATCCCAAGAGTAGAAATGCAGAAGGGATTGTGGCATGACTGTTTGCTTGAGGGTGTGCTTTTTTGCCCCTCCCCCATCTCTCTCTGACAAGCACATACTCACTAGCAAATTTAAGAAAAAAAAAAACAGATGTTAAATATAACCATTACTTGCTACACGCTTGCAAAGACACATTAATAAAGATTATTATATCTGTAAATTGATTATTAGATCTGTAAGATGTCAACACTCCCTTTTCTAAATCACTTGTATGAAATGAATTTCCTTATTTCTACTGTAAAAAATGTAATTCAAATCAACCTTCCGAGTATCTTCAGATCATTCTTCATCTTAGCTTGACAATAATATAATCAAATGGCAAACAAATCATTTTGATATGGTATGTTTCTCAAATATGAGAAAGTCACTGAAAAGGTGAAATATCTAGCAACAAGATACAATTGATGGAGAATAATGTTTCTCTTCACTATAAATGTGAACAGCAAATATTAAACTGAATTTTTAATATAACTATTGGTAAATTTAGTGTTTCAAAGAATTGTTTATTTAATTCCATTAGTTATTACTTCTTAATTTCATTAGAGACAGGGGGAGAGAGAGAGAAAGAAAAAGTGAGAAAGCAAGCTGCCAGGACTGGGACTTGAACCATAGTCGCCCATGTGGGAGTCCAGTACCCTTAACCACCACATCATCTGCTGGCCGCTCTTTGTCATATTTTCTAAGACATAAGTCAAAATATATACTTTTTTTTCTGAATATAAATGCTAGGAGAATGCTAGGGAAATTCCTTATGTTAGACATTGTTGACTCGAAGCGAGAGAAGTATTTCTAAATTCCATTTGCGCTCCACAGGGGTGTAATGCATCTGACAAAAAGTAGACTCATAATAAATGTGCTGACTGAAAAAGTAAGTCATGGGCCAGCAGGTGGCATGGTGGATAAGGCACCCACATGGCTGAGCAAAGTTCAAGTCTGACCCGGAGGCTTAAAACTCATGCCAGGCCCATGTGGATGCCAGCTCCAATCCCAGAAGAACAATGGAGGTCAAGCGATTACAGAGTGGCCATTCCCCTGGAGGGGTGATTCCTCATTTTCCCTCTCACTCTCTCTCTGTCTCTTTCCTCTTTGGCAAGCGCATGCGTCCATGGCAAAAACCTTTAAAAAAAAAAAAAAAAGTAAATGATAATGTGTAGTACTAATCTTTAAGAAACGTCTATCATTTAACTGTCAAAAAAATTAAATTTCAAAAACTTGAAGAAAAAGTTTCATGTGATATAAAGTACAGTAAAAACATACATATTTTATATAAGAACTATTCCTTAAAATAAGATACAAATGTTCTGCAATTAAAAAGCATTTTTCAACTTAACAGAGTTGAACCAATCACCTCCATCCAGAGGTCTCCAAAAGCAATTTTCATTTCTGTTTCTAATATTGAAGATAAAGCTGTTCCGAGAGCTTTTTCAAGCTGAGATGTGACACTTTCAAGTAGAATGGACAGTCCAGACGTTGTAGATTCTTTCTCACAGTTCTCTTCCAAGGGCGCTGCTTCTTCAAAGCAAGTAGTTACATGGTTTATTTAGGGTGCTAATAGTAAATATTATACATATATAATTAGTACTTGGCCTTAAATAATAATTTCATGTATATAATTAACATTTGAATTGCCCAGAAAACAATACTGTATTTCTGAAGAAATATTTAGAAACATGTTATCTCTACTATAGTTATTTCAGATACAACAAATTACTTTAGCAAGTGCTTTTACCTTTTTGACAAAAAGCAACTAAGTATTTTTACTCAAAAAGAAAGGCAAGAAATGTTAGTTTTATTATTTTTTTAAAGAGAAGAATTTTTAGGACTTATTTACAACAAAAATACAAGAACTATGGATCAAGATGGGTTTTCTTCTCAAAATAAGAAAATTTTCCATACAAACTCAGCCCATATCAATGAGTTGTTCTGAAAGGACCAAAATTTCTAGTTTAACCACTTCATGTCCTACTCTTTTAAAAAGAGCTTTCATTATCTTAAATTAGATCATTTCATTAACATTACTTTTTTTAACATCTGAAAACAATTTTCTTTAGGCAAATTCAAAATAGTAAGTGGCTTACCTCTGCAAATACAAAGTAAGAATTTAAAGTAACAATAACATGGGCCATCCCCTGGCCTAGTGGCTAAGGCAGCTACATTGCACATGGTTCAACTCCTGGACCTGGCAATAGGTGTATATGTGCCCAAAATCCCAAAAGGAGGGAGGAATGAAGAAGGGATTCCAGCATGACCATGCTGGGAGGGGAAGAAGAGGGGTGTTTTCTCTCTCTCTGCCTCTCTGGAGAGTGCAAGCCCCCTCTGGCAAAATTTAAAATAAATAAAATGACAATAAGAAAATGGGCAAACTGAAAGCACACTACCTCTAAAAAACCATAATTAGAGTATCTTGTTACTCCTTCTAAATCCCCTTTTTTTTTCTTTTTTAATACGTTTTTAATTTATTATTTGTTTAGTTTGCTTCCAGGCACACACACTTGTTGGAGAAACAGAGATAGAAAGGCAGCAAACAAGAGAGGAAAAGGTGAGAAATCACCCCCCAGAATTAAAGAGTGAAATACTCCCCCAATCCCCACCCCTCCGGCCAGGAGGGATGGCCATGCCACAGTCCCTTCTCATCCTTTTACCTCTTGGGATTTGGAGCACACATGCATATGTTCCAGGTCCAGATTTCAAACCGTGGTCAGACATGTGAGAGTCCAATGCCTTAACTACCAAACTACCTGCTGGCTCCACCACTGAGTAGCTTTTTTTTTTTTTTTTGGTATGAATAGGAAGCTATGAATATGAAGCTAATTTTTAAAAAAAAGACTAAAAATTATCTCTACTTCAAAAATATTTCCTATTAATACTATTTATTAATTTAAAAGGAATCTACGCTCTAAGGTACAAATTAACATGTACACAGTGACTATAAACATGTAAAAGTGTGTGTGAATATGGGCAAAATCATCTAATTAATTTGTAAGGGTATATACAGAAGACCACTTTAACTGTGTTCTTTTGAATTACCAATATAAGTTCCTTTTATCTCTATGATTTACATGCCAGCAAATATGCCAAACCTCAAGTTACCTTAAATGTACAAGATGAGAGGCCAGCAGGTGGCGTGGTGATTAAGCTGCTGGACTCCCACAAAGCTGACCACAGCTCCATGCTGAACCCAACAGCTTGAAAATCACGCCAGGCCAGGAACAGCATGTGTCATGGTTAAGGCAGCTGGATCCCACATGGCTAACTTCGTGGTTCAAGTCCTGATCAATGGCTTCAAAATCACAACAGGGACGTGTGCGTGCATACGTGCCCAAACTCCTGAGAGGAGAATAATGGAGAAGGGACTGCAGTATGGCCATACTCTCAGAGGATGATTTCTCATGTTCTCTCTCTCTCTCTCTCTCTCTCTCTCTCTCTCTCTCTGGTGACAAAAAAAATAAAATAAAAATAAAAAATAAAAATATTTTTTTAAAAAGCACATGATAAAAATTTACTATTAATTCCAAAGATTATCAGAACATAATACAATATAATTCTAATTATTCAGTGTAAGGTGATTACCTGCTTTCAACTGCTGCTTAGAAATACACAGTTGATTAGGCACATCTGTGTTAAGAGACAAGTTTAATAACTCTGCACTCAAATCTTCTTTACTGAGTGACTTCACACCACTTATTAGGCCTTTGCTTCTTAAATTTCTATCATCCCTGGGGTAGAAGTTAGGAGAAAAATATTTTATAAGATAAACCACATGAGAATCCAAAACACATGAGATACATAGTCAGTTTGGTAATTCTCAGCATAAGCATTAAAAAGGATTTTTTTTAAAAAATAGAGATGATAGAAGAACCTACACACAGGAGAGTCTTATAGGGATAATAACTATATATATATATATTTAAATAAAATATATTAAAAACAAAACTCTGAGATAGGTATAATGCCAATTTTACCTCCCTTTCACAGATGGGAACGGGTATAAAAAAGTTAAATAACTTATCCAAAGATATACCCAGAAAACGAAGGAAAGAGAAAAAAACACAGAGAACCATAATAAGAGAAACAATTCATACCAGGTAGATAATTACAAATTTATTCAAAATGAGCATGAGACAAGTAGTTTAAGCATGTCTTACTAGAGTGTCTCAAATTTCTTTTTTTTTTTTGATTCTGGAATATTTGCATATATATATTGAAGTATCTTGGGGACGGGACTACATATAAACATCAAATTAATTTATGTTTTATACATAGTTTAAACACATCTAAAGAGAATTTTACACAACATTTTTACAATACAGCATTTTGCCTCCAACCATTACATGAGGTCATGTTTGGAATTTTCCATTGTGGTATGGCATTATGCAAGCACCAAGAAAATATCAGATTTTGGAGCACTTCAGATTTCAAATTTTTGAATTAGAAAAATTCACCCTATAGTGTGAAACTGCTGTTTCCTGAAAGCCAGTATGATCAGAATGAATGCGTGAGTTTAGGAGGTTACAGAGAAAGGCAGACCTATCTTCATCAGACTAACCTTTGCACAGAGGAGAATTATAAAGTCATGGAAATGTCTGATAAAGAATTTAGGATATTAATAGTGACAAAGCTAACAGAGATGGAAGAGGAGAGAGACAATGAACTGCAGAAGAGGCAGGAGAAAGGAGCTGACAAGTTCCAGGAGGTGAGGAAGTTCTTGCAAGATCTAAACGAGGAAATACACGCTATAAAAAAGAATCAAATGGACCTGTTAGAGATGAAGGCTATAACACAGGAAGTCAAAATTTCCCCTGAAAGTATTAAAAGCAGACAAGATCATACAAAAAATTTAATCTCAGATATAGAAGATAGAATTACTGACCTAGAAAAATCCACCACGAAGACCGAGAAAATTGCCCAAAAAATGAGAATCTACAAGAAATATTCGATACCATCAAACGTCCAAACATCCAGATAATTGGTATCCCAGAAAGTGAACGGACTCCTAAGGGCATTGATAATCTATTCCATGAAATCCTTGGCAAAAACGTTCCAAACCTAGAGAAGCCTTCAAAGATCCAGTCCCAAGAAATACAAAGGAACCCAAAGAGAATCAATCCAAGAAGTTCTCCAAGACACATTATAACGAGATTGAACAAAACCACAGACAAAGACAAGATACTAAGATTGGCAAGAGAGAAACATCAAGTTACCTACAAAGGATATCCCATCAGGCTCACAGTGGACCTCTCATTGGAAACAATGTGAGGAAAGAATGGGAAAATATATTCAAAATGTTAAGGGAAAAGTATTTCAGCCAAGAATACTATACATACCAGCAAGATTATCCTTCATATGGGGAGAAAAGACAAGGACATTGTAAGATAAACAAAACCTGAAAGAATTTACCAACACCAGACCAGATCTCCAAGAAGTTCTCAAGGGAGTGCTATACCAGAAAATTTAAATACAGACACACAGAAATAAGATTTCAAAAGCTAAGAAAATGGCCTACATAATCAGAGGGACAAGTCTGAAGTTGAATATTATATCCCAGAATTTAATTGGAAAGATCAAACCACAACAGAAAACAGATTTATATGAGACTGAACTGGTAAAATAACATTTTATGACTTTTGACTAAAACATTGCTGACTTTCTTCTAAGCTTTGTTTTTCGGTTTTAAGGATTTTTGTCCTGCCTTGAGCTGCCAATAGGTTCATGCACCTACTATTTCAACAGAATCTTAACCTGTTTCCTTGCTTTAATTTTTAAGCAAAATTCCTTAGGATTTCTTTGATTTACTAAAGCTAAAACTGCTTTTCTTGAAATTAAAAATATATATTAAAAAATACCTATTTAATGACTGTAGTAAACTATACAGCATCAGCTAGGTGCTACTTAATAGTATATTCATTCTATTCAGAGTTTCACGCCTAAAGTCAGACATGTATTCATGGATATGGATATGCCAGCTGAACTTGCTATTGAAAGTAGCTATTTAAGAAATTTTGTGAATCATAAAATGTGGGAAATAAAAAGAATGGAAAACAACTGTAGACACCTGATACAGTATGGGAGGAAGGTGGGAAATAGGGGTAAAAAATATATATATATATATGTGTATGTATGTATATATATATATATGACACTAGAAATGGAAAATTATTGCTGATAACATGTATGATTAAGTCACTATGCAGTATATTCACATATACTGGATGGGAATTCACATTTTGTATGCTGCAATAATGCTCAGGGAATGAATGTAAACTAATTAATTTTTAAAAATGTTTCAGAAGAAAATTACATGTAACCAGACTCTAGCTTTGTCCATATTTTTAGCATAAGGTATTTTGTTAATCCATAAAATGTGGAAAAAAAGTTTAGTATGGAAGGGAGAGAAAGGGAAGGGGAAGGAAAAAACAAGTAAAAGTATGCTTAATTGACCAAAAAAATGAGAATCTATTTGCTGATAAGATGTAGAGTCTCTGGCTTGACTGACAAGCACAGCATTTGTGCTGGAAAAAGAAATGTTTTACAGTGTAAAGATGTGATTAAAAGTAAATTAATAAATTAATTTAAAAAATAAAATATAGACCAAAAAAAAATAGTTGGGTCAGGCTGCAGTAGTGTGTACTGGACTCTGTTGCTCAGCAGAATGAAGCCACGGGGGAAACCCAGGCTCCATTCCCAGGCTACCCTAAAAAGCCAGGAGTGGTGGCATGTGCCTATAGCCCCAGGTATGGGAAGCTGAGGTGGGAAACTCACGACACAGTGAGACTGTGCGTGTGTGATCAACACAGGCAACATAGTGTGACATGTTCTGAAAGAGCTGGGTGAGCTGTCAGCAACCTGTGGTCCCAGCTACTCAGGAAGCTGAGGCAGGAGGACGGAAACAAGGACACTCTGTGGGTAGAAAAAAAAGAAAAAAAACACTCCCACCAAATACAAAAACAATTTGAAGGCAGTAGATAGAGGGCATAAAAGTGTAGGCAAAAGCAAGAAGTCAATTCTGGAGGCACAGAAACTGCATTAGTGAGATTAATAAGCCCCTTTTTGCCTGAGAGTAGTTCCCAATCCATCAGTGGCTTAGGACAAAAGAAAGTCACTCCTTCAGTGGCTTAAATGTCAGAAAGTAATGTTTAAGACTGACCAGAGTAACCAGAAAGCTAAGGAGGAAACTGAAGGAAAAAAGCCATAGAGCAAATGAGCCCCAAAATCTGCATATAAATTCTACCCTGAAAAAGTAACAGACTGGGACCAGCAGTTAGCATAATGGCTATGTTGCTGAACTCCCATGTAGCCGACCAGGGTTCAAGTCCCGGACCCGGTGGCTTAAACTCACACCAGGTGCATGTGCATGCGCGCCCAAGATCCCAAGAGGAGAATGGAGGAAAAGGGATTGCGGTGTGGCCATCCTCCCTGGGGGGTGATTTCTCGCTTTCTATCTCTCTGCCTCTCTCTTCCTGGCATGCGCACATGCCCTATAGCAAAAATACCCCCCCCCCAAAAAAGCAACAGGCTATCAAAAAACAAAGCAATCAACAGAACGAGACTCAACTATAACACAGACATAGAAGATAACTGGACAAGGTTTAAACAATTTTGATTAATATATTAAAGGCTCTAATAAAAAGTAAATAGAATGCAAAATCAGACAGGCAGTTTCAGCAAAAATAAAACCATAAGAACAAGGGCCAGCAGATGGCATAGTGGTTAAGTCACTGAACTCCCACATGGCTGACTGTGGTTCAAATCCCAGACCTGGCAGCTTGCTTTCTCACTTTCCCTTTCTCTGGTTAAATTAAATAATAATAATGATAATAATAATAATACTTTTTAAAAATATAAGAATGAAACGGAAATGCTAGCAATAAAAAAGCACTGTAACAGGAATGAATGCTCTGGACAGGCTCATCAACAGACTCAATGAAGGTGAGGAAGGAATCAACAAATGTGAAGACAGATCAAAAGAAATTATCCAGACTGAACCAAAAAAGGCAATAAAAGATTTTTGTTTGTTTTTTAAATAGAAAGCATCCAAGAGCTGTGGGACAATATATTAGGTTATCAAAAAAGTCATGACGTGTTTTTCTGTATTTCTATGCAAAAATGCATCATGACTTTCCCAACAACCCAATATGTTGTTGTAAGAGCCTACTACATTATCTGAAGACAGCCTTTCTTCAGTTAAAGATGTATACGGTACATACTATAGCAATCACCAAAGGTTTTTCAAAAATGAATGAGTTAAGTCATTAATGGAGACAGAATGATATCCTAAAAAAAATCACAATTCAACAAAATAAATTTTAAAAAGGGAGAAAAGGACAGGAAGACTAAACAGAAAAAAATGAGCAAAATGCTAGAGTTTAACCTCACAAATTAAAGTATATGGTCTAAACTCATGAATTAAAAGACAGACATTGTCAAATTGGCCAAAAAATAAACAACCAACTATATGCTATCTATAAGAAACTTACTTTAAATATAAAGGTGCAAGTAAGGGCCACTATCAAGGTGGTGTGGTAGTTAAAGCACATAGCCAAGCACATAGTTCATGTCCTGGACCTAGGGGCTTAAAAAACATGCTGGGTAGGGGCCAGCAGGTGGCATGGTGGTAAAGGTGCTGGATTCCCACATGGCTGACCACAGTTTGAATCCCAGACCTTGTGTTCTCACTTTCTCTCTCTTTCTCTGGTGAGTTTAAATGCTGTCTAGCGAATTTAATAAGTATTTTTTTTAAGAATTATTTTAGGGACCAGTAGTCGGCGTACTGGCTATGTTGCTGGACTCCCATGTAGTCAACTGCGGTTTGAGTCCTGGACCCGGAAGCTTAAACTCATGCCAGGCATGTGTGTGTGCATGCCCAAGATTCCGAGAGGAGAATGGAGGAGAAGGGACTGCGGTGTGACCATCCCCCCATGGGGTGATTTCTCACTTTCTCTCTGTCTCTTTGGCAAGCGCACACACCCTATAGCAAAAACTTCTCCCAAAAAAGGGAATGAATTATTTTATCTATCTATTTACCTATCTATTTATTTATTTAAATTTGACTAGAGAGGGACAAAGTGAGAGAAAGAGAGGGAAAGTGAGAAATCAAGCCACCAGGTCCAGGATTCAAACCACAGTCAGCCACGTGGGAGTTCAGTGCCTTGAACCACTACGCCACCTGCTGCCCCAATAAACACATGCACATGAGCCTAGTGTGTTTTTCTATCTTTCTTTTTTTTAAGAGAGGTTTTTGTTGTAGGCTGCGTGCACTCGCCAGAGAGACAGAAAGTGAGAAATCACACCAGGGGAATGGCCACTCCACAATCCCTTCTCCTTCAGTATCCTCTTGAGATTTTGTGTACACATGTATACACAACCTGCGTGAGTTTTAAGCCACCAGGTCCGGGACGCAAACCGCGGTAGACCACGTGAGAGTCCAGTGACATAGCCATTACGCCAACTGCTGGTCCTGAAAAGAACAATTCTTAAAAAAGAAAAAAAAAATCATGCTGGGTATGTGTGCATGCCCCAAATCCTGAAAAAAGGAGGAATGGTGAAGGGATTGTGGTGTAACCATTTCCCAGGGTGCTTTTTCACTTTCCCTCTTCATCCCCCATAGAAAGCACATCTGCTCTCTGGCAAAAAAAAAAAAAATACAGATAGGTTAAAAGCAAAAAGATGTAAAGATATACCAGCTGGTGGCCATTTTGTGAAGCAGTGAAGGAGGTGGTGTCTGAGGTGTGTGTGGTTTCAGCACAACATGGCTGTGGTCATCCATTTGCAAGGTCTCTTAATTGTGGCAGGGACCATGGACATTCGCCACTTCTTCTCTGGATTGACCATCCCTGATAGGGACGTGCATATTGTAGGGGGTGAACTGGGTGAGGCTTTCATTGTTTTTGCCACTGATGAGATGTAAGGCTTGGTATGACGTGCACAGGTGGTACAACTAAAGGGTCAAAAGTAACACTACTGTTGAGTAGTAAGAAGTAGTAAGTAGCAATGCAGAATATGACTGGACTGAGTCATAGACGCTTTGAAACTGCCGATTTAGATATACCGCCAGCAAATGCTAGTAGATCAGGACCTCCACCTAGCTCGGGAATGAGTGGCAGAGTAAACCTGCCTACAACAGTACCCAACTTTAATAATTCTTCGCCCAGTGTAGTTACTGCCACCAATTCAGTTAATGAAAGCAACAAAAATATACAGACATTCTCCACAGCCAGCATAGGAACGGCACCTCCAAATATGGGGGCTTCCTTTGGGAGCCCAATATTTTTAGCTCAACCATTCCAAGCACAGTGTCTCCAATGAAGACAGTCCCACCACCACCAATTCCTCCAATGCCAGCGATACCATCTATGCCACCGATGCCATCCATTCCCCCAATACCAGTTCCTCCTCCAGTACCTATGTTGCTTCTTCCTGTGCCTCTTGTGCCTCCAATTCCTGCAGTCCCTTCTGTGCCACCCATGACCCCACTAACACCTATGTGAGGCATGCCACCCTTGAACCCACCACCTGTGGAACCTCTGCTGCTGGAATGAATGGCTCTGGAGCACCTCTGAATATGAACAATAACATGGACCCTACGTTTCTGGGTCCACTGACTCCTGTTAATCCCATCCAGATGAACTGTCAAAGCAGTGTAAAGCCACTTCCTATCAACACCGATGACCTTTATGTCAGTGTGCGTGGGATGACCTTTTCTGCAATGGAAAATGACGTCAGAGATTTTTTCCATGGGTTCTGTGTTGATGCAGTACATTTGTTGAAAGATCATGCAGGATGAAATAATGGAAATGGATTGGTTAAGTTTCTCTCCCCTCAAGATTCATTTGAAGCTTTGAAACAAAACAGAATGCTGATGATTCAACGGTATGTGGAAGTTAGCCCTGCCACAGACAGACGGGTAGCTGCTGGAGGCCGTATCACTTTTAGGCAAAGTATGGGACCTTCTGGACAAACCCATTCCCCTTCTCAGACACTTCCCAGATCAAAGTCGTGCAGTGGGCAGAAAAGGTCAAGATCAAGATCATCACGGGAGGCTGGCTTTTGTGTTTACTTGAAAGGGCTACCATTTGAAGCAGAAAACAAACATGTCATTGATTTTTTTAAAAAGTTGGATACTGGGGCCAGCAGATAGCGTGGTGATTAAGGCGCTGGAATTCCGACATGGCCAATCATGGTTCAAGTCCCGAACCTGGCAGCTCGCTCGCTCTCTCTGCCTTTCTCTGGCACAACTCATGTAAAAAAATAAATAAATAAATGAATAAAATATTTTTTGGGGGGGAGAGGTTTTTTCGCTATGGGGCGCGTGCGTTCGCCAGACAGAGAGAGACAGAGAGACAGAAAGCAAGAAATCACTCCCCAGGGGGGATGGTCACACCACAATCCCTTCTTCTCCACTCTCCTCTCAGGATCTTGGGCAGGCACGCACACGCGCCCGGCGTGAGTTTTAAGCCACCGGGTCCGGGACACGAACTGCGGTGGACTACGTGGGAGTCCAGTGACATAGCCATTACACTAACTGCTGGTTTCCAATAAAATAATTTTTAAAATTAAAGAAAAAAAAGTTGGATATTGTGGAAGATAGTATTTATATAGCTTAGGACCCAATGAGAAAGCAATTAGTGAAGGCTTCATGGAATTTAGAAATGAAGCTGACTATAAAGCTGCTCTACATCGTGATAAACAATATATGGGCAATCACTTTATTCAAGTTCATGTAATTACTAAGAAAGGTATGCTAGAAAAGATGGGTATGATTTGAAAAAGACTGCATAACTTCAGCTATGACGAGAGAGAAATGATGTTAAATACAGAGGGTGATGTCAACTCTGCCAAAGTCTGCGCCCACATAACAAATATTCCATTCAGCATTACCAAGATGGATGTTCTTCAGTTCCTAGAAGGAATCCCAGTGGATGAAAATGCTATTCTTGTTGATAATAATGGGCAAGGTCTAGGACAGTTTAAAAATGAAGATGATGCACGTAAGTCTGAATGCTTACACCATAAAAGACTTAATGAGAGAAAAGTTTTTATTCATCTAGTTATCCTAGAAGATATAACAGAGACTAAGAAAAATCCCCCTGCCCAAGAAAATAAGGGGTTAAAGGTGCCTGTGCCAGGTAATCCTGCAGTACAAGGAGGAAGGCCCAGTGCGGGAACGCCCAGTACGGGAGGATTACCTGGTGCGGCAGTTCCTGGTGCTGGGCTGCCTGGTCCAGGGCTGCCTGGTCCAGGGCTACCTGGTGTGGGAATGCCCAGTGCAGGAAGTGATGAACATACCTTCCTGACTGTAGGGTCAAAGGAAGCCAACAGTGGGCCTCCATTTAACTTTCTTGGTAATTTTGGTGGGTCAAAGGCCTTTGGACCACCACTCCCTCCTCCATGATTAGGAGGGGCCTTTGGTGATGCTAGGCCTGGTATGCTTTCAGTTGGAAACAATGGTTTTCCTGGTCTAGGACTGGATGTTCCAGCTTTTGGAGGTGGATCAAATAATTTAAGAGGGCTATTGGGATTTGGAGGGGGCCCTCAGAATTTTGGAAATGGCCCTGGTAGATTAGGTGGTCCCCTGGCTTTGGAAGTGGCCAGCCTGGTCTTGGAAGTGCCCCTTGACATTTGAGTGGGCCACCAGCCTTTGGGCCAGAGGCTGGGCCTGGACCTGGCCCAATCCATATTGGTGGTCCCCCTGGCTTTGGAGCTAGTTCTAGAAAACCAGAACCTACAATAATTAAAGTGTAGAACATGCCCTTTACTCTGTCTACTGATGAGATTTTAGATTCTTTTATGGCTATCAAGTAATTCCAGGCTCAGTATGTTTAAAATACAATGAAAAAGGAATGCCCACAGGTAAAGCCATGGTGGCCTTTGAATCCTGGGATAAAGCCACAGCTGCTGTCATTGACTTAAATGACAGACCTATAGGTTCAAGAAAAGTAAAGCTTGGGACCAGAAGTTAGCATAATGGCTATGTCGCTGGACTCCCACGTAGTCGACTGCGGTTCGTGTCCCGGACCCGGTGGCTTAAAACTCACGCCGGACACGTGTGCGTGCGTGCCCAAGATCCCGAGAAGAGAATGGAGGAGAAGGGATTGTGGCGTGGCCATCCCCTGGGGGGTGATTTCTCACTTTCTGTCTCTCTGTCTGGCGAGCGCACGCACCCTATAGCAAAAACCTTTCCAAAAAAAAAAAAAAGAAAAGTAAAGCTTATATTAGGGTAGCTGTTCACGCCAATTCCTTATAGGGTAGATCTTCATGTTGCCGTGATTAATGCATACAGATTGTTTTCCTAGTATTTCCAGGTTAGAACCTGTGAATTATTTCATAGTACATAGATTGGTTTCCATAATATAGAACATCGGTTTACAGAAGACTCACTAACAGGATACACATTGCTGTATGATACAGTAAAGCTATCTGGAGAGAACACAAAAATGATTTTGGCATACCACTTGTAAAAATGACCATATAAAGTGTATTAAGGAGTCTAGATTGGTCTTGTTTTATACCATATCGGATGAAGAAAAAAGAAATATCAGTAGAGTTCATTGAGGGTGCTCTTGCCAGCTTCTGGAAAAATAGTTGGCTACTTGGAATTTGGTTTAAAGCTGGAAAGATTTGCTTTGTTACAGAGTCAAAGCTTTGTCTAAAGTCCTCATTTTCTTTTAAAATTGAATAAAATCTCTGTATACAGAAAAAAAAAAGATATACCATATAATACTAACCAAAAGAAAACTAGAATAATCATATATATATACACATACAATTTTTTTTTAGATTTTTGCCAGATGGGGGTATACTAAAGAGAGACAAAGTGAAAAAGCACTCCCCAGGGGGACGCCACGCAACAATCCCTTCTCCTCCATTCTCCTCTAGGAATTTTGGGCATGCATGTACATGCACCTGGCATGATTTTCAAGCTTCCACCCCTGGGACTGGAACAATAGTCAGCCACATGGGAATATAGCACCTTAACCACCATGCCACCTGCTGGACCCCATGTAATAGTTATATGAATACTAGAAACAGAGACTTCAGAACCTGGAATATTATCAGGAACAAACACTATATAAAAATGACCCATTCTGGGACCAGCAGGTAGCACAGCAGTTACGCTGCTGCCCCACATGGCCAACTACACTTCTAGTGCTGGACTCAGTGGCTTGAAACTCACACCTGGCACGTGTGCCTGGATCCCTAAGATCTCAGTACAAAAATGGAGAAGGGATTGAGGCATGGCCATACCCCTGGGGTGTAATTTCTCACGTTCCCTCTTACTATCTCTGTCTCTCTGGTGAGCGCACATAACCGAAGGCAAAAAAAATAAAATAAAATAAAACAAAGGGGGGGGGTCCAATTCAACAAGACAGTCCTAAGCAATCCTAAAATGTGTGTGCACTCACTAAAAGTTTCCATCTTGGGGCCAGCAGGTGGCGTGATGGTTAAGGGTGCAGACTCCCACATGGCCAACCATGGTTCAAATCCCAGACCTGGCGGTTGCTTTCTCACTTTCCCTCCCTCCCTCTCTCTGTCCCTCTCTGGTCAAATTAAAATAAACAAAATAAATAAATAAATTATATAATGCCTGAGGGTATTATATAATTCATCAATGGTGTGGGACAACAGAAATGCACAGTTTTAGCGACTTTCATACTACCTGAAGCCATACAAATAGGACTGAAAGGACAAACAGACAAAGTCACAATTAAAGATTTCAATATTCTCTTAGTGACACAGAAGAAGCGGACAGAAAAACAGGAAGATTATATGACAGAAGACCTGAAGAATACTACCAATCAACCTATCTAACTGAGATTCATCGAACACCCATAAAAGCAGAACACACAATCTGTTCACATACACCTAAAACTCTCACTATAATTTTTAAAAGGCCATATTTTTAGCTAGAAAACAATCTTTAAAAATTTAAAAGGAAGAGAACCAGCAGTGAGCATAATGGCTATGTCGCTGGACTCCCACGTAGTCGACCACGGTTCGCG
>NW_006159576.1:684728-715612 GCF_000334495.1 Tupaia belangeri chinensis
AAAAAAAAAAAAATCAAACAAACAAAGAAAAACCTCTCCAAAAAAATTTTAAAGGGATAAAACTCATACAAATAAGTTTCAAGGCATAATGGAATTAGCCTACGATTCAATAAAAAAGTATCTGGAAATTTTGTGAATATTTGGAATTAAGTAAGAAACATAAATAACCTATAGGTCAAAGAGGAATTCACAAGGGAAATTATAAGCATACTGAATTAAATAAAAATGAAAGTACAACATCTCAAAACTTGTAGGATACAACTATGACAGTGCTCAGAGGGAAATTAATACAGTCTCAAATAAGTTATCTAAGCTCTGAACCTAAGAAACAAGAAAACAAGAGAGCACAGGGGCATCAGAGTACTTTCTTGGGTAACAGAAGCACTCTATATACTGAGAAGACTGTGGGCTACACTGGTGAATCCACTTGTCAATGTTCAATAGTTAAGATTTATGCAGCTGGGAGCTGGCAGGTAGCGTGGTTAAGGTGCTGGACTCCCACGTGGTTGACTGCAGTTTGAATCTGGGACCTGAAGGCTTGATTTCTCACTTTCCCTTTCTCTCTCTGCCTAAAACAATAAAATGAACCATTCTTTTTAAAAAAAAAAAAAATTGTTCACTTTAATGTAAGTACCTTTTTCCTCAAAATAAAAATAATTTTATAAAGTAACATGGTGGAGGGCAAAAGTAGACATAAGTAAAGATAACAGAAGAACAGCAGACTCCTGATAACTGCTACAGTGGATACTTGGGTGTTCAATTCTTCTTTACTTTGAATACTGTTAAAACTTTCCATAATGAAAACTTTTTAAATATTAAATAATGAGAGAACATTATTTGAATTTTTAGAAGAAAATATAAAGTAGTACAAGTGTGCAAGCAGGGAGCATAATTAGTCTTAGGTTAGAGAAGGAAAACCAGAGAAAAAGTCACCTGGCTTCACATAGGACAGTGTTTGGGGGGGATAAATAGGGCCCACAAGGATGGATCACTGACTGGATATAGATTAGGAGGGAAAGACCGGTGGTAGCAAAAGGATGCTCAGGTTTCTGGCCTTAGCAAATGGTTGGCAGTGGCACTTTATTCAGATGGAAAACAGTTTAGAAAAAAGATCAAGAGTTCATTTCTGGAGATAAGCTTCAGATAGCCATGAGACAGCCAACTAAAGATATCAATAGGTAGCTGAATAGAGGAGTCTGGATTTTAGAAGGGCAACATGGACTGGAGATATTAATTAGGGGCTGCTGGTTCAGACTTGGGATTGTAAACATAAGTAAAGCACTTAGAATGATGCACGGTGTTACAAAAGTTTTTTTCAGTACTATTATCAATTGATATACTAATAAGTGCATCTTCACAATAGCAGGTACAGTACATGTGATTATCATACTGAATGAAAAAATCAGGGCCAGTCCCGTAGCCTAGTGGTTTAAGGAAGCCAGATCTCACATGGGAACCATGGTTTGAATCCCAGTCCCAGTGGAAAAACACAGGGGGCACATGACAGGATAGAGAAATGGAGAAGGGACTGTGGCATGACCATGCGCCACTTGAAGGTTCTCTCTCTCTCCATCCCCACCCCCTCACACACACACATACCTTCAGCAATTAAAAAAAGAAAAAGGAAAAAAAAACCAAAATGGTCTTACCATTACCTGACAATACCAGAATCAAAAGTAATATCTGGCAGACCAGCTGGTTAACCACCAGTATGGTGGTTAAGGCACAGGATTCCACAAGGCTGACTACATGGTTCAAGTCTTGGACCTCGCAACTCAAAAAACACTCCTGGGTGTGTGTATGTGCATGCCACAAATCCCAAAAGCAGGGATAAATGGAGAAGAAGGGGTAATGGTGTAACTATCCACCAGAAGAGAGAGCTTTATCATTTTGCCTCCCTCACTCACTCTCTTTGGTGAACTCAAGTGCCCTCTGGCAAATTAAAAAAAAATTATAATAATGTTTAGCTACAAATTTTCATTTCCCTAAAAGATGTCATGTCTGTTAATTCCAAAACAACAGTTCCATGAATAGAAAATTGATAAAGTGCCACCAATTAAATTTTCATCTTAAGCTGAATTAAGAAAATAACAATTACATAACAAAGAATTATTTTTAAAATTTAGGTTATCTCAAATTCAAACTTATTTACATAGAACTGTAAAAACTTCATTATTTGAGCTAGTTACATCGTCTAATAGTTAAAAGAGCTGGATCCCACATGACTAACCATGGTTCAAATCACAGCCTTGGTAGCTTGAAAGATGTCGGCACATGTACTTATGCCCAAATCCTCATAGAATGGAGAATGAAGGAGAAGGGGTTGTGGCATGTCTCCACCCCACTGGAAGAGGTTCTCTCCTTTCCCTTCTCACTCTGGCAAGCATATACACCCTCTGGCAATTAAAAAAAAATACATACATATATATCACACACACATATATATATGTGTTGTATATTTATGCATATGTATATTATTTTCCCTGTTTATTACAAACAAGGAAACAAAGTTAGCAACTCATCCATGATCACAAAGCTGCTAAATAGGAACCCTACCCAGGCACTCTAACTCTGGAATAGGAGCCCAGAATACAACCACAGCATGAACTACCCCTTTCTCATAAACGAAAAATAAACTAATAAACTTCTTGCCCTATGAATGAAAAATTTCATCAGATTTTGGTTTCTGAGCTATTTTTGGGGATATTAAATTGACTTTCTCAAAAGTTTTTTTGATAGTATATGAATTAAATTATAATGAAACTTCACTTATTTGAAATCTTATTTTTTTTTTTTTTTATTGCCAGAGGACTCATGTGCTTATGTGTGTGGGGGGGAGGCACACACCACCCTAATAAGGTCTGGTCAAATTACAGTCTTTTTTCTTCCATTCCCCATTCTGTCAGGATTTTGGAAACATGCACCCAGTGTGGTTTTCAAGCCACTGGGGCCAGGATTCACATGTACTTATGCCCAAATCCTCATAGAATGGAGAATGAAGGAGAAGGGGTTGTGGCATGTCTCCACCCCACTGGAAGAGGTTCTCTCCTTTCCCTTCTCACTCTGGCAAGCATATACACCCTCTGGCAATTAAAAAAAAATACATACATATATATCACACACACATATATATATGTGTTGTATATTTATGCATATGTATATTATTTTCCCTGTTTATTACAAACAAGGAAACAAAGTTAGCAACTCATCCATGATCACAAAGCTGCTAAATAGGAACCCTACCCAGGCACTCTAACTCTGGAATAGGAGCCCAGAATACAACCACAGCATGAACTACCCCTTTCTCATAAACGAAAAATAAACTAATAAACTTCTTGCCCTATGAATGAAAAATTTCATCAGATTTTGGTTTCTGAGCTATTTTTGGGGATATTAAATTGACTTTCTCAAAAGTTTTTTTGATAGTATATGAATTAAATTATAATGAAACTTCACTTATTTGAAATCTTATTTTTTTTTTTTTTTTATTGCCAGAGGACTCATGTGCTTATGTGTGTGGGGGGGAGGCACACACCACCCTAATAAGGTCTGGTCAAATTACAGTCTTTTTTCTTCCATTCCCCATTCTGTCAGGATTTTGGAAACATGCACCCAGTGTGGTTTTCAAGCCACTGGGGCCAGGATTTGAACCACAGTCAGCCACGTGGGATTTGGCTTTCTATGCACAGCACTTACTCATTGCTCTACAGAAGTGGCATTAAGATCTCATTCTTCTAGAGCTCAGACATTCTAAGAATATCAGATATGCATACTGAGCATGCTTACTGGCAGTTTTAGAAACATATTTTCTTGACCTTTGGTATGATGGGTATGGTACGATTCTTTAAATTTCTTTGGTATACTATGTTATTAAAAAAAATGAAATGACCATGAAACTCACGTGCACAGAATAACTAGAGAACAAGGGAATAATTCCTGGTACTGAAGACAGCATTTTAATACTCGATCATCATTGTTCTCATCACTCAATCCATCTGTAAATTTAGCAAAAGCAACTGTCAATAAGCACACTAAAAATCTTGGTATCACATGAATAATCTAGACTATATTTCAAAATCAAAAACATCTAAAAGTTTTAGGGTAGTAAAACTACTCTGTATGACACTATGATAGATATCTGTTATTACACATTTGTCCAAACCCACAGAATGTACACCACCAAGAATAAACCCTCATGTAAACTACACACTCTGAGTGGGAATAATGTCAGGCTCATCAGCTGTGACAAACGTACCACTCTGGTGGGGGATGATCATAATAGAGGAGGCTGTGCACATATGGGGGAAGGGAAATCTTTTTTTTTTAAGAGATTTTTGCTATAAGGCATATGTACGCACTCGAGAGACAGAAAGAAAGAAAGAAATCACTCCTCAAGTAAGATGGCCATGCCACAATCCTTTCTCCTCCATCTCCTCTTGGGATTTTGGGCATGCACGCACATGCAACCAACGTGAGTTTCAAGCTGCCAGCGTGAGTTTCAAACCGCGAACAGCCATGTGGGTGTCTAGCACCATTGATCCTCAACCTTGCTCCCATTTTATAACCTTTTTCTCTCAAATTTCAGCCTATATTACTTAGTTCTCTAATCATATAAATTAAAAACCCCATTCGTTTATGCAATAAATAACTTATACAGAGCCTAGTTTGTGCCAGGTGCCTATGCTAAGCAGTTGGATATGAAAAGACAAAAAAGCTCGAGGAGTTCATAATCTGGCAGTGAAATCCAGACAACACTCAACTATTTCAAGGCCCGATCCTGAGGGAGACGATTCAGTTCCTTCATCAGATTATCACCGAGCCACACATATAACACAGCAGCCAGCCCTTTTTTTAGGTCAGGGAGCAAATACCTCTAGTAATGCAAAATCGTTAATGAACTTCAAATGATTCCATTCCACAAACTAAAGAAGGTTTAAAGGTAACAGTGCACTGTCCTAAAGGCATCAAACTTCAAGATTACCTGTACTACCACATTTTCTAAAACAACATGGAGCTGGAAGTTACATCTGAAACTCCAAGAATATGCATACAATAGTCGCTCAGCAAATAAGTTTCAGCACCTGTTTAGATACTGTTCGAGAATGAACAAAAGACAGATTCCGGAAACAGACCAATCCAGTTCTGAATCCCCGCTTTCTCACTTACGAGGTGTACATCCTTGGAGAAAGTACCTAACCGTGCTTAAATGAGAATGAATATAAAGCACTTGCCACTTGTAACATCAGGTTGGTGCTCAAAGCGTTTCCAGTTTTGGAGCATTTGGGATTTCAAATTTTCTTATTAGGGATACTTAACCTGTATATATTTATTACTTAAGACTTGGCCTAATAGGTACCTCAACAGCAATAATCACTCTCAACAATAATAATCACCATGTACATATGAAATAAAAGTAAGTTCTATATGAACTAGTTAACAAAATTTTTAATATCTAATATAATTTGATCTCCTAGACATCAGTATTTATTTTTCTTATTCACTGCTCCAACACTTGAATAGTGTCTGGTACAAATATATGGCAAATAAATAAATCAACAAAAATATAATGAAAATATGAAACAAATATCTGGTTGGGGAGTGGCACATTATTTTTGCCCTTACTTAGTTTTCCTTATTGTAAAAAATATTTTAACATCTGAAAACTTAAGGAAATATAAGAAAAGCAAAATAATCTCATCAGCTAAATATAACTACTATTCATTATAAGTACATATGCATAATTAAAATTTAAATTATATCTTATATTGTTTTAATTATTGTTTTTGTTTTTATTTAAAACATGTCATTAAGATTTTCCAAAACTGTGTGTGTGTGTGTGTGTGTGTGTGTGTGTGTGTGTAGCAATGGCAATGTATGCAACATCTACAACTGTCATACAGCTTGTTTTGAATTATTTTGCTGTATAAGTAATGCTATGATGAATATTCATACAAACCACTGTATTTCACATGCTCTCTTTTTTTACTTTGAAGTTTTTTTCTTTCATGAGAGAGAAAAAAACAGATAGACAGGATCCCCAACAGGATCTTGTCATGGTGCAATCCTTCCATGAGCCCTCTAGCCACCTAGATCCACAGGCATGCCCAACCCAGGATCTAGACTCCAGGCTTTCCCACGTGGCTTCAGCATCACACGGCAGTGCCCTACCTCCTACACCACCTTGGCTGAGCCTTTCGTTTTTTTTCAGGATACATTTCTAGAAAGAGAATTTTATCTTAAGCTTCTAAATCCATACAACTGTACTCTAAAAAATGTTATCAAGAGACCAGAAGATGGTGAAATGGTTATGTTACTGGACTTCCACGTAGTCTACTGCAGTTTGAGTCCCGGACCTGGCGGCTTAAACTCACACCCAGCACACGTGCATGCATGCCCAAAATCCTTAGAGGAGAGTGGAGGAGAAGGGAATGCAGCACCATTATTCCCCCAGTGGGGTGATTTCTCACTTTCTGTCTCTCTGTCTCTCCAGCAAGTACATGCACCCTAAAAAAAAGTCATCACTCATGCCGGGCTCATGTGCACACATGCCCAAGATCCCAAGAGGAGAATGGAGTAGAAGGGATTGTGGGGTGGCCATCCCCCGGGGGGTGATTTCTCACTTTCTGTCTCTCTGTCTCTCTCTGTCTGGTGAGCGCACACGCCCTATAGCAAAAACCTCTTAAAAAAAAAAATGTCATCAATTCGTATTCCCAAAGCAATACAGTATTCTAAGTGTTCTCAGTAGTTACTGGAAAAGAATTAACTTTCTATTTTCTTTAAAAAAAAATAATTATTTACTTATTTGCTTAATTCCATTTGTTATTTTTTTTTTTAATTCAACCAGCAAGAGAGGGAAAGGGAGAAAGCAAGCCACCAGGTCCAGGACTCGAACTTCAGTCAGTCATGTGGGAATCCGGTGCCTCTAACCACCACACCACCTGCTGACCCCGGAAAAGAATTAACTTTCTAAATTTAGGAACAATAAAAAGACATAGCATACCAACAGAGTGATACATTAGTTTTTTTCTTATCAACTTGTGTAAGATTTTAAAATAATAAGGACATGAGAGAATTATTGCCTACACTGGGCCATAACCTATCAAGTAGTTTAATATATTAACTCAACCAATTTTCACAGCCATTTTATTATATACAGATTCCCCTCATTTCATTTATTCTGTTTCCTCACTTTTAACATTCCCCAGGTCAAGCTATAAACCTAGGTCTGATTTTAAATCATACATTTCTCTCATTATAACAGAAATTATGTCAAGTAAATGTAATTTTTAAAATAGTTAAGCACAAAGCTAAAGTTACAGACATTTAAGACTATTCAGTACAGAACATCTACACTAATAATGTGTAAACACTGTATCTGAAATATACTAGGACTAATAAACATTAGTTAAGCTAGTAAATAAATGAATAGTACTGGCTGTTCATCTTCAAAAAATTTTAAAAGACTAAACAGTTAGGGGCTAGCAGATGGTGTGGTGGTTAAGGGCGCTAGACTTCCACATGGCCAACGACAGTTTAAGTCCCGGACCTGGTGGCTTGCTTTCTTGCTTTCTCTCTCTCTCTGGTCAAATTAAAATAAATAAAGTCAAATAAATTAATTCTTAAAAAAAGATTAAACAGGTGTGCCAAAAGCCTTCTCAAAGTTAATACCAGGATTGGGGACAGTAAGTGGTGTAATGGTTAAGGCAGTGGACTCCCACATGGCCAACTGAGGTTCGAGTTCTGGACCTGGAGGCTTGAAACTCACAGGTGTATGTGTGTATGTGCATACGTGCCCAAGATTCCCAGAAGAGAATGAAGAAGAAAGGATTGGGGCCTGACCATCCCCCCTGGGGTGGGGGATTGGTTTCTCATTTCTATATCTCAGTCTCTCTCTGTCTCTCTGGCAAGAACACATTCCCTATAGCAAAAATCTCTCTGGGAAAAAAAGGTAATACCATGATTAGATTCATCTTCAGATGAGTTCTGTCAACTGTCATGGTAAACGTGGGTGCAGTAGAGATTAAACAGCCATGATATTTAAAATAATGAAAATAGATATACATAGTTCTGAGTTAAGAAGAAACACATTTTTAAGAAATGAAGAAATATTCTAAACATATATCTAAACTCTGCAAAGAGAGTAGAGTTCCTTTACACAGACTTTTTTCCAGCAAGTTATGTAGTACATAAAGACTACACTTAGGTTCTAGGATAGGAGTTATTTTTTAAATGACTTAAAATTAACACACACACACACACACACACAAAACCAGGAAAATCTATAGATGTTTACTGTAAAGAGACCTCATTATTTAAGATTGGCAGACCACAAGAGAACAACACTTGGCTCTGCAGTGTACGGCAGTCACCCCTTACTTGTGGGGGCTATGTTCCAAGACCTCCAGTAGAATCAAGCAACCAAGGATAATATCAAACCCTACATATTTGGGATTTTCCAAAAATTCATGGAAAAGCTATGATAGAAAAAACATGTGTGGGTTCAAAAGTTTTTGCACTGAGGGCCAGCAGGTGGCGTGGTGATTAAGGTGCTAGATTCCCACATGGTCAACTGTGGTTTGAGTCCTGGATATAGCAGCTTGCTTTCTCACTTTCTCTGTGTCCCTCCCTGGTCAAATTAAATAAATAAATGAAATTAAATAAAATAATTCTTTAAAAATAATGTTTTGCAGCAAAATAAACTTGTATTCTATTTATTTATTTATCTATTTATTTTTTGTGATTTTTGTTTTGTTTTATTGAGAGAGATATTTTTCCTATAGGGCTCATGCGCTCTCCAGAGAGACAGAGAGACAGAAAGCGAGAAATCATCCCCCAGGGGGGATGGCCACGCCACAATCCTTTTTCCTCCATCTTCCTCTTGGGATCTTAGAAACGCACACACATACACTTGGTGTGAGTTTTAAGCCACTGGGTCAAGGACACAAACCGCAGTTGACTGCGGGAGTCCAGTGACGTAACCATTACACCGATCCCCATTTGTTGCGATTTTCAGGCCACCAGGTCCAGTTCTCGAACCACAGTTGGCCATGCAAGAATCCAGCACCCTACCCACCACACCACCTGCTGACCGCTAAACTTGTATTTTAATTCTACTTTTCCACAAAATTTTTGCAGTCCCCTAGTAAATTTTTACACATATATATTTATATATGTACACCCATGTTAAAGTTTAATTTATAAATTAGACACAGTGAGATTAGTAATAACAATAAAATAAAATAATAATAAGGTATAACAAAAGTCATACTAGGGCTGGCTCTACAGTGCAGAAGTAATGCATTCTTCAGGAGAGTTTGCTCCCATATGGGAATCCCAGTTAGAATCCCCAGACTGGTCAGCCTGAGACATGCCAGGCATGCACGCAGGTGCCCAGGATGTGAGGAGCTAAAGGCTTAGAGGAAGCGGACTGTGGCGATGACTATACCCTGTAGAGAGTATTCCTCTCTCTCCCTCTCCCTCTGCTCTCACACGTGCACATACACATTCTATCATAAATTAAGGAAGGCTAGTTTTAAATAAAGAAATAGAAATCATATTAATATGGCCTCTCTCCACACAAAGTATCTTACTATACTGTACTGCCCTACATTGAGACCATGGGTACCTGAAACTGCAGAAAGCAAAACCGAGGATGAGGGAGGACTACTGCACTAACTCTGTGCAGTGATCGTACAGAAGACAGAACACTCGCTGGCCTCATCGCTAAACAATGATTTTATGAAAAGGAATCCAAGGTTCCATAAGACAGATGAATGAATATACAGACAGAATCACACACCCATTACCTGAGACAGAGATACTACCTAAAAAAGTCAAGGTAGGGACACAGAAAAGTAAAAATCAAAAATTCCCAAGATAAGCCACAAACCATAACATCCTTTCCATTTTGTACCCCATGGCTATAGATTCTTTGTAAGTTTTGTACCATCTCCCATCATTAAGAAGTCAGCACCTAAACAAGCTTTAATTAGGAAACACCTTGAGAGAAGGATACTTACAAAGTTTCTGAGATGCAAGTTGTATTGATTGACCCCACAGATTTCTATCTTGATTTTTGAGACTGTCATTGATGAAATGAACTGCAGGTATAGCTTTGTGCTGGGCATGTTTTAGTAATTTTCCTGCCTTCATATGATCTAGTTCTTGAACAACCACCCAAGGAATTATTAACACAAGTCTGTCAAAGCCTAAAAAATAAAAAGACAGCTTAGAATCCAACAAATACTTATTGAGTTGTTAAATCAAACAGCTATAGGAGAAATGAACGTTTTAAATCACATGGTCCCTATTTTTATATAATTCACAACAGGGCCAGCCAGTGGTGTGGTGGCTAAAGCTGACCACAAGGCTGACTGCAGTTCAAATCTCAGACATGACGACTTGAAAAACACACTGCACAGGTGTGTGAGATTTTCATGAAAGAAAGCCAGAATTTGTAAATATGTTCTGTAAATACCTGGTATTTCTGTTGTCTTCAAAATTCTAACAAATTTGAGATGATTCATCAGAACATTTGTGTCAATAACAATCAGAAGCTTTTTGTCTGAAGCAGTATTTGCTAGAGAAAAAGATCAGAGTTAGGATCACATGACACTTGATAAAAGATTTATATAATGACTACAATTCTGATTATCATGGAAGCATAGAAAATTCAGTTAAATTAAAAAAAAAATCCCGGGACCAGCAGACAGTGTAATGGTTATGTCACTGGACTTCCACATGGTCAACCACAGTTCAAGTCCTGGACCTGGCAGCTTGCTTTCTCCTGTTCCCTCTCTTTCTCTCCCTCCCTCTGGCCCTCTCTGGGCAAATTTAAATAAATAAAAGAACTCTTTAAGGAAAAAAAAAAAAACCTGTGTCTTACCAACTCTTATCAGAAAATCACACAGTTGATTCTTTGTGAGTTGGCTAGACTTCCAAGCTGTTCAAGTTACTTGGCCCACCTTCTCATTGCCTAGTAAACTTCTCTCTAAGCAATCAATTATGGGTTCTCTGGAATCACAACCATGTTGGGGTAGGATGGGGGAGTGCATGGGACTCGAGGCCACCAAAGAAGGTGTGGTCTGGCCGAGCAGAAATGGATGAGAAGACCTGGAACCCAAGGTGTGAAGAACCAGCCCAGGAGAATGTTTCTGACAGCATTCATAAGAGAAAGAAGTCCTCTAGACAATGAAAACCAAACTACTACTACTGAAATTCTTAGGAGAAAGAATAGTGACCCATGTTTAATTATTCACTACTGGGATATTATACACTGCTTGTAAGCAAATATTAAATTTTAAGCTGACTTGCCGTGACAGTAAATAGGTTTCTCTAAGTCCTGTCCTGCATCCTTGGTAGTTGTGTATTTATAATGTATAAGCTCATTTTAATACACCTTGAAATATAATTGAAAAAATAAATGTCAAAGAAAACATATAACAATACTAGCATTGTTATTTCACAGAGCCATTCTGAGAATCAGATAAGCGAATGCATAGGACAATAGTGAACTGAAAAATGCAATGTAAATGGAAGGTGTCAATACTATTTATAAACAGAATTGAAAATAGTATACTAATATCTTCCAGATCATTTCTATTATTTTTCTCAGTAGTGAAAATAAAAATTTTACTATATGAACAAGTATTCAAGCAATCTGCATTATTTCTGATTAGTGTTTTATATAGTTGAAACTATAAAAAGTTATGATTAAAAGCAAGAATAAAATACAACTCATAACTCTGATTACTGCTTCTTAGTAAAAAAAGAGAAAATATATTTCACTGCCTACTAGTAGTGTAAGAGATATAAAATAAAGAATAAGACTACTATTACACCCAAAACCTATAGCTGAAAGAAATAGACTATACTTTCTGATTTTAAGCGAGCACATTTCAACAGTTTTAAACCTATAAAGTACAAAACCAAATGCTTGCACGTTAGTCCATAGAGAAGCGCTAGCGATCACAAATGTAACTATACAGGGTATACCAGCGGAAGAATGCACATCATCTGCCACCAAGTCGATGTCCATACTCGTTGTCTCTCCGGGAAGGGAAACCACAGATAAATCCACACTTTTTCCTACACGTGCAGCATGAAGTTCTTCTACTATCTGCATCTAAATTGTAAAAGGCAGTGAAGTAGTTTGAGTTACTATTAACAGCGAAGAAAGCAATTAATTAATTAATTAATTTAAATGAGATCGTTTGTGGAAAGAAATAAATGTGTAAAACTATGAAGGCAACAGGCCAGCAAGTGGCTTTGCGGTTAAGGCACTGGATCCCACATGACCAACCGTGCAGTTTGAGTCCCAACCCAGCAGCTTGAGAAAACATATAGGGTGTATGTGCTTGCATGCCCAAAATTCTGAAGCAAGAGTGGACAAGGCTTGCAGGGTGGCCACCTCCCCAGGGAGATGCTTTCTCACTTTCTCTCTCTCTCTCTCCAGCAGTACACATGCCCTATAGCAAATTTAAAATATGTATATTGGAGGCAACATAATAAAAGAATACAGAGTTATAAACGTATGCAGAGTTTTAAAAACAGCTCTCTTTTTTTAAATTTAATTTATTCATTAATTTATTTTAATTTGACCAGAGAGAGACACACATGGAAAGAAAGAGAGAAAGAACGCAAGCCACCAGGTCCAGGACTTGAACTGTAGTTGACCATGTGGGAGTGTCCAGTGCCTTAACCACCACGCCACCTGCTGGTCCCAAAAACAGTTCTTGTATTACTTCTGCCACCTTGGACAAGCAAATATTTAACTAATTTTGGGTCTCAGTTTGTTTATCTACAAAATAGGAATGTTGATTATTTTCTTTTAGAATTTTTCTGAGGATAAGATAAAAATAATCTCAAACAGCATAGAACATAGAGAACAAAATAATTTCATGCTCATTCCCATTCTCACTTAAAATTACTTTAGGAGCCAAGCATTTTTATCTTGAAAAATTGAGAACTCCTTGAGATTTCTAGGAGTGTTTATGAACCATCAAAAACTGAAATCTAGGAGGCCAGCAGGTAGTGTGGTGGTTAAGGCACTGGATTCCCACATGGCTGACCACAGCTTGAGTCCAGCACTTGGTGGCTTTCTCTCCTCACTTTCTTCCCCTCGCCATAGTGCATATGCCCTATAGCAAATTTAAAGCTAATAATAATATATAAAATTAGATAGGTATTTTAAAAAACTGAAATTTAAATCTTTTAAGATTTATTTATTTATCATTTTTTAAAAATGTGGTACAGGGCACATGTGCTCACCAGGGACAGATAAAGAGAGAGAGAGGAAGTAAGAAAGCAAACCACCAGGTCCAGTACTGGAACCATGGTCAGCCATGTGGGAGTCCAGCCCCTTAATCACTATGCCACCTGCTGGCCCCAAAATCTAAATCTTAAAGACCATTCTGAGTTCAAGAAAACACTTCCCTAACTTTTTTTTTTTGGGGGGGGGGTGGAGGTTTTCGCTACAGGGTGCGTGTGCTCGCCAGAAGAGAGAGACAGAGAGACAGAAATCAAGAAATCAGCCCCCAGGGGGGATGGCCCACTGCAATCCCTCCTCCTTGGGATCTTGGGCACGCACCCGGCATGAGTTTAAGCCACTGGGTCCAGGACTCAAACCGCAGTCGACTACATGGGAGTTCAGCAATATAGCCATTACACTAACTGCTGGTCCCTTCCCTAACATATTTTAATGCAAAGAAATGAAACTACAATCTAACTGGTTTTTGCAGAGCTGAGGAATCTCTTCCATCAAGGGGTGCTAACTGACAGGACATAAAAATATGACTGTCCCAAATTTTTAAAAATACATTATAGGTTAAGTCTTTTTTAAATAGAAAAATGCAGCATATTCTACAAGTCTGATTTTAATTTAAGACAGGAACATAACATTTATGAAAGGTAACCAGGAGAATGTAGCTGGGAAATGAAGCACTGGGTGAAAAGATAAAACACTCATGCATTCTGGTTTTTACTGAGTAACATTTTCACCATACTGCTGCTTAGAAAAAAAATAGGTGAAAATGTTATTGTCATACTGCATTTTGGCAGCCCTTTATGTAAATACACCAAAATATGGTAACATTAAATCTAAATTCAAATAAGTTGTGGGCCCACAGACTACACACTCTTTGTGCAAAACTGATTAGCTTATTAGAAACAATAGTACAGGTAACTTAGTACTTTTCTAAACTTTTTGGTTTCATAAACTTACATAGTGTTTTAATCAGAAACATTACTGTTATTTTCATATCATCAAGGTATTTATAGTCATTTTGTATTAAAAGTAGGAACTGACCAGTAGGTGGCATGATAGTTAAGGCACTGGATTCTACATGGTCAACTCTGTGGTTAGAATCCCAGACCCAGGGGCTTGAAAAACATGCCTGGCACATGTGCATGCATACCCAAAAATCCATAAAAGAAAACAGAGAACAGATTGTGGCATGGCCGACCTCCCTGGAGGGTGGTTTCTCACTGTCCTTCTCTCTCTCTCTCCAGTAGGTACCATATGGCAAAAATCTAAAAGAAAAGGAACTGTTTGGCTTAATGTTATTAAAAATATTCAAAGCAGAGGGACCAGTTAGCGTAATTGCTATGTCGCTGGACTCCCACGTAGTTAACCGTGGTTCACGTCCCGGACCCAGTGGCTTAAAACTCATACTGGGCGCGCGTGTGTGCATGCCCAAGATCCCAAGAGGAGAATGGAGAAGAAGGAATTGCAGCGTGGCCATCCCCCCTGGGGGGAGATTTCTCACTTTCTGTCTCTTTGTCTGTCTCTGTCTGGCGAGTGCACGCACCCTATAGCGAAAACCTTTTCAAAACAAAAATATATATATATATTCAAAGCAGGGTCCACCAGAAGACATAATGGTTACATTGCTGGACTCCCACATAATTAACCACAGTTCAAGTCCCAGACCTGGTTGCTTAAAACTCTCACCAGGCACATGAGCATAAGTGCTCAAAATCCTGAGAAGAGAATGGAGGAGAAAGGGATTGCGGGGCGGCCATGCCCCCAAGGGGTGATGTCTTGCTTTCTGTTTCTCTGTCTCTCTAGCAAGCACACCCGCCCTATAGCAAAGATTTCTCTCTAAAAAATTATATATATAGATATATGTATATACATACACACACACACACACATATATGCTCAAAATAAATAAGTATATTAAGTAACCTCTTGATCTGTATCTTGAATACTTTCCGGTGACAATGAAGAACATGGTGCTTCCAAAATCTGAAAGAAAAGTAATTTTATTAGGTAAAAATACAGTATAAAGAGTAGGACTTGTCAATCATGGTATTATTAACCTTTGTGGTCAGATATTTCATTTGGGGGGCTGTCTGATACAATGTAGTATATTAAGAGCAATCCTGCCCTCTTACCCACAGGACGTCAGCAGCAGTAACCATCTGTCCAAACCCCTTAGACAGCCCATGGTGACCAAGCAGGGTGCTGTGCATGGTAGCTAAGGCTGCATAGGAAGCCTGGTTCAGTTAGCGGCCCAACCCAAACAGCCTGGCATGGCAGCACACATCTCTGTTCCTAGTTAACTGGGAGGATGAGGCAGGAGGACGGGAACTTAACAAGACCATGTGAAAAATACCTCTCTCTTCCCCCTTCTCCCTGATTTAAAAAATTTCTTAAAGTAAATATATAGGGAACCAGCAGTTAGCATAATGGCTATGTCGCTGGACTCCCACGTAGTCGACTGCAGTTCGTGTCCCGGACCCGGTGGCTTAAAACTCACGCCGGGCACGTGTGCGTGCATGCCCAAGATCCCGAGAGGAGAATGGAGGAGAAAGGATTGCGGCGTGACCATCACCCCTGGGGGGTGACTTCTTGCTTTCTGTCTCTCTGTCTCTGTCTGTCTGTCTGGTGAGCGCATGCGCCCTATAGCAAAAACCTCTTAAAAAAAAAAAAAGTAAATATATAAATAACTCTCCAGGAATAGCCAAATTTCCCGAGGGGTGAGACTGTCCCCTGATGAAAAATAGCTGCTAGGATAGAAAAACCTCATAGGTCACCCACAGCACACTGGTTGAGCACAGTGGTTGACTGCACTGTGTAGGGATAAGGAGTTCATGTGGTTGACCATGGTTCAGGGGCATGCCCTGGCAGCTTGCAAAATATGCCGAGCTCATGTGTGCTGCTGGGTTGCATGTCTAGGATCTTGACAGGGCTGCATGAAATCTGGCTAAACTACGACGCTTTGAGGCTGGCCCTATGTCTTACTAAATATTTAGATTCTCCTACACTAAAAAGTGCCAAGCAAGCTGGAGATTATGATCGGCACTTTCTGCAGCTTCTGATATCCTAAGTCTCTTCATTCTTCCTTAGGTCACTACTATCCTTTGTTCTCTTTGACCAGTGACTTTGATAAATTTTCCATCGCTCAACAATTCAGAAAAGCTCACGTCAGCTGGCCCTGCAAACTTCTCTCTAGTAAATGAAAGTCCTAGGGGACATTTCACTGTTTGCCTTCCTCTACCACGCTGTATTAAATGCATGGATTGGGATAAAGCCTTTCTGAGGATGACAAAAAAGGAATATCAATAATAAGGATAATAATGGTTTTATCAACCAAAGTGATTCTAACTGAAAAAGATTACATATTGTTTCCCTGATTATGCTTCAGTGGCCCTCATCAATCTATAGAACACAAGAAAAAACAAAGCTGAGAAGCCTTGATCCCCAAATCCTGAAACTCAAAATGCTCCAAAACTCAAAACTTTTTGTGAATCAACATAATGCCTCGAGTGGAAAATTCCATACCTGACCTCATGTGGTGGTTGCAAGTAAAACACTGTGGTACAAAAACTTTGTGTAAAATTACCTTCAACCTATGTGTGTAAGATAGGAGGGCCAACTGCTGGTGTAGTGGTTAAGGTGGTTGGATTCCATAGGGCCAGCTGTGGGGTTCAAATCCTAGACCCAGCAGCTTCGGAAATGTGCTGGGCATGTGGTTATGCATGCCCAAAATCCCAAAAGGAGGGAGAAAAGCAAGGCAAGAAACTGCAGCTTGACCATTCTCCATAGAAGGTATTTTCTCACTTTCTCTGTCTCTCTCCACCAAGTGCATATACACTGTGCAATTTTGTCAAAAGGTATATATAAAAAATACTGAATTTCATACTTAGCCTTGGGTCACATCCCAAGATGCATTATTATGTATTTGTGTAAATATTCTAAAATCTGAAAAGTCTGAAATTTAAAAACCTTTGGTGACAAGTACTTCAGATGAGGGATACTAAACCTGTACAGTCTTCCCCATGAGATACAAAATCATCCATGGTCTGGATGCTGGCTTCCTCTCCAACTTCCAGAGTCTCTACACATCTCAATTCTAACAATACAAACCTGGGTGCTCTTGTACCTACTTCCATGTCATTTCACAAGTCTAGGCCAACACACAGTGACCCTGGCTAGACAGCACTTCTATTCTTTGCTCTATACATTTTCCAAGACTACCTCAGGGAGCCCTTCCTTAACCTATCCAGGGATTATAACATCACACCTACTTTTAGAGCACTGAGATTTACTTCACTGTAGATTTATTTCACTGTTTAACTGATCTGCCTCCATGGAAGTGCTTTTTTTTTTTTTTTTTTTATTTGCTAGAGGATGTATGTGTAGAAGAGAAAGAGAGAGAGAAAGTAAGAAAGTAGCCTCCATGGAGGATGGCCACCCTGGATCCCTATTCCTCCCTTTCTCCTTTTGGGATTTTGGGCATACATGCACACATACACACCCAGTATGCTTTTAAGCCTCTAGGTCCAGGACTTGAGCTGTGCAATCCACCATGTGGGATGGAACTACCCTGACTACCACCACACTGGCTGGCTCTTTTATTTCCCTTGGTTTTGCATAGGGCACATGTGTTCACCAGAGATAGAAAGAAGTGAGAAAGCATCCACCATGGGGAATAGTCAGGTCACCCTACAATTCCTTCTCTTCCATTTCTCCCTCCTTTCGTAATTTCTGGCATAGACACACTGGTCCAGTATGTTTCCCAAGATGATGGGTGCAGGACTTGAACCACAGTTGGCCATATGGGATCTAGCTGCCTTAATAACCATGTCATGGCTGGCCCCTTTGGGACTTCTCAAGGGTAAAAATTATCTTTTTCATGTCTAATCTTTAGCATCTAGAAAAGAGCCTGATATACAAGACATACCTTTAGTTAATTCCTACCTCACAGGCTTATAAATAGTAAACGGAATGCTGTTTTCAAAAATGACCTATAAGAACTAGCGAATGGTGTGGTGAGTAAGGTGTTATATTCCCACGTGAGACTGTGGTTCAAGTCCCAGACTTGAAAATGCATGTATACATGTGCATGCCCACGTATACACACCCTGTGTGATTTTCACTTGAAAATCACACAGGGTGTGTATACATGAATGCCCAAAATCCCAGGAGGAGAATGGAAGAGAAGGGACTGTGGTGTGGCCATCTCCCCTGGGAGGTGATTTCTCACTTTCCTTCTCTCTTTCTCTGGTGGTAAGAAAAACAATAAATAAAAAGTAAAAATAGCCTATTAATAATCATAAATCCCTCTAACACTGATGTACAATGTGGGGGAATATTGCAAACTGAGGTCATCTATATTAAAGGACTATAACATCTTAGAAACAAAAGTTATTTTCTCTTTAGGAATGCATAGCAGAATTACTAAATAACGAGATCACCAAACCCAGAAATTTCAATTATTTTCTTGTAATGTACACAAATTATTTCAGGAAAGTAATTACCTACAGAGGAAGTAATAAGTAAAACAAAACAAGAAGCATGGTATTAAGATGATTTTCTAATGTCATTAATATGCTGAAGACACCATATGCAAGATATGGACAATATTTACTTGCTGCTCCTGTGTCTAAATGACTATAAGCACAGAGGATGGCAGGTGAAGGCAGAGGGAGAGAGCCCTATAGCAGCATTTATAATCCATTCTCACAAGAGCTGGGCCTTGTGCACTCTCACAAGACAGCATTAATCCACTCAATAGGCAGCACCACCATGATCCAGTCACCACTCACCAGGTCTCACCAACCCCCAACTGCATTGCATTGTCAACCAAATTGCAAAGCACAAGCCTTGAGTTCACGTGTCCAAAGCAGCATCCTCTAAACCATAACATGTACTGAACAAGGAAATGCCAAGCAATGACACAATGATGATCAGTGAACACACTGGCAACTTCGAGGACCTTCTTTACTGTAGGGAATTATTTATAACATATGAAGAATAAGTTTTTTCCCCTTTAAGAAAGCAGTATAAAGAATAAGTGCATTTTTTCCCCTTTGAACTCTCTTTCGAGTTCACTTGACCTAAAAATACGCCCTCTCAAGTTCTCCTGGCCTCCTTAGATATAATCCTCCATTTCCAAAAGAAATACCTTAATACTGCAATCCACAGCTTTAATACATAAAAGGAGGTAGCCTTACTCACTTGTTTATAAGCAGTCTTTCAATTTAACAGCTTCCAAAGTTCTGAAGTTCCTAAGTTTTTGGGGTTGTTTTGGAGAGGTTTTCACTATAGGGCACATGCGCTCGCCAGAAAGACAGAGAGACAAAAAGCAAGAAATCACCCCCGGGGGATGGCCACGCCACAATCCCTTCTCCTCTCGGGACCTTGGGCACACACGCACACGCGCCCAGTGTGAGTTTTAAGCCACTGGGTCCGGGACTCGAACTGCGGTCAACTACATGGGAGTCCAGCGATATAGCCATTACGTTAACTGCTGGTCCCTGAAGTTCCTAAGTTTTATAAATTTTCTTAAAGGTAAATAATTGTATTTGTTATAGAAGCAAAGCACCTAGAAATTCTCCAAGAAAACCACAAATGCCAATTCAGTACATAACTTGGAAGCAAAACAAATGTGCCACACTTTCCAGCCTGGAACTCTGCTCATGCACGCAGTTCCATCTTCCCAAAATACCCCCGTTTATCCCGTCCTGCCCCACTACATCTTCCCACGCGTAACTTCTACTCAACTGTTAGTCTTCAGTTTAAATGTTACCCCTCCAGTAAGCCTTTATTAACTAATCCCTTCTTGGTGTACCAAGGTTACAATAATCGCCTCCTGTGGGTTCTCATATTAAGTAATAAATATCTCACTTGTGAACATATTTAAGGCAATCACTTGTGTTTCTCCTCACATAAATAAGGCTCTGAAAATAGAGACTGCACGTTCCTTACAGATGATTTTGTTGCAGTGCCTGGCATACACTGGTGCTGAGAAAATAATTTGTTGAAGGAACTGTTCAGAATATTAACCCTTGGGGGGGAAAATTAACCCTTGAATATTCTCTAGCAATTGGAGTTAGAGAAGACCTTGAGATTGTTACAGTATTTTCTTTTTAAAGGACTATATGTAACTACTACTTCCTACATTTTTACACATTGCTTTCTATTACAGTCTCTTGTTTTTGTTTTATTTACTTACTGAGAAAAGAGAGAGGAGAGACAGGCGCTCTGGACAGGGTCTTCATGCTGTGATCCTGCCCCTGTCCCTGCAGTCAGCCAAGATCACAGAGCACTTGATGTGCTCAGATAGGCCTGAACCCAGAGCCTACTTTACGGCCTCCAGCACTGCGCAGCAGCGCCTTCCCACGTACACTACTGCTTGTGCCACTCCAGCTGGGCCTATTATGAACCCTTGAGAGCTGCTAGATAGCTTTCTAGGAAGGTGGAATTAAACCAACAGACACCCTTCTTGACTAAATTTGAATTAGCCCTTTATGACTACTGCCAGTAATAAAAACAACTCAAACCTGACTACATTCAAACTCTCCACTAAAACCTGTATTCCTGGGGCCAGAAGGAGGCACAGAGGTTGAAGCAGCTGGATCCCATGTAGCCAATTGTGTGGGTAGAGTCCTGTACCCAGGGAAGAGAAAAATACACCAGGCCCATGTACATGCATGCCAAAAACCTTAAGAGAATGGAGGAGAAGGGATTACAGAACGGCCATCCCCCTGGGGGAAGGGGTGATTTCTTGCTTTCTATCCCTATCGCTCCCCCATCCCCCTTACACATGCATCTTATAGCAAAACTTGAAAAACAAAACAAAACAAAATCCTCTGTTCCTCATTCTGTTCTTCCTTACCTGAGTTAGGTTTTCACTAGAATTTGAATCATAATTTTCCTGATGTTCACGATGATATTTTCTTTTCCACTCATGCACATTCTTCTTATATGTGGAATCTGAAAATAAACGTTTGCTTCTGTGCCTAGTCAAGTTTAACAAAGCCTGGGAACTTTCCAAAAATTTATTCTTCTGTTCAGTCACTGACTTGCTAGAATCTGAACTGAAGACATTCTCTTCTACAGGTTTCTGGAGGCCATCACGGGATTTTGTCGGGATTTTGAAACTGATCTTCCTTCTAGATTCAAAAGGTTCCTTAATTATCTTGTTGGGACTACAATCCTGAGAAGATTGGCTTTGCTGGCAATTCTCCAAGACACATTTCTCAGAACTATCTCTAAACTTACTGCTCCTTTCTTTCTGAAGGTCTTTCACCTTCTCCTTTTGAGCAAGTAAGTGATGCCATTTCTTTTCACTTGCCAGGCCTTCAGCTTTAGATTTCATATCTTTGACAGTACGAGGGCTGCTAAGGTTCTTGATTCCATGATCAGGTTTACCTCTCATATTTGTCAATTTAGTATCTTTAAGTTCAAAATCTACACATTTACTTGTATGTTTTTTAGTTCCATTTGAAGAAGGACTCTGAGAAATAATTGGATTATCATTTGATGATGATGATGCTTTCTGAAGCTTAATTGGTCCTTGGGATAAACAACTGCTTTTTGGCCTCTTTCTTGAAGAGTCATTCAATCTGTAAAGCAGCACAGAAACCTGGGTTACATTTCAATGATATATTATGCTGCACTGTCACATTTTAGTTAGAGATGACAGAACTGGGCTGGCACCAAACTTCATAAAAAGAAGTGGCGGGACCAGCAGGTGGCGTAGTGGTTAAGGCACTAGACTACCACACAGCTGACCACAGCTGGAATCCTGGACCTGGAGGCTGACTCACACCTGGAGCATGTGTGTGCATGCCCAAAATTCCAAGAGGAGAACAGAAGAGAAGAAACTGTGGCATGGCAATCCCCTAGAAGCAGTGATTTCTCACTTTGTCTCTGTCTCTCTGTACACCCCCTAGAGCAAAAATCTCCCTCTCTCAAAAGCAAGAAATGGCAACATTGAGAATGAAGCAGAAAGGACTACTTAAGAGATGATGTAGAAATAATTGGTTTGCACTTTAGGGGGGAAAAATTATAACTTTATATAATACCAGACAACATAAATTCTAAATGGATTAAACACATAAGTGCAAAACTGTTATTATTATCTGGATTTTTTACAAATTATTATTATACAAGTTGCTACACCTCATATTAAACCTTTAAAAATTAGAGGGGAGCAAAGGGAATGTTTATCTGATTTCCTAACAGAGACTTCCTAAACTTAACAACAGTGAATGAAATTTAAAAACAAACAAAAAGGGGCTGACAGGTAGCATGGTGGTTAAGGCAATGGATCCCACACGACTGGCTGCAACGTGCTCAAGTACCAGACTAGCACCTTGAAAATCATCCCAGGTGTGTGTGCATGAGTGCCCAAAATCCTGAGAGGAAAATGGAAGAGAAGGCATTTCAGCATGGCCATCCCCCTGGGGGTGATTTCTCACTGTCCCTCCCTCTGCCTCTCTCCAGCCAAGTGCATGAACCCTATGGCAAAAACCGTAAACAAACAAACAAGCCCTGATAGGGATATAATTATTCACTTTAAAACTATAGGGGCTGGGAGGCGGTATGGAGGACAAGGCAGCTGGATCCCCTATGCCAATTTCACAGTTAGAATCCCAGACCCAGTGGCTTAAAGAATGCACTGGGCACATGTGCATGTGTGCCCAAAAGCCTGAAAAGAGAATGGAGGAGAAAGGACTGCGGCGTGGCTATTCCTCTGCTCCCCTGCCCCAGGGGGCAGATGGAGATTCCTCACTTTCTCTCTCTCTGTCTCTCCAGCAAGCATACACACTCTACAGCAAAACTTAAAAAAAAAAAAAAACCTTAGCATACTAAAGAGAAATAAGCATTAAAGAACTGGGAAAAGTTATTTGTTAGAAAGATAACAGTTTACTAGCCTTAAAAGATCCAAAGTTCATTAAAAAGTACTAAGACTTGCAGGGCCAGCAGGTGGTATACTGTTTAAGGCACTATATTCCCACGTGGCTAACTGTGGTTCGAGTTTTCAGACCCAAAGTTTTGAAACTTGCAACAGGCACATGTGCATGTGTACCCAAAATCCCAAGAGGAGAATGGAGAAGGGATTGTTATGTGGCCATCCCTCTGGAGAATGATTTGTCACTTTCTATCTCTGTCTCTCCAGTGAGTGTGCATGCCCCATAGCAAAATCTCGTAAAAAAAAAAAGTACTAAGACTCTAAGACTTGGGCCAGCAGGTGATACAAAGGTTAAGGGGGCTAAATCCCACATGGCTAACTGAGTGGTTTGAGTCCTGGACCCAAGGCTTGAAAAACACACCAAGTGTGTATGTGTGCATGCTCAGTATCCTGAAAGGATAATGGAGGAAAAGCGACTGCAGTGTGGCCATCTCCCTGGAGAGTGATTTCTCACACACACACACACACACACACACCCTGCCGGTCTCTCTTTTGTGAGTGCATGTGCTCCACAGCAAACTTTAAAAAAAAAAGGATTAAGACTCTGGGATGGGAAATAAACAGAAAATTAATAAAAGACAATGGCTAGTAAACATCTGAAAAAGAAGGGTTGACTTCCGTAGTAATCACAGACATACTAATTGTAGCATTTTCTTCCATCAAATTAGCAAAGATTTTATAATAACAATAAATATGGACAAAGGGTTGTAAAATGGACCCTCTCATTTGCTGCTGGTGAAAATGCAAGATGATATGTAGCAGCTCTATAAAGGAAATTGGTAATATAAATTAAGAGTTTGGAAATTTCATACTCTGACTTCTCATAATTCCTACTTTAGACATCTGTATAAAGGTGAAAAAAATCAGGTGAAATAAACTAAAAGATAGATAAAAAGATATTCAATTCAGGATTATTTGTAGCAACAAGAAATCAGGTGGCCCTTGTCAGCAGCTGGCATGGTGATTAAGGCACTAGACTCCCACATAGCCAAACGTGGTTTGAGTCCCAGACTTGGCAGCTTGAAAGTCACACTGGGTATGTGTATGTATGTGAGCCTGAAATCCCAGGAAAATGGAAGAGAAGGGACTGCCACGTGGCCATCCCCTCGGGCGGTGATTTCCTATAATCTTTCCCTCTTTCTCTGGCGAGCATGAGCACAAATCTTAAAAAGAATGTACAGTAATATTAAGAAAAATAATCAGCACCAGCTCCGTGGCACACTGGTAATGCACTACTCAAGAGAAATCAGATTCTATATGGTGAACACAGTTTGAATCTCCGGCTCGGATGGCCTGAAATATGCTAAGCACATATGTAAGTGCCCAAGATCTAACAGGCTGGAGGACTGGACAGGGTAGTAACATGACCAGACCCAGCAGAGGTTGGTCCTTTCTCTCTCACACACACACTCTCATGTACCTGCTCACATTCCCTATCACAAATGAAGAAGAAAAAAACAGAAAATTCAATAATCATAACCTATGATAAAGTTAATGATATAAGCATGCAAAACAATACTAATACGGTAAATAAAATCCAAATCTAAGAGCCAGCAAGTAGCATGGTGGTTAAGGCTCTGGACTGCCACATAGCCAACTGCAGTTTGAGTCCCAGAGCCAGTGACTTGCTTTCTCACTTTCCCTCTCTCTAACTCTCTCTTGCTCTGTTTCTCTCTCTGGTGAGCACATGTGCCGTACAGCAAATTAAAAATATACATTATATTATATATTTATATAGAGTTTATACATAATGTTACATTTATTATAATTTTATATATTACATATTATATATAATATTAATATATAATAAAATATATATTCAAATGAATACTTCTTTTTTAAACAATCCAAATCTAAATATTTAGTCTCACAGCTCTAAGACATAAAAGTAAAAAAAAAAAAAACAAGAAAAAGAAGGAATTTACCTTTTTGGTTCCTGTTTTCTTTTTGTATTACAGTACAGAACATCTGCATGATCTGGTTTCTGAAATTAAAAAAAGTTTATTACTTAGGAAATATGATTGTACACTGGTACTATAGTTACAAAGAAAGATTAGAAGACAATATATATTTTCCATAGCTGTGTATTAGTGAATAGTCTGACAAAATAATTAACTTAACCCTCCAATAAGCTAATAAAAGAGATACTATCATCATCTGTATTTTATGGATAAAAGCAATGCTCAAACAGAGGTAGATATCTTCCACCAACACCGCAAAGCAAGTCAGTAGCAGAACCACGATTTGAAATCAGACTTGTCTGACCCTACTAAACCATCTTGTCTATGTACTGTGGGGACAGGATCACGAGAAAGACAAGAGAAGACATAAGATATCCTCAAGAGCTTAAAGGGGACCAGCAGTTAACATAATGGCTATGTCGCTGGACTCCCACGTAGTTGACCGCGGTTCGAGTCCTGGACTCAGTGGCTTAAACTCACACCAGGTGTGTATGCATGCGTGCCCAAGATCCCGAGAGGAGAACAAGTAAATTCTTAAAATCACAATTGTGCATGTCTGTTTCTCTCATATTCCCCACAACCTGTAGCAATCCTAAATATACACTCCACTGCAACTCAAACATGGTGAGTTCTTCACCAGTCACCCAGATTAGCTAATGTGCTTAATCTGTCATCATGGCTTCTATTATTTGTGGAAGAGTAGGAAGAACTCTGGACTTGATTTTGTTGTTGTATACAGTTCTCTGACCTCGGACAAATCATTTAACCCTCTGGATCTCAATGAAAATGTAAGCAATATACAGTCACGGGCCACATGACGATCTTTCAGACAGTGACAGATCGGATATACAACAGTGGTCTATTCATTATAGGCTCTATCATATAGACTAGGTATGTACTAGGTTATATCACTAAGTTTAAATGACAGTATAAGTACACGCTATAATGTTTACATAATGACAAGATCGCCTAAGGATACATTTCTTAGAAATGCATCCCTATTGCCAAGTGACACATGATGGTATCTGCCTTGGCTACCTCAAAAGGAGACCATAAACACAAATATAACTGTATATCTGAGAAGACTTAAAAACTGTCTAAAATTGGGGCCAGCAGGTGGCATGGTAGTTAAAGGTGCTGAATTCTCACACGGCCATCAGCGGTTCGAATCCCAGACCTGATGGCTTGCTTTCTTGCTTTCTCTTTCTCTGTGTCTCTGTCTCTGTCTGGTCAAATTTAAAAATGATAATAACAATTGTAGTTAAATAAATAAACCATTCTTTAAAAAAAAAAAAACTGTCTGAAGTTATATCCACGTTGTCTAATTCCACATGGTTCTGTCAAACAGCATAAGAAATAAAGAACATAATAAACGCTTTTTGGTGAGTAGAAGGAAAAGGAAACTGGCTTAGCTTCCATTGGCTATCAAAAACTAAGTACAGGCCTAGCCATGGGGCACACACATGGAGCCTCATAGAAGAACGCAGTTCCGATCCTAGGCTGGCCTAGAAGACGACACATGCTGTGATGCTGGCTGGCCAGGAGGTGAGTCACAGCATGACGAGACCCTGTTGGGGGTGTCTATTCCCTTTTCTCTCTGTCTCTCTCTCAAAAGAAATAAACTTTCAAAAAATTATGGAAAAGTAGTGGGAAAAAATTTTTATCCTAACCCCCCTAACTACACATTTAAATAATTTTTATTTATATTTAAATAAGGAAGTTAGTTATGGAATCAAACCACTCACCAGTTTTCTCTTCTCTGATGAAGCTGATCTTACAGCATAAGCTGAACTAGTAGAACTTGCTGAGGTTTTTTTCTCTTTCTTGTCCTAATAATGCCATTTGGAAAAAGAAACCCAAAATAAGAAAAGCACAAAATAAAAAATTTTTAAAAGCATAAAATAAAGCACAGTATAAAACAATATTATTTTATCACTGTTATTATAAATCAACATTTCCAGTCAATAATAAACTTCGAAGGGGAACGACATTTAAAGAATCATATACTTTGCTAAAAGGAAGGGAGGCTCAAGTAGAAGGGAAACTTAAGTAGATATCAAAAGTCTTCAGTGGGGACCGACAGGTGGCATGGTGGTTAAGGTGCTGGACTTCTACATAGTTGACTGCAGTTCAGGTCCCAGACCTGGTAGTTTGCTTTCTCACTTTCCCTCTCTTTCTGTCTCTCTCTCTCTCTGGTCAAATTTAAATAATAATGATAAAAATAATAAATAAAATACTTTTTTAAAAATGTGCTCAGTGTTTGTAATTAGAGATGACATCAGATACAGGGATTATTGTAGAATGCCTGACAGTTCAGAAAAGGAGGTGATGAAGGGGTACTACCAGGGTGAGATTCAGTCTTCCAGAAAGCAAAACCATGTATCCAGTTATTTTTGAGTGCATCCTGAATTCAAGAGAGCCCCAAGACAAACTTGTTTAGAGTACCTACCATGGACCCAAGATGTTTTAGACAGCAGAGAGAGAATAATAAAGAAGCAATAAAAGTCCCTGCTTTCACAGAGATTAAAATATAAGGGGCTGGCAAGTGGTGTGGTGGTTAAGGATGCTGGACTCCCACATGGTCAACTGCAGTTCGAGTCCTGGACCTGGCGGCTTGCTTTCTCACTTTCTCTTTTTCTCTCTCTCACACACTCTTGCTTAGTCCCTCTCTGGTCAAATAAAAATAAATATATAAATAAATAAAGTTAAATAAAATAATTATTTTTTAAAAATCTAATATAAGAATTTACAAATAAGTAATAAATATAGTTAGATGATGCTAAGGGAAAAAAATTAAGCAGGAATGCCTGGAGCTGGGCTTGAGGGAAAGTAAGATTTCCAATTTTAAATAGTGCAATCCAAAAAGATCCCAAAACCTTGACAACTGTATGGAGACACAAACTAAGTGAAAATACAATGTGACTATCTAGCAAAAGAGTTTTCAATTCAAAGGGAATGCTAGCAAAAGCAAAGCCCCAAATTCCAGAGAAAGGAATGTGCCTGGCTTGTTGAATCAACAGTAAGGAAGCCATGGAGTGGAAAAACAAACAGAAAGAGTAGTGACAAGGAGATGAAGAGTTGAGTTAAGTAGCTTTGTCAGAATTTAGTTTTTACTGTGAAAGAAGTGGAAAACTGCAAGAAAGTACTCGGCAGAGGGGTTACATGATTGGACTTACATTTTATTAGGACCACCTGGCTGCCACGTAGAAAACAGACAAAGGCAGAAGCAAGGAGATCAACTTAGAAGCTATCTGAATAATCTAGGGCAACAAGTTGATTGCTTGGCTCAAGGTGGTAGCAGCAGAAGAGAAAGTCAGACTTTTTTTTTTTTTTTTTTTTTTTTTTAAGAGAGAGATTTGTGCTATTGGGCATATGGGCTCATGGGAGACACAGTGAGAGACAGAAAGCCAGAAAGCAGCCCCCAGGGGGAATGGCCAAGATGCAATCCCCTCTCCATTATCCTCTCAGGATTTTGGGTAAATAGACTCTTAATATAGTACAAAGAAAAAGCCATGGAGCCTGCAGGCAATATAGTTGTTAAGGCACTGGACTTGCACATGGTCGATCAGAGTTTGAGTTCCTGACCCAGTGGTTTGAAAATGAAACTGAGCAAGGACCCCCTAATGTATTTTCTAAGGTTCTTGAAATATGAGTCCGTATACATTGTAATGGCCCAGAATAAGGAGTAAGTCCTCAGACTCTGGTTCTGATAATGACCAACATGGACCATGAATGAGGGTCATTTGACCTCTAAAACTCTCACTTAAAGGAAAGGTAAGGTTTTCATTTCAATATGCAAGATGTTTTGTAGGCTGAAAACTGCTGGTTGTGAGCTCAGAGACTCTAGGCTGAATGGCTCCAGAAACCTGAAGAGAAATTTAAGTATCTAAGGCCTCAAGAACGCCTATGAGATGATCAAGAATGCCCATGAGATGATCACGCCCTGTTGAACCAATCACTGAACTGATCATGCACCTGGGACCTCTGCCCCTAATTTTGCCCTTAAAAACGCATGTGGGGAACATCTCGGAGAGACCGGGTCTTTTCAGCATGAGCTGCCCACTATCCCTCCTTTGTGCTTTGCAATAAAGCTGTACTTTCCTTCATCGCACCATGTGCCTACGGTTTGGTTTTAAAGCGCTTGGGTGAGTGAACCTGATTTGGTTTCGGTAACAAAAATTACGCTGGTGAGCATGTGCACCCAAAATCCCAGGGGAAGAATGGAGGAAGAGGGAGTGTGTGTGGGCAGCCCACCTGGGAGGTGATTTTTCTCTTTCTCTCTCTCTTTTGTGAGCACACAAGCCCTATGGCAAAAATCTAAAAAAAAATTTTTAAAAAAAGAAGAGGAGGAAGAGCAAAGAACACTGAGACACAGTCACCAGTGAGGAGAAAAATCAGGTGAGTATGATGTCTCAAATGCTAAGGAAAGAAAGTATTTCAAAGAAAAGGCATAATTAGCTATGTCAGCTAGCTAATCATGTAAGTCAGAAAATAACGAGAGTGGTAAAAGTAAATGGCTATGGCTTCTCCTAGGTCAGCTGGGTAGAACAAAAATACTTGCATACCTCATTGTAAAACTGAAAGGTATTTAATTCATTACACAAAACTATATTATTAAAAAAGTTATCTTTAGGCCAGTAAATCAAAATTCTTACTTCATCAGAGGTGGATGATGATGTGGTACATCTTCTCTGAGACGTCTCTTTTTTTCTACAGGGTTCCTTATTGGACATTTTGAAAAGCTAAAATAAGCATAAGAAAACATATTTTTTACCATAATAAGAAATACATTAGAAATTATCCTTCTTTCAGTACAGACTGGAATTTTATAAGATGATTTCCACTTTCTAACCCTTTCTAAGATAACAAGATTTTCTCTCATTGTTTTTTCCCTTCACTTAGATTTGTAACTGCCCTAAGAGAACAAAAGTGACCGTATTATACTTAGTCTTGGAATCTAAATAGATTAAAGCTTAGGAAAATTAATCCTTAACTTTTAACTTTCATTTCACAGTATTATAAAACCTAACCTTTAACCTCCTTCACAAAAGATAAAGCCTAATGCTTAACTGATGAAAATTAACAATAACCTCTCTAAGTCTTTACAGATGGCAGGCTATGAAAACAGGAAAGAGAAGATTTTATCAACTCAAGCATTGTAAAGCCAAACCTAGTTTCTAAACCGGGATCTAAGAGTTGTCTTGACTGACTCCATTTGCTTCTGCTGCCTTGTTAATCACTGCTTATCTTTAAGATCCTTGAAGAGAACAGAAACCAGTCATTCTTAGGTACATGCCAAGAAGGGAAACTGACTCCCAAGCAGCTGCTCCAATTGCTATCACATCTCTCCATGATCCTGTGAAGACATGGCTGGGCCTCCTCATCATTTTGCCCCAAGATAATGAATAACTTGTGCTTTGTTCCTCCTATGCAAGTTCTGTATCTTGTCCAGTCTGGCAGAGAAGAAAGACTGTCGTCTGTTCCCTGTGGTTGGCCTCACTGAATAAATTTCCTTATTCATCAAATTTTGTGTCTGCCGTGAAGAGCATGGATTAGGTTCCCTGAAAGAGCATCTCTGCCTGTTCAGGATCACACAAGGATCTGTTCCTCTCCGCTTCATCAACTGCGTTTTTTTCGAAAGACCCAAAATGCCAACGAGCATTTGGGTCTCCTCTCTTAAACATCAGACCAACATTCTCATCTGTCTGCAGGAATG
>NW_006159576.1:716102-721869 GCF_000334495.1 Tupaia belangeri chinensis
AGGAATGCAGCCCACTTGTGACTCTTCTGCCAGTAGAGAGCCACCTGAAACTCACAGGATAACTATTTAAGACACAGAGTACAGAGGGAGAGGGAAAGGTCATACAAAGCAAGAGCTGCCTGAGTCTCCCTAATCTTCTGTATTTGTTAGAGACAAACAGGAACATATTGTTTTCAGAAAAGACAGCAGTAAGAGAACAGTAGGAATTATTTCCTGGGTCATGTTGACTTCACTTATAAAAAGTATTGCCAGAGGACCCTTGGAATTTGAAAAACACAGACCATCAGATAACTCATTCAGCAAATAACTTCCTGTTGTTTGCAAGCAGGAAAGTATGAGCTCAACGTTTGTGCCAAGTTCCCTAAGCAAGCATTCATTCATGCGTTCAAATTTATAAATCCATGGTGTTTTGGAAGCATGAAGATTGTTGTCCTCTAACACCATCTATACTCACAGTGAATTAGTTGTAAGTTTTAATTTACTGTATATTCCCTGTCATTCACTGAGAGAAACTGCAGTCAAACTGCATCTCAGTAACTATGTGTAATATAGAGCTAACCCATCCCAGAATTTTTGATGGATTTAAATGAAACAATGGATATAAAAATGGATGTACAGGACCAGTGGCTATTATAATGGTTACATCGATGTACTCCCACAAGGCCAACTGTGGTTTGAGTCCTGGACCCAGTCGCTTGAAACTCACGCTGGGCACATATGCGTGCATGCTCAAAATCCCAAGAGGAGAGTGAAGGAGAAGGGACTGCAGCGTGGCCATCCCCCCCCCAAGGGGGTGATTTCTCACTTTCTGTCTCTGCAAAAATCTCTCTCAAAAAAAAAAAAAAAAGTAGAATGGATGCACAGAGTGGAACACAGTAGGATCTAAATACTTGCCCATGTGGTTGTCTTTCTATTAGACCCTGAACTCCTTAGATGGTACTCATAAATGCCTGAGTGAAGGATTGAATGAATTCTTTTCCCTCAGAATATTTTTTTTAATTAAAAAAAATTTACTTATTTTATCTATTAACTTTTTTATTTTTTTGTAAGCTTGTTATAGGGCACATGTGCCCACCAGAGAGAGACAGAAGAGAGAAGAAAAGTGAGAAAGGTCTGGGACTCGGACCACAGTCAACCCTGGAAGGGCTAGCAGGTGGCATGGTGTGGTGGTCAAGGCATTGGACTCCCATATGGCTTATTACAGTTTGAGTCCTGGACCTGGCAGCTTGATTTCTCACTTTCCCTCTCTCTCCTCCTGTCTCTCTCTGATGAGCACACATGCTCTGTAGCAAATTAAAAAAGTAACAAGGGACCAGCATAGTGGTTAAGGTGATGTACTCCCACATGGCCAACCACAGTCAGAGACTCAGACCTGGGACTAGCCTGTGTGCCCAAAATCCCAAGAGGACAATGGAGGAGAGGAGACTGAGGCGTGGCTATCCCCCCAGAGGGTAATTTCTCATTTTCTCTCACTGTCTCTATTGGGCAAGTGCAAGTACCCTATGGCAAAATCCTTTAAAAAAAAATTAAAAAATAAATTATAATGATAAATAAAATTAAATAACTAGTTCTTGGGGGGTAATCAATAGTTGATTTCAGAGCTGAGCGTTCAGATTAAAGCAATATCCAAAGGATCCTACTCCTTGGGTGAGGGAAGGCACAATAAAATATAAGAACTTCCATGAAATTTATTGCTTAGAGGCAACTAACTGGTTAAAATGTTACAGACTGCAATTTAATTTGCATAACAATGGAAGAATTTGCATGGTTGCACTTTTTTCAAGTCCTACAATAACCTCCACTTTTCTGATTTCTTTTGAATGATGGACCTGCTGGGCAGTATACATTTTTCTGAGTGGGAGAGCTGTGGATTAGAAACAAACATAAAGACACATTAGTTAAAAAAAAAAAAAAAAAAAAAAAGTGAGGATCAGGTGGGCCCGACTTCTCTGATGGAGAAAACCAAGACCCCCAACCAGCCTCAGGTTTATTCATTTAAAATTTTTGGGAGAGGTTTTTGCTATAGGGCACGAGCTCACCAGATAGAGAGATAGGGAAACAGAAAGTAAGAAATCACCCCTGAGGTGGGATGGCCATCCCTTCTCCTCCATTCTCCTCTTGGGATCTTGGGCATGCATGCACGCACCTGGAATGAGTTTAAACCACCCGGTCCAGGACTCGAACTGTGGTCAACAACACCAGAATCCAACAACATAGCCATTATACCATCTGCTGCTGGTCCCTCAGGTTTATTATTTTATAGGGCAGAAAATGAGGGGAGAGGAAATGGAATGCAAAGCCAGTTGTTTTAAGATGTTAATCAGCTAATAATGTGAAAATGGTGCCAAGTGATTTCCCTGATCTTTTGGGGTGAAATCTGAACATGCGTGGCCTCCTCAGACAGCTACTGCTAGCTTATTCATATGCAAATTATTTCATTGTTATGCAAATGAAGCTCACAGAACTGAGTTTCTGCATGCATTTGAAGGTCATGATGTTTGTTCAAAACAAAGAACAATGAAGACAGTGAAATATGCAAGGAAATCTCCCTACATTGGGTAGTCAGAAAAGCCTTATTTTCTGTTTTTCTATGCAAAAATGAGTCATGGCTTTTCCAACAACCCAATATTTACTATTGCAAATGTTTTATATTCATACTTATGTGAAATTCATTGATGTTTTTTAGAAGTTTTTGCTATAGGGCATGTGTGCTTGTCAGAATAAAAAAAAAAAAGAGGCTGAGAAAGAGAGATGGAAAAGTAAGAAATCACCCCCAAGTGGGGATGGCCATGCCACAATCTCTTCTCCACTCTCCTCTTGGGATTTTGGACATGCAAGCAAATGTGTCCAGCGTGATTTTCAAGCTGCTGGTTCCAGGGGTCAAACCAGAGTCTGCTATGTGGGAACCAGCATCTTAACCTCCAAGCCACTTGCTGACTCCCTGAAATTCACGGACAGTATGCAAATCTAAAGAAACTTAAAAGCAGTCTTCCTACACTAGCCAGTCACCAAGATGTCTCCCAGCTATCCTTGCTGCTTGCATGCTCTTATACCATCCCTTCCCCCAATGAATAGGCTAACCTGTTAACCAGGAGGATATTGCTTCAGGGTGTTATGTGGCTAAGACACTGTGGCTTCTATCTTGCTCTGTCTTGCTCTGTCTTGGCTTGCTCACTCTAGAGAAAACCAGCTACCTTGCTATGAGGACACTCAAGGAGCCATGAAAAGGTCCACCAGGGAAGAACTGAGATTTCTCGCCAATACTGGTACCAACTCTCAGGCATGGGAGTGAGCCACCTTCGAAGCTGATCCTGCAGCCCCAATCAATACACAGGACAGCTGCCCTGGTGGGTTTATCACTACAACTTCATGAGAAGCCCAAAGTTGATTTTGAATTCCCACCCCACAGAAACTACATGTGTTGGGGGCGGGGCGGGGGGGAATTCTTGATAGTGTGTCATCACACTATGCTCTTCTTTCTCCAACCTTGCAGCTTGTCAGGACCCGAGAAGCCCATGTGCGCATCTGGCATGTTCTGAAACTGACGAAGTAATAGGAACCAGTCACCAAGTGGCCAAGGCAATGAGGGGTCCTTGCATTACCGCTATGTCACAACAGCTGGACCTGCTGGACCTGTTCATAGTTCCTCTAGGCCACTAAGTTTTGGGATACTTTATGCATCAATAGATGAGTAGCACAGTCCCTTTGAAGCGGGCATGACACCATCTTGGAGGAGTACCTCCATAAGAAGTGGGGAATGAAGCAGGCGCGACTCCATCTTAGAAGAGCGCCTCCATTAGAAACTCTTGGATTCCTGTGACTAGAAACTTGCCTTCTCCTCTGTGCCTAAGAGTAAACAGAGTAATTAGCATTCCTATTGTCTTTAAACCCCACTCCTCTTAACTGCCCTAAAATGTTCCTTAGTGATACAATCATCAGCCAGACCCCTTGCCCTGGGCTATAAAGACCATTAAAATTCTATTGTGTTTAGGCAGAGACAGAACCTACCCTGAAGGAGGATTAACTTGCTTTTCTTGCTTCTGTATTGTGCTTTTGCTTTTACATTGATAAAACCCTATCTGCTACCCTTCTCCCCCATCTGAGCCCACTACACCTTACCCTCTGAATCCTCACCTCATCCGGACATGACTGTGCATTTTTGGCCTATATAAGCTCCGTTCCCTTTTCACTCGGGGGTGCGGGATTTTGAGAGACATGAGTCCCCCGTATGCCGCCAGCTTAATCAATAAACTCCAATAAATTTGGCTATGTCTGGATGTCCTCTTATTTATCGCTGAGTAGACTATAACACTTTAATTCTTTTTTTTTTTTTAGAAAGAGATTTTTACTATAAAGACGCATGTGCTCACCAGAGACAGAAAACAAGAAATCATCCCCCAGGGGGACGGCTCCGCTGCAATCCCTTCTCTTTCATTCTCCTCTCAGGCTCTTCGGCAAGCATTGGCATGAGTTTTAAGCCACCACGTCCAGGACTTGAACCACGGTCAACTACATGGAAGTCCGGCGACATAACCATTATGCCATCTGCTGGTCCTCCCTTTAACATAATTCTTTAAACTTTAAAGATTCCTTACCTATGATGTCACAACAGCAGGAACCATGCTTAGAAATTCATATAAATTCCTTGGGACCAGCAGACTGCGAATGGCTACATTGCTGGACTTCCACACGGTCACCCGCGATTCAAGTGCTAGACCCAGCAGCTTGAAACTCATGCCGATCACATGTGCATGTGTGCCCAAAATCCTGAGAGAAGAATGGAAGAGAATGGGCTGAGGTGGCGACCTCCCCCATAGGGGGAAGGGTGATTTCTCGCTTTCTGTCTCTGCCTTTCCAGTGGGTGTATGTGCCCTATAACAAAAATCTCTCCAAAAAAAAAAAAAATTCTTACAAAATTCCCATAAAATCCACATTCTAAAATCTAATCCCTTTTCATCTTCTGGATTCTGACTGGCATGAAATGAAGCTGACATAATAAATCAAGCTTTCAGTTAAACATTTATTTTTTGGTTGTTGTTTGTTTAAGTTTTGCTAAAAGGCATATGCACGGGGCAGGAAGGGCAGGGAGGACTGCCATGTTGTAGTCCCTCCTCCTCTAGGGATTTTTGTGCACACACAGTGCCGGTGTTTCCCAATCCTCTGGTCCAGGACTCAAACCAGACTTAACCACCATCCAATGGGTTGGCCTCCATCTAGTGTTTTAGAAATAATAAAATCAATGTTTCTTGGGCCAGTCAGGTGGCAGTGGTTAGGTCGGCTAGATCCCACATGGCCGACTGTGTGGTTTCAGTTCCCTAACCTGTGGTTTAGAAATGCAAGAGCCCAGATTCCAGAGAGGAGAATGGGATTGGGAGGGAGAGGGGCTTTTCTCCTTTTACTTTCTCTCTTTCTCCCCTGCCCCAACCCCACAGGTGCCCACACACTATAATAAACTAAAGGGGGAAAAAAATGCACTGATATTTTAATAGTTAGCATTTGTATACGTTATAATATACTACCTATTTTTAATTGACAGTTAAGCAATGTCTCAACAATACATCCAGGAATACTAGTTTAAAAAAGCAAAAGTGTGGGGGGGGAGACACGAAAGTACTTCAGGAATATATAACTCACAGCTTAATGGGGATCAACTCTTTCCATTACACTGGTGAGAGATTGGAAAAAAATCTCCCAGTTATATTCAGTAGCCAAGAGGTAGTAGGAGGGGACTAATTTCCAGTTAGTTTCAAAAAGCCAAATAATCACG
>NW_006159576.1:721900-723640 GCF_000334495.1 Tupaia belangeri chinensis
TTCCCTGCTGGGTTCAAACACAAGAAATAAACAGACCAGTAAGAGGCATTTCTCAGCTTTATTAACTAAGACACTCAAACTGGAACTGTATTTCACCTAACATGAAAATGGGCTTCTTCCTTTTTCTGCTTCCTGTGACATTTAGACGAGACCTTGGCAGGACAACCAGAAAACAAGATTTGTCCTCTAAGTGCTCCAGTGGGCTTACTGGGACATTGGGGGGCGGGGGACAGAACGAATGAGGCCTGAGTGCCAAAGTAGGCCCAGGGTGAAGGGAAGAAAAGTTCTGGAGACCGGGGACTTCCTGGCATGCACCTGGGGGGAATCTGAAACTCATCTATCCAGTACCAGGAGGCTCAACACTTTCAGACATCTGGTTATTAACAGCCTAAAAATCAAGCAAAACGGGACAAAAACAGCGTGTGGACGCTTACAACCACATCACAGCACTGCTCAGACTGGCAATACGACAGCGAAAGCAAAAATAAAAACAAAGGAAAAGGGCATTCGGGTCACGGAGCAGGTGAGGGGTGCAAGGGAGGGCTAACCCCCACCCCACGTCGTCGGGACTTACAGGCGAACCCGTCAGCGGTCCGCAGGCGCGCCCGGAACCCAACTAGCCCAAAGAACTGGGGGCAACCCCGGGGGCAGGGCCGAGCCAGAACCACACCCTGCGCGGAGACGGCGGGACCTCGAGCCCGCCCACAGGGTCGCGGTGCCCCGTGACTCCCGAGTTCTCAGCGCGGCCAGCCGCCGGATACCGCACTTGGAGCGGCCGCGAGGGGAACCTGCCCAGAGAGTCAACGCACCCCCAGTCCTCCACCTTACCAGCGCCGGCGGCGGGGGGGACCCCGGAGGCCCGATGGGAAACGTAGTTCCGCGCTCCGCGTCAGCCTACCCACGAGCGTTTGTTTAGACCGGTGTTTACTTCCTCCGAGGGGTGGGGCGGCGGCTCCGCCCCGGCGGCGCAGTGCACCCTGGGTCCTGTAGTCTTGCTTCCGGTCGGTGGTGGGCTGAAGAACGGAGACGCGCCGCCGAGGCGGAACTCTTACCCCATTGGACGGCGGCTCAGTGTGCGCCTGCGCAGTCTGTGATGTCGTGACGCCGCGGGGAAAGGGCAGGGGACGGGACTTGGGATCGCTGCTTTTGGCTTTCTGTTTGTCTGCTGACAGGATCTAGTCACTCGTTCTTCTTTTGTCCGTTGCACGCATCCTGCCCTCCCCATTTGCTTTCCTTGGATCCTGGCCTGTGGGCATTCACCTCAATTTTCTGACTCCGCTGTGAGCCCCCTCCCGGTCCCCGGGCGGGCCGGGCACGGAGGCGGTAACTATGGAGAATATGGCGGAGGAGGGACTGCTATCCCTGGAGGAGGAGGCGGTGGAGGTGGCCCAGGTCCAGGTCCCGGACTCGGACTCGGCTCGGATCCCAGCTCCGCGCGGATTCGCCCCTGGCCCCGGACTCGGCTCCGACGCCGGCCTCGACTCCAGCCCCAGCCCCTGCCCCGGCCCAGGTTCCGGCCCTACCCCCGTCCCTAGCCTCTGCCCCTGAGGAGGCCGAAAGCAGTAAGTGCAGGAGGCCCACATCTTTCTCCTGCAGGAGAAACGAGACAGGGCGCCTTGCTGGGGAGTAGAGGTGGCCCTTCTTCACCGGGATGGCTTTATGGGTAAATGCAGGTTTAGAGAGATGGAGGGAGGGGTAGGATGGAGGGACCCGTGTAGCAGGTAAATCGGGTACAGCATG
>NW_006159576.1:723694-724920 GCF_000334495.1 Tupaia belangeri chinensis
GGAAGGAAGTAATGCGTGTAACGGCTTCGTCGTTAAAAGGCATGTTTTTCTGGTACGAAATTAGGAAGTTACACGTATTGGTCATTGGGTAATTTCCCCCGCAACCAGGTCTAACATGGTTAAAAGTAAGTCCTTTCAAATGTGACATAGTAACCGAGGCAACTTGTTCGTGTCAGTAGATCTTAGCTCCGGATTGAGAAACCGTTATCGTCAACTAGCTTTTCTGCCTGAACATACATAGAAATGATTTTTTCTTATTTCATTTTTAGCGACTTTCTCCAAAAGGAATTCGAGGTTGATGAATAGTTCAGGAAAGAGGCGACTAAATAAGGGATGTCTTCCGCCACCATAAAATACCAATTGAGTTTTGCACTCTATTCCATCAGAAGTCCACTGTTGAAAATCAATAGCCTATATTATTGTGCTTCTGAATATACTTGCATGTTGTCTTAAGTGATGGTTTGTTGGACTCATATCAGTTTAAAAGACTGATGAGTTAAGCTTTCTTAAGGGTCTTCTAAACATTTTCAGGTCTTTGGCATAGGGCAACGGTGTTAGGGAGACGGAAAAGGGAAAATGAGAAATCAGCCTACAAGGGAGATGGCCACCGCACAATCTCTCCTTTTCCCTCTGGGGATTTTGGGCAAACACAAGGAGCCTGACGTGACTTTCAAGCTGCCCAGTTGTCGCAAATATCTTCTTTTATTTTTTATATTTATATTCAGGATTCTCGGAAACCTTGAGGTGCGACGTAACTAGTAGCGGCTTATGGTTCGGGGACGAGCGTCCTACGCACAGAGAGAGACCTACACAATTCTGCGGTTTACATTCATTTATTAGCAAGCAGGTACACTCACAGATTTAGCAATCGACGAGGGCGCAGCTCGTTATCATAGGCTGGCAGCTAGGAGGTCGTGACACGGGTCTGGACACTCGAGAACCGAGGGGACACCAAGGCGAACTCAAGGCTGATCGAGCGTAGAGTGGTGAAACGGCGAGCACTGATGGCTGGGCAGGAACTAGTGTATGTTGTTATCTGCCGATGCAGCGAGAATCTGGTCGGCGAGGATGGCCCTTCGGCAAGCCAGGCAGTGATTTGGGACTGCAGCGGTTGTCAGTGCTTGTCAGTGCGAATGGAGCAGCGACTTGGGCTGCGAGGAGCAGCTCTCGAAGTGCTCGAATGGAGCAGCGACTTGGGCTGCGAGGAGCAGCTCTCGAAGTGCTCG
>NW_006159576.1:724985-736970 GCF_000334495.1 Tupaia belangeri chinensis
GATTCGCCCCTGGCCCCGGACTCGGCTCCGACGCCGGCCTCGACTCCAGCCCCAGCCCCTGCCCCGGCCCAGGTTCCGGCCCTATCCCCGTCCCTAGCCTCTGCCCCTGAGGAGGCCGAAAGCAGTAAGTGCAGGAGGCCCACATCTTTCTCCTGCAGGAGAAACGAGACAGGGCGCCTTGCTGGGGAGTAGAGGTGGCCCTTCTTCACCGGGATGGCTTTATGGGTAAATGCAGGTTTAGAGAGATGGAGGGAGGGGTAGGATGGAGGGACCCGTGTAGCAGGTAAATCGGGTACAGAATGGAAGAAATAATTTTTATTATAAAGAGGACATCATGGTGAAAGATGTGTGGAGGCCGGGGTACTGCAGATAGAAGGAAGTAATGAGGTTAACGGCTTCGTCGTTAAAAGGCATGTTTTTCTGGTACGAAATTAGGAAGTTACACGTATTGGTCATTGGGTAATTTCCCCCGCAACCAGGTCTAACATGGTTAAAAGTAAGTCCTTTCAAATGTGACATAGTAACCGAGGCAACTTGTTCGTGTCAGTAGATCTTAGCTCCGGATTGAGAAACCGTTATCGTCAACTAGCTTTTCTGCCTGAACATACATAGAAATGATTTTTTCTTATTTCATTTTTAGCGACTTTCTCCAAAAGGAATTCGAGGTTGATGAATAGTTCAGGAAAGAGGCGACTAAATAAGGGATGTCTTCCGCCACCATAAAATACCAATTGAGTTTTGCACTCTATTCCATCAGAAGTCCACTGTTGAAAATCAATAGCCTATATTATTGTGCTTCTGAATATACTTGCATGTTGTCTTAAGTGATGGTTTGTTGGACTCATATCAGTTTAAAAGACTGATGAGTTAAGCTTTCTTAAGGGTCTTCTAAACATTTTCAGGTCTTTGGCATAGGGCAACGGTGTTAGGGAGACGGAAAAGGGAAAATGAGAAATCAGCCTACAAGGGAGATGGCCACCGCACAATCTCTCCTTTTCCCTCTGGGGATTTTGGGCAAACACAAGGAGCCTGACGTGACTTTCAAGCTGCCCAGTTGTCGCAAATATCTTCTTTTATTTTTTATATTTATATTCAGGATTCTCGGAAACCTTGAGGTGCGACGTAACTAGTAGCGGCTTATGGTTCGGGGACGAGCGTCCTACGCACAGAGAGAGACCTACACAATTCTGCGGTTTACATTCATTTATTAGCAAGCAGGTACACTCACAGATTTAGCAATCGACGAGGGCGCAGCTCGTTATCATAGGCTGGCAGCTAGGAGGTCGTGACACGGGTCTGGACACTCGAGAACCGAGGGGACACCAAGGCGAACTCAAGGCTGATCGAGCGTAGAGTGGTGAAACGGCGAGCACTGATGGCTGGGCAGGAACTAGTGTATGTTGTTATCTGCCGATGCAGCGAGAATCTGGTCGGCGAGGATGGCCCTTCGGCAAGCCAGGCAGTGATTTGGGACTGCAGCGGTTGTCAGTGCTTGTCAGTGCGAATGGAGCAGCGACTTGGGCTGCGAGGAGCAGCTCTCGAAGTGCTCGAATGGAGCAGCGACTTGGGCTGCGAGGAGCAGCTCTCGAAGTGCTCGTGCGGCAGCGAGTATCGGTTCTGATGAGCCGATGAGCGTTCAGAAAGGCCTCGATATTATGGGCCATTTCGGGTGTGTCTCTAACGTGTTTATCTCAGTCCGTGTCAGCACATCATATCTTAGGCTGACAGCTTTACAGGTGTCTATCTCAAGCTGGAGACAAGGAGATATCCTTCCTAACATATTTTTGGCAAGCATCTTGCAAGCAGTACAGAATGGAGTAACATATGTCAAGCAATGCAAAATGGAGTATCAAACATTGTGATCAAAGTGTGGTAGCATAACACCAGTCCAGGTCTTGAACCACTATCTGTCCTGTAGGAATCCAGTATCTTAACAGTCATACCACCTGCTGGCCCCTGATCTGAACTTTTTAAAAAGTAAGGTTTAAGGAAAACTTAACAATTAAGTCCTTTTTTTTTTTTTTTTTGAGGAGGGTTTTTTTTTTTTTTTTTTTTTGCTATAGGGCGCGTGTGCGCTCCAGAAAAACAGAGACAGAGAGACAGAAAGTGAGAAATCACCCCCCAGGGGGGATGGCCACGCTGCAATCCCTTTTCCTCCATTCTCCTCTCAGAATCTTGGGCACACACGTGCCTGGGGTGAGTTTTAAGCCACCTGGTCCGGGATGCGAACCGCAGTCGACTATGTGGGAGTCCAGCAACACACCCATTACGCTAACTGCTGGTCACTAATGATTAAGTCCTTTTTAACAAATTATTTTGTGGTCCATAAATTGACCTTTTTCTCTTTCTGATTTATTGTTGACCTATCTTAAATTCATTCATTATTTTTCCTACTTATGGGCCAGTTTTCAGTTTACTGTTTATGAAGTACTTGGACAGTTACATTCTTGTAGAATTATTTTGCAGTGTTAAAGCAACATACAAATTGTTAACGGTAAATTTAAGAATAGGACTGAACTTGTCTGCTACAAGTGTGTCCCCTCCTCCTCATGTAATTACAGAGTCTGTAGGTGCCAAATCAGGTCAGTTATTCCATTACCTACAGCTACCGAGGATGAAGAAAGAACAGCTTGGGTGCTCCCTATCTCCTTTCATGGCCAGGTTGTATCTGTTTATATCAACCAGACATGGTGCAGCAGCTTTAGGGAATGCATGCTTTCTCCCATTCCCCACCATTAAAATATCCATGGTTTAGAAAAAGTTAACTCATTTATTCCAAAATTTACGAATATATCATTTGAAAATTGTGTACTGCTGTGGAAACCTGAGGCAAATATGTAATGATCGAGCTATCTGAAATTCGTTAGAACTAAAACAATAATCACATTTTAAAAATTATTTTTAGATGGTCTAACTAGTTCTTTGAAGTCAGTCTTGACTAGGCCAGATGAAGATGGCCTATCTGGAATAGAATTGAAAATTGAGGAAAAAGTAACAGAAGAAACTACTAAAGTACCTACTAGCATCTTGGACTCACCTGATTTAATAAGAGGTTTGCCTGTTGACTTTTAGATTATTAGTGTATTACAAAAAGCAGGTTACGTGTTTTAAATACATGTTGTCTGATAATCTAATCTTGAACCAGAAAGTGATTTCAAAGATGTTTGTAAATATATTTTTTGTCAGATCGTCAACTTTCTTTTAATAGTGGATCACAGGATTTTCAGTTTTCTAACTTAACAGTCTCTTTTTTTCTTATTTTGTGCTATTTAGTACAATAATTTTAATAATCACATTATTATGCAGTGCTGTCTGTCTTGTTTCACATACACACCTTTGAACTATGGAAGCATGTATGGTTACAAATTAGGTAGGTTTGTACACAGGGATTAATTTTCTTAATATTACTGTGTGACCTAGCAAATAAAAGTTTTTCATTAAAGAAATTTAGGATTGGCCTTATAACCAATTGATTAAAGACACTGAATCCCACATGGCAGGCCACATGGTTCGAATCCCAACTCCAGTGGGATGGGATTTTGGGCATGTGGACCTGCATGCCCAAAATCTCAACGGGAGAAATGGAGGAAAGGGATTCCCCTGGCCTGACCACGATTTATTGGGAGATGCTTTCTCTTTCTCTCGCTCTGTGTCTCTGTCTCTCTTTGACAAGTGCATGTACCCACTAGCAGTTAATTTTTTTTTTTTTTTTTTTTTTTTTGGTGGGGCCAGCATAGTTAAGGCAGCTGGATTCCACGTGGTTGACCTGAGTGGTTCAAATCCCAAATGCAAGCACCTTAAAAAACATGCCAGCTGTGTGCTTACTCATGCCTGCTCCCAATTCCCAGAGCAGAATGGAGGAGAGGGGATTCCGGCATTGCCATCCTGCCAGGGCTGCTTTCCCTTTCTCTGTCTCTCTCTCCTGCAATCATACATACCCTGTAATAAAATGAACAAGAAAGTTATTTTTGCTGTTTACAGAAATCATTATAAGCCATTTGAACAATACTTAATTTAGAAGTTAATAATGTTTGTTGCTCTCTGTTTTTCATTTAAAAATAAGATGAAAAAAAATTTTAATAAATTTGATCAGGGATGTCTGATAATGCTGGATTGTATTCCCAAATTATTAACATAATATGCTATTGCATCCAGAAAAACTATTAACTTTTAAAAATTATATAACGAACCTTAATGCCTATGGTGTACACATGGTATATAGCCATCAAAAGATCGATAATGCAGAATTTCTGCTTTCTTATTGCTTATTTATGGGGGAGAGAAAAAAGTACACAAATTATACAAACGGATGAACAAATGAACTAAGGGAGAAATAGGCTTAGAGATGGGACCAGCAGGTGGCGTTGTGGTTAAGGCGCTGGACACTCCCACATGGCTGTCTAGGGTTCAAGTCCTGGACCTGGTGGCTTGCTCTCTCACTTTTCCCCTCTCCTTTTCCCTCTGCTTCTCTCTGGTCAAATTAAAATAAATTAACGAATAGATAAGTTAAATAATTCCTTAAAAAACAAAAAGAAATAGGCTCAGAGAGAAATAGGCAGAAAGGTGGCAGTGTCATGAATTTTAAGGGCCAGCAGGCTTATATCACTAGACTCCCACATGGCTGACCACAGTTCAAGTCCCAGGCCTGGTGACTTGAAAATCATGCCAAGCACATGTGCGTGCATGCCCAGGATTCCAGGAGGAGAATAGAGGAGATAGGGATTGGAGCGTGGCCATCCTCCCTGGGGAGTGATCTCTCACTTTCCCTCTCACTATGTCTTTTTCCCAGGCAAGTGTACACGCCCTGAGGCAAAAAACTCTTTAAAAAAAATAGAATTTAAAAGTGTTTACATTTTAAATTGTATAACCTTACAATATAAGCTTGCTTGTTCATATCATCTTGTCTTTTTTTTTTTTTTTTTTTTTTTTTTTTTTTTTTTTTTTTTTTTTTTTTTTTTTTTGCTAAAGCATGCATATTCTCACCAGAGATAAACAGGGAGAGGAGAAAGCACCCTTCTTGGGAAATGGTCATACCTGCAGTAACGTCTCCTCCATCTCTTCCTCCCTTTAGGGATTTGGGCATGCGTGTGCACACACCTGGCAGTTTCCTCAGGCCGCTGGGTCCAGGACTCAACTGTGCAGTCAGCCATGTGATACCAGGCTGCCTTAAGCACCAGTCTGCAGAGCTAACCCTGTCCCATCTTCTGTTTCCTTGGTTATCTTTACCTATCAGCACCTCTTTACGTATTCAAGTGTGCACTGTGTAAATGTTCCTTTAGGGATACACTTATGTTCAGGTATCTGCATATTTGGGAGAAAAGAAAGAAAAGGCAAGTTATGATGCCATGTATCTCCTTTATACTGCCAAACTCATTGAGGAATTAATAATCTACATTGGCTTTCCATTTCTTTTTCTCTTCCAATCCAGTTTCTATTCCCAAACACTTCGCTGAACTTGCTTTTTGTTTAATTCCTCTTGTTATTATTATTTTTTAATTTGTCCAGAGAAAGAGAAAGCGAGAAAGCAAGGTACCAGGTCCAGGACGGGAACCACTGTGGGCCATGTGGGAATCCAGTGCTTTAAACCCCCATGTACCTGCTGGCCCCTGAACTTGCTTTCTTAAGAATCACATGAGACTTGTTACACATTAAGCTCAGTAGACTTTTTCTTGATCTCGACATCTGTTTATGATACTTAGTTTTGAGCTTTTCTCTTTTATAGACTCTTCTCCCTTGGCTTCTACATGGTCTTGATTCTCCTTACCATTTATTCTTTCTGAATCGGCCTTCCTGATTTATTATTACTCAACTTCTCTTACAAACTCTTACATATAGCTTCTACTCACAGAATTTAAATTTAAAACCTGAAGACTTAAATACCTGATTCCCAGACCATACCATCTGTGTTAATCGGCAGTGGGTTCGGCAGCACTGGGGAATGCATTCCCCCACTCCTTCTCAAGAGTATCTTAAACATGTCTGGGAAAGACTAATTCATATATTCCAAAATTTACAAGTATTTAATTTAAAGAGCATATAGTGTTTGAGAAACCTGAAAACGAATTAGTGTGAAACTTCAAGTTCATTAGAATTAAAATATATATAACTCAGTTTTGTTGCTGCTAGAGAGTACGTGCCCTTGCCTGAGAAAGAAAAGGACAAGAGAACACTCCTCGTGGGGAATGGTCACAAAGCAATTCCTCCATTTCTCCCACCTTCGGGATTTGGGGCATGTTTCTCAAGCCACAAGGTCTAGTACTCAAACGGTGTGGCTAGCCATGTGGGATCCAGCTGATTTAACCACCAGACCACAGAGCCAGCCCGGTAATCACAATTTTAAATTAATTTTAGATGATCTAATTTTATTTTTTGAGAGAGAGAGAGAGATTTTTGCTGGTGGGCACATGTGCGCCCCAGAGACAGAAAGTGAGAAATCATCCCTCAGGGGGGATGGCCATGCCACAACCCCTTCTCCTCCATTCTTCTCCCAGGATTTTGGGTACATATGCACACATGCCCAGTGTGAGTTTCAGTCCACTGGATCTGGGACTTAAACCATAGTTGTCCATGTGGGATTACAGTGATGTAACCATTACACCATCTGCTGGTCCCTTTTTTTTCTTAAATCAGATGACATGCGTGCCCACTAAGGAGAGGGAGAGAAAGCAACCCCAGATGGACTGTGGCCACCCCACAACCCTCTTTCTTCTGTTCCTCCCTCCTCTGAGGAGTTTGGGAAAGTGTACACTGGGGCCAGCGTTTGAACTGCAGCCAGCTATGTGGGATCTGACTCCCTCAGCCACAGAGAGATGGGGCTGGCCCAGGTTGGTCATTTCAAATCAGTCATAAGTACATTTGGCTGGATCTTGGCTAGTCACTGCTTTTTCAGAATATTTTTTTCTTCATCTTTACTCAAGTACATAATTTCAACTAATATATATTTTTATATCTCCAGAATCCCTCCTGAACTCCAAAAATAAAATTTTAACTGCCTCCTGAATATTATAATCTAAATATTTCACCAGTGGTAGATCAGACACATTATGTCAAAAATTAAATTTCCTTTTCTCTTTTTCTCTTCTGCCAAAAGGGTCTCCTTTTTCTCCTTTAGTTAATGGTACCATCATTCTCGACTATGTAAGCTCAGATTTTTAAATTCATTATAGATTTTGTCTTCACCCTTAACTTCTTACATCCTAAGTTCTATAGATTCTTTGTTTAGCCTTCTATTTCTGTACGTTTTCATTACTGATGTTCTCGCTTCCTTTTTTTTTTTTTTTTTTGAGAGAGAGAGAAATTTTTCCTACAAGGTGCATGCTCTTGCCGGAGAGATAGAGACACAGAGACAGAAAGAGAGAAATTCCCTCCCCCCACTGCAGGGTGAATGGCCATGCCACAATCCCTTGTCCTCCATCCTCTGGGGATTTTGGCCATGTGTGCACACCCCCCTGGCATTAGTTATAGTCCGCCAGGCCCAGACTTGAAGCACAGTCAACTATGTGGGAGTCTAGCCATTTGCTGGTCCCCTTGCTTCTGTTATTAATTCTTGGTACTACTGCCAAAGATAACCTCCTGAAACTTGTTTAAATTTTATTTACTTCCTCAAAACCCTGGAAGGACTTAAAATTGCCTGCAGAATAAAGTCCAAACTTTCTTGCATAGAATTTCTGCCTTCCATTACCTGGACTACATTTTTTGCTACATCTACCCACACCATCCCTCCAAACATTACATTTTAGGCAATATAGGGTAAGGACAACCTCATGTTAAGATTTTTTGGTCATAGGGCAAGTTCCCTTGCAAAGAAAGAGAAAGTGACAATCCCAGGAGGGATTGTCATACTGCAATCCCTTTTCTAATCTTCTCAAGATTTTGAGCACTCACACACATGCATCTGGCATGATTTTCAAGCCACCCTGTCCAAGACTCAAACCACAGAGTCAACTATGTGGGATCCAACACCTTAACTACCATACTACACGTACCTTTTTTCATGAGGTTACTTTCATTTACAAAGCCAGTCTCCACCTCTTTACTGATAGAAATTCTATTGATAACCTAAAATCCCAGTCAAAAGCTACTTCTTTATTAAAGGTATTCTCAGAGTCACTTGTTAGAATTGATTACTGGCTCCTCTTGGAGCTGGCTCCGTGACCTGGTAGTTAAGGCAGCCAGATCCCACATGACCAACCACAAATTTTGAATCTGGGTCCAGCAGTTTGAAAAACATACTGGGCACATGTGCATGTATGCCCCATATCCAAAAAGTAGAAGAGGTGAAAGAGAAGGGATGGTAGCATGACCATTCTCCATAGGGGGTGCTTTCTCCTCTCCCTCTCTCTGTCTCTGTCTCTCTCTCTCTCTCTTTCTCTTTGGCAAGCACCTGCACTCTCTAGTTTAAAAAGAAAAAAAAAAAAGGAACCCCCCCTCCTCTTTATGACTCATTGTATTACCTTTACCTCTAGTATTCATTTCATCCTATTTGTATAGAAGTTAGCATATTCATTTCTTCCGCCTGATTAGAAGTTCTTTGAAGACAGGAAATAATGTCCTTTTTTTTTTTTAATAATTACCTTATTAAAGTTTGCTATTTTTTCAGTTTTGCTATAGGGCACACGTGCTTACCAGAGAGAGACAGAGAGAGAGAGAAAGCAGGTTGCAAGGTCTGGGACTCGAAGTTGGCCATGTGGGAATCCAATGCTGAACTACCATGCCCCCTGCTGACCCCAGGAAGCATGTCTTATATTGCTTCAGTATTTTGTACAGTGTAGATTTTGTACAATTTTTGTAGAATTAAACTAGTTAATTAGATAAAATTTCAAAGCTGACAAGTTATACAATGATGCTTGTTCCCCAACTTTTAGCCTTCTGTGGCACGCTTGTCACTTTGTAAACTGAGTTGTGACAGGATTCCACATCTAGATACTAAGATACTATACTATAGGAAATCATGTTAACGTCTATAGGATGTGATCCAATAAAAATAGAACAAGAGTACAAATTATTAAAGCATAATTTTCTCTTAAAATTTCCTTTCAGAAAGACACATCTCAATTCAAAGGCAGCTTGCTGACCTTGAGAAGTTAGCTTTTGTAAATGAAGAGGATTTTGACCTTACCAGTTCATTGAATTCAGACAATCTTGATACAGGTATTTTCATGTTTTGGGTTTTTGTGTTTGCTTTTACTTCTTTTTATTTTTTAGGTTTTGCACTCACTGGAGAGAGACAAGGAGAGATAAAGTGAGAAATCGCCCACCAGCAGAATGGCCATGCCACAGTCTCCTCTCCTTCATTCACCCTTTGGGATTTGGGGCATGCACACATACATGCCTGGTATGATTTTCAAGCTGCTGTGTCCAGGACTCAAACATGAATGGCCATGCAGGAGTCCAGCACCTTAACCACCATGCTACCTGCTTTTATTTCTTAATTTCTAGTGCTTTGTCTTCTGTCAATTCATGAAAACAGTTTGTTAAGACTAGATTTGTCTTTTCTTGTTGAACTAGAACAGTAGTAGTAAAATGAATTTTATTTTATTTTATTTTACTTATCCATTCATTTATTTTAATTTGCCCAGAAAGACACACACAGAGAGAGAGGGAAAGTGAGAAAGCAAACCACCAGGTCCAGGACTTGAACCATGGTCGGCCATTTGTGAGTATCCAGCGCCTTAACCACCATGCCACCTGTTGGTCCCAAAATAAATTTTATTCAGCAACTTGACAGTCTTCTTTGTGCAAAGGAAGGGAGGCAGCACCCTTTCCCACAATGAGGCATGGTCATATTACAGTCCCATCTCTTCCATTTCTTCATTCTGTTGGGACTTTAGGCATGCAGGCACACATGCCAGCTTGTTTTTCAAGCTGCCAGGGTTGGGATTCAAATCGTACATTCAGCCATGTGGGATCCGGCTTCCTCACTTGGTAGGTTTCAGGACCGGCCCAGGAATATGGTAATAAAGAAGGGCCAGCAGGTGGAGTGGTGGTTAAGTGCACTGGACTCTCACATGGTTGACCTCAGCTCAAGTCCTGGACCTGGTTGCTTGCTTTATCACTTTCCATCTCTCTCTCTCTCTCTCTGTCCCCATCTGTTCAAATTAAAATAAATAAAGTTAAATGAAATAATTATAAAAAAAGAAGTCAGCAACCGTATTTTAAAAAAAAAGAACTTATGAATTTAATAGTATGAATTAATGGTTTTAACCATACCCCCAGTCTCAGAATAACAATTATATTTGACCCCATCTACCCCTTCTACTTTCTTTTTCCATGTTTCTAACAACACATGCTGACTGTTTTAGTTGCTGTTAGAAAAGTAGAGGAACACCACAGCAGATACTTAAGGTCTCTGTCCAGTCCCTGTCCCTGTGCAATGTGATAATTGCTGACCTTTCCCTTGTCCAAGGTACAGAATGATGCTCTTTATGGCAGTTTGTCTAGCTGTAAGGATATAGTTTTTCACTTCCTTAATCTCTGTGTTCTCAAAGGCATCAAAGGCATCAGGTAGCCACTGAGAGGAGAGTTTAAAAAAAAAACACCGATTATATGCTGCATCAATTATTGTGAACTGCCTACTTCTGGGTCAGGAGTAATGATTTTTCCCTAACATCAAGAAAGATGTTTTCTAAGAAATGGGAGAGGAGCATAGGGAAGCCACTTTACTTCTTTTGGAGTTGGATCCAGGCTTTAATACCTAATATAGTCTGTATTATTGATTCTTTCTTCTTTTTAAGGAAACAAACAGGCTTGTCCATTGTGCCCTAAAGAAAAATTCCGAGCTTGTAATAGCCATAAGCTTCGTCGTCACCTTCAAAATTTACACTGGAAAGTCTCAGTTGAATTTGAAGGTTAGTATTTTCATTCTTGCTTAAATGTATATACCTGAAATTCAACATTTGATACCAGTTTGGAAATTTTATTGTGTGCATAATCTTTTTTTCCCCATAGCCATCTTTACTATTGATTGATTGATTGATTTTTGCCATAGGGCACATGCTCTCAACACAGAGAGGGAAAGTGAGAAATCAGCCCCCACCCAGGGGAATGGCGATGCCATAGTTTCTTCTCCTGCATTCTCCTCTCAGGATTTTGGGCACACATGCACACATACCCAGTGTGATTTTCAAGCTGCCAGGAGTATAATGAAGTATTTTCAGTTTAAAGTAATAAGAAATTTAATACTTCTCCTTTTAATGTATTTAGTAAAAGACCATATAGTGGGCCAGCAGGTGACATGGTGATTAAGGTGCTAGACTCCCTCATGGCCAATTGTGGTTTGAGGGTTGGACACAGCAGCTTGAAAATCACACTGGGGGTGTGTGTGTACATGCCCAAAATCCCAGGAAGAGAATGGAGAAGAGTGGATTGTGGCATGGCCATTCCCCCAGAGGATGAATTCTCACTTTCCCTCTCATTTTCTCTGTCTCTCTCTGGCGAGTGCACATGCCCCATGACAAAAATCTAAAATAAAGAAACAAACCAAAAAAAACATATAGCTTCATAGGTAGTAGATACATAAGAAACAAGTAGTTTAGTTCAGCAAACATTGTTTTTGTTTTTTAATTTTTGCCAGAGGGTACATGCGCTCACCAAAGAGAGCGAGAGAGAGAGAGAGAAAGCACCCCCCATGGGGGATAGTCACTCTATAATCCCTTCTCTTCCATCTCCCTCCTTTCAGGATTTTGGAAATACACACACATGTGTTTGGTGTATTTTTCGGGCCTCTGGATCCTGGACTCTAACCTCATAGTCAGCCCTGTGAGATACAGACACCTTAATCACCATGATATTTCTTGATTTACTCACGGGTATGAATTCTCTTATGTACTTAAGCTGTTGGGTTCTTTGACACATTAGCGATTTGATAGTTGGTGAAGATATGATAGTTTTTGTTTTAGTGAGCAGGCTTCAAAGTAGTAGGCAAATGCGACAGAAGTAGAAGCAAGAAGATCTGCTGAAGGAATGGATGTGAGATATGAGGGAAAG
>NW_006159576.1:736985-750655 GCF_000334495.1 Tupaia belangeri chinensis
GGGAAAGAGAGCCAGGAATGCTCAGGTTTGGGACTTGAACATTTAGAAAGATGGAGTTGTTCTCTACTGAGTTGGAGAAGACCGCATTAGGACCAGTTGTGGAAAGGCTGACAAACCTCAACTTTAGGCATCAAAAGTTCGAGATGCACCTAAGCCCACGGGTATGTAAATCTTAGAGGGTTGTGGCTAGAGATAGACATTAGGCAGTTGTCAGAATACACATGGTATTCAAAGTCATGAGACTGGATGAGATTACCATAGGACCGTTACGTATCGATGGAAAACAGTTTTCTAGGGCTGAGTCCTGGCACACTTCAACGTATACACAAGAAATGATGGCATGTAAGGTATAAAAAGAAAGGGGTTAGAGGTGACTTAGCTACTTTGAGTTAGGAGTGACTTTGTAAAAATTTTATCAATGATGCTAAAAGTAAAGTGATACAGTTAGTCTTGACAAGTAGGTTTTTAGGTGCTGACAAGATAATCAGTTATAAATCCTTAATAGGCAACTGGATCTAGAGATGTGGCTCTCAAGAATGAATTAGTAACTAGAGCTATAACTTGGGATTCCTTTCCACAGGAGAGATGTTTAGAATCATGAGTAGAGTTAAAGAAATGAGAAGTCTAGCCAACCATACCTAAGGAACGTCTACATTGTAGGGTATGAGAGAAGGAAGAGGACTGGTAAAGAATGTTACAAAAGGTCGAAGAAGAACCAAGGTAGTGCCATGTTGCTGCTGAAGAAGCGTCTGTACAATGGCAACTGGAGCACGAGACAAAGAAGATGAAGCCTAAGAAAAAGTCAAGGTGGCAGAAGACAGTTGATAAAACTGAGTCTCAGAGAAGCTACATGACTAATAACAGATAAAAGAGTCATAGTAGAATAAGAATTTGAATCTGGTTCTATTATATTTGTTTATATAGCATATGTTCATATTATATACATAATTATAACAAGGGTTTAACCAAAGCAATCTCATTCAAGTAATTATTCTACCACAAATATAGGAATGATCCAATTCTCTTCTTTTTTTTTTTAAGAGAGATTTTTGCTCTAGGACACATGCACTCACTGGAGAGACACAGAGACAGAAAAAAAAATCACCTCCCTGGGAGTGATGGCCAAGCTGCAATCTCTTCTCCATTCTCCTCTTGGGATTTTGGGTATGCACGCACATGTGCCCGGCATGTTTCTGGGACGCTAACTGCGGTCAACTACATTGGAGTCCAGTGATGCAACCATCTACTGGTCCTTTTTATTTTGGCCAGAGGGCACCTGAGCTCACTGGAAAGAAACTAAGAAGGAAAGGGACAGAGCAGCCTCATGAGGCATGATCATGCAGAAATTCCTTCTCCCCCATGTCTACTTCCTTTCAGCATTTGGGGATTTGGGGCATTCACGTACACACACTCAGTGTGTTTTTGTTTTTCAAGCTGCTGGGACTTGAACTATGCAGTCGGCTATGTAGGTTCCGGCTGCCTTATCCACCACACCAAGAGCTACTCTGCCTGCCTGCCTGCCTTCCTGCCTGCCTGCCTTTCTTAATTTCTTTCTTTCCTTCTTTCTTTTTCTTTCTATCTGTGTATCTGTCTATTTAAATTTTGCCAGAGAGCACATATGCTCACTAGAGAGACAGTGAGAGGGAAAGTGAGAACAAATTATTATAAAATAAAATTTGTTTATAATATTGAAACATAATTAAATATTTACCAAACAGTGATACAACCATCCGTTCTCCATTTTAGGTTATAGAATGTGCATCTGTCACTTACCTTGTCTCCCAGTGAAACCAAACATTATTGGAGAACAGGTAAGCACATAATTGAGTTTTTATTTTTAACTTTAGTTTTTAAACAAAGTGTAATTTTTACTTGCTTTAAAACTAAAACTATCTTTATGTGCTTGTTCAGCAGTGTGTTTTCATTTAAAATTTTGTATCTGAGTCCTTTCAGACTAGAAAAGGAAAAATAAAAAATGTATGAGTAAAAGGATTGCTTTATTGAACTTCTCACAGTTTTTAATTTCAGCCAGATAAATGGCTTTCTTATGTTCAAAATAAGAACTAACTCATGGGAACCAGCAGTTAGTGTAATGGCTATGTCACTGGACTCCCATGTAGTCGACCAGTTTGCATCCCGGACCTGGTGGCTTAAAAAACTCACACCAGGCGCGTGTGTGTGTGTGCCCAAGATCCTAAGAGGAGAATGGAGGAGAAGGGATTGCGGCATGACCATCCCCCCTGGGGGGTGATTTCTTGCTTTCTGTCTCTATGTCTCTCTCTGTCTGTCTGGCGAGCACACGTGCCCTATAGCAAAAAAAAAACCTCTCCAAAAAAAAGAAAAAAAAAAGAAAAAGAACTAACTCATTCACTAATTTTGGAATGGAGAGTTTAAATAAAAGTAACCATGAGGACCAGCAGATGGCATAATGGCTACGTTTCTGGGCTCCCGTGTAGTCAGACGTGGTTTGAGTTCCAGACCCGGTGGCTTAAACTCATACCAGGCTTATGTGTGCACGTGTGCCCAAGATCCCAAGAGGAGAATGGAGAAGGGATTGCAGCATGGCCATCCTCTCTGGGGGGTGATTTCTTGCTTTCTGTCTCTCTGTCTCTCTCTATCTTTCTGACTAGTGCATATGCCCTACAGCAAAACCTCTCCAAAAAAAAAAAAAAAAAACTAAGAAGAGTACCTATTTTATTTTTTGGTATAGAGTGTGTGTATGCACCAGAGAGAGACAGAGACAGAGAGAAAGTGAGAAAGCACCCCACCATAGGGAAGGCCATGCCATAATCTCTTCTCCTTGATCTTCCTCTTAGGATTTTGGGTTCACACACATGCACCCAACATGTTTTGCCAAACCTCCAGGTATGGAACTCAAACTGCACAGTCAGCCATGTAGAAACCAGTCACCCTAACCACCACTCCATTCACTGGCCCAAGAGTAATTTTTTTCTTTTAAAATAAATTTTGATCATGAAACAGAACCTTCCATTTCTGTAGCTTAGTAAATATCTTAGTATATTTTGATTTCATATTTACTATCTTTATGTTCTTCCTTTTATTAGATTTAATTTCACTGAATCAAGAAACTTTCTGGGCACCAGTAAGTGGCATGGTGGTTAAGGCATTGGACATTCCCATGTGGCCAACCATGGTTTGAGTTCCAGACCTTGAACCCAGTGGCTTGCTTTCTCACTTTCTCTCTTTCTCTCTGTCTCTCTCTCTGGTCAAATCAAAATAAAATGAATGAATAAATAAAATTAAATAAATAATTGTTTTTTAAAAAAAAGAAATAAAAGAAAAGAAACTTTCCGTAAGCTTAAAAACGTTTTGAAAATATATGTGTTTATTTTTAGGATAGATCTGACCTTAGGGGAATACAAACTATGAACTATAACACTTTATAGTGATGTTATCCTGAATGCATATTAGCTGAATTGAGTCTTCATGATTAATTTTCCTTTGATCATGAAAAACAGTAGTAGTCTGAAAGGAGAATGGAGAAGGGATTGTGGCGTGGCCATCACCCCAGGGGTTGATTTCTCGCTTTCTGTCTCTCTGTCTCTCTCTGTCTTTTTGGTGAGTGCACACGCCCTATAGCAAAGAAAGAAGGAAAGAAGTAAACAGTAGTCAATACAGTTTGATATGATAATATGATAATCACAGGACTATTTAAACAAACCCTGTGTAATGTTCATAACTATTCTCCTCTTGCCATAAGTTCTAAAGTAAACAGGAGATAGCACTAAGGATAAAAGGCATCAAAACAAGGGAAGAGCCATTGGCATAGTCTTTTTCTTAGTTAAATGAAAACTTATGAAGTGAGAAATTTTTACTTGCAAAAAATATGGTTTTCATTACATCCCTAACATTCAATGGGGTGCTGAAGTTGTCTTGGATTTCAGAACCTACACACTGGTTAAATATGGCCATCACTAGAAGTTAAATTATATAAATGTAAAAGTACGTAAGTTACATTTAAAAAACAAAGATACTAAATATTCAAAACTCATCACCGCTATATATTTCACTGCATTCTGTTGTCCGTGTACATACAGTGAGTAACACCTATGACGTCTGCATGGTGACAGTCCTCTACAATGGTGTGAAATGCACATCTTTTCCCAACTTCATACTCAGTGATGTCACATTTGTGGCTTGAAATCTATCACAGCTATAGCTTGAAATTAGTATTTATATTTATTATATTATGTATTACATTTATATCGAGTATATCATAGAAATCTACAAATACTAAAAAATTAGGCTTTATTTTTTCGGAGAGTCAGTCATTAAGAATTTACTAGCACACCAGTCCTAACAGTACACTATTTGTAAGTGCAGCTGGAAGAAAATATGTTATAGATCGAATGAAGCATATGTAAATATGGATAAGGAAGGTAAGATTCTTTCAAAGTAACTGGTAAAATTAATACTCTATATCTTGAAACCCAAGACACACTAAAATATTTAAATCTTCAACCTTGAACTCTATTTCATTGTCTTAGTAACTTACTTAAATGAAATTTTCTGTTTGCCAGATATCCAGTAAAATGGGCGCCCATTATCATTGTATTATTTGTTCAGCAACAATCACCAGAAGGACTGATATGCTAGGACATGTTAGGCGCCATGTGAATAAAGGAGAGACCAAATCCAGGTATATTGCTGGTAAGTTGAGCAATCTCATTAACATATTAATAAGTAAATTCTCTTTTTTTTTTTTTAAACATTTTCCAGGACTCGAACCATAGTGGTTGCCATGTGGGAATCCAGCACCTCAACCTTCACACCACCTGCTGGCGCAGTAAATTCTTAAATAATGGTCCAGTTATTGTTTCATTTTTTTTCCTGTTTGGTTTTCAGTAATAGTCAACTATTCTCAACAGATATCTTTAATAAGTAATGTAGAAAAGTGATGCTCAAATAAATATTGAAAGATTATAGAATTATATTTATAATGACAGCTATCATACCAATTACTGTGTTATACTTATTGAAAAACACTGGGGGACCAGTAGGTGATATGGTGGTGAAGGTGCTGGACCCCCACATGGTCGACCACAATCCAAGTTCCAGACCTGGTGGCTTGCTTTCTCACTTTCTCTCTCTCTCATTGTCTCTCTGGTTAAATTTAAAAAAAAAATAATAAAATGAATTCTTTAAAAAAAAAAAGAAAGAAAAGAAAAACACTGGGAAAAGATATAGAGTAAAATAAAGACAATTATTTATCTTTACTGATAACAATTCACTGATAGTTTGTTACTATTTAGGGAGCTTTGTTTTTTTAATTTTTTTTATTTTTTGAGAGGTTTTTTGCTATAGGGTGCATGAATGGGCCAGAGAGACAGAGACAAAGGGACAGAACATGAAAAATCAACCCCCGGGGAGGGATGACCACACCACAATCCCTTCTCCTCTATTCTCCTTCCGGGATCTTGGGCACAGATGCACACACGCCCGGCATGAGTTTAAGACACTGGTTCTGGGACTCGAACTGTGGTCAGCTACATGGGAGTCCAGCAACATAGCCATTAAGCCAACTGCTGGTCCCTAGGGAGCCCTTCTTAAGAATTCAATTGAGCGCTAATGGCCTAAAGCATCCATTGTGTTTAGTGATTAATTTCTCACCTATACATCTAGAATGGTACTATGTATCATTCTTTTAAGAATTAAAAAAGTTGTGGGAACAGCAGTTAGCACAATGGCCATGTCGCTGGACTCCCACATAGTTGACTACAGTTCAAATCCCAGACCCAGTGGCTTAAACCCACACCAGTGCATGTGTGTGGAGGAGAAGGGATTGTGGTGTGGCCATCCCCCCGGGGGCTGATTTCTTATTTTCTGTCTCTCTCTGTCTCTCTCTGTCTTTCTGGCAAGTGAGAGGTGTTTTTGCTATAGGGCACGTACGCTCGCCAGACAGACAGAGAGAGACAGAGACAGAAAGCGAGAAATCACCCCCCAGGGGGGATGGCCATGCTGCAATCCCTTCTCCTCCATTCTCCTCTCAGGATCTTGGGCACATACGCCCAGCATGAGTTTAAGCCACCGGGTCCATGACTCGAACCGCTGTCGACTACATGGGAGTCCAGTGACATACCCATTACGCTAACTGCTGGTCCCAGCTCAAATATTTTTTTTAAAGCTTAATTTTCTCACAGATTCTGATTAGAGAAAGGCTGATATTGTGAGATATGTGAAATGAGTGGATATAGGAGTACATGCAACACAATACTAAACATGACCATCAATATTTTATGACTTTGTATTAATAGGTAATTATACTTTTTTCAGAGAGACAGAGACCGAAAGTGAGAAATCACTCCCCGGGGGGATGGCCACGCTGCAATCCCTTCTCCTCCATTCTCCTCTCGGGATCTTGGGCATGCACACACATGCGCCCTGTGTGAGTTTAAGCCACCACACCATGTCCGGGACTCGTACTGCGGTTAACTACACGGGAGTCCAGCGACATAGCCATTACGCCAACTGCTGGTCCCTAATAGGTAATTATTCTAATGGAGAGTAAATGTAGAGTCTTTAATTGCTTTATAGATATTTGAATGTAATTTTTTATTTAAAAACATAATTATGAGAAAGTGTTCTACAGTACAGCACCTTCAGGAAATAGTGATTCTTAGCTGTACTGACTAATGAAATGAAGCCATAGAATGATACTCATTTTCTGATGATTATACCACGATAAAATAAATTTAGTGGCCAGCCTGAACAAATACATTATATTATAGTGCTTGATGGATCTTAGAGGTAGTTTAGGATTTTGTGCTGTCTTATCGAGTGACGGTTCTTTGCTATCATAATAGAAGTATATCTTGACTAGGCAGTCAAGATTTTTTTTATTAAGAGTTATTTTATTTAGCTTTATTTCTTTATTTATCTATTTAAATCTGACCAGAGAGAGAAAGAAAAAGTGAGAAAGCCACTAGGTCCGGGACCCAAACCACAGTTGGTCATGTGGAAATTGAGTACCCTTAACCACCACACCACCTGCCAGCCCCCAGTCAAGATTTTAATAAACTTTCTATTTCTTTTTTAAATAATTATTGATTTAATTAATTTATTATTATTATTATTTAAATTTTGCTATAGGGCACATATACTCACCAGAGAGAGAGAGAGAGAAGTGGAAAATGAGAAAGCAAGCCACCAAGTCTGGGACTCAAACTTGGTCAGCCAAACCACGATGCCACCTGCTGGCCTGTTAATAATCTTTTCTTTACCAAATACTTAATATTACTCTTCCAAAAAGTGATAAATGTTTGTTTTTGTCTTTACATCTACTCGATTGTTTGTACTAACACAGAGTAATATAAAGTCCTTTTTCAGAATGTATTTTGTTTTAGATGGTTGGAATTATTCTGTGTTTCACTAGAAGTTTTTTTCTTTTTCATCCTATTTTAGCTTCTACTACTAAACCAGCTAATGAAATTTTGAAAGAGGCAGACACGGATGTACAAGTTTGTCCTAACTATTCTATACCTCAAAAAACAGATTCATATTTTAATCCCAAAATGAAACTAAATCGGTAAGATATATTGAAAATAGAATTATTATGTGGTATTTTAAATAATTACAAATGTACCATCTCTTAACCTTTATATTCTTTTTTTTTTTGAGAGAGAGAGAGATCTTTGCTATAGGATGCAAGTGCTCACCAGAGAGAAGAAGAAAGACAAACAGAAAGTTAGAAATCACTCTCCAAGGGGGATGGCCATACTGCAATCCCTTCTCCTTCATTCTCCTCCTGGGACCTTGAGCATGCATGCACACGTGTCTGGAGATATTTGTTTTTTGTTAAGCCATAGGTCCAAAACTCGAACCATGTTTAACTACATGGGAGTCCAGTGACATAACCATTATGCCATCTGTTGGTCCCATTAACCTTTATGTTCTAATTTATTAAAATTTAAAACTAGGTGCAGAGTGAAAATAATGTTTTCACATTTCTTGGAATGATTGTTTCCTTTTTGCTACCAAGCCAATTTCTGTTTTTAGTTCTAGATAGTTTATCTGTTTAAAAAAACTGTAATTTTATATAGTTACTGAACAGGCTATGACATTTGTGGCCAAATTTTATTTATAAATAAATAATTAAATAGGTACTTGTTAATAGAACCCAATTTAGATTCATAATTTTAATTTCATGGACTTTTAACTTGTTCCATTAAACTGGGAACAATTCGTACAGTAACTAGCACTCTCCATTCTCACTATTCTTAAGTGAACTCTACAATGATGAAGCCATGGTACAGGCAAGTTACTTTAGATTATTACTTCCTTCTAGGCAGCTAATATTCTGCACATTGGCTGCTTTAGCTGAGGAACGAAAACCTTTGGAATGTCTAGATGCCTTTGGAGCCACTGGTAAGTAAAGAAATTTTTTTGGAATCTCATTTTATTTACCAGATTTGTAGAGTATCTTTCCTTAAAATTTTTGTATGGATATCATATCTAGCAATTTCTTTTTAAAGACAGGGTCTTGCTATGTTGCAGTCCTCCTGCCTCAGCCTCCTGAGCTGCTGGGACTACTGGCGCGCCCACTACACCCAGCTCCTTCAGACAAGGTCTTGCTATGTTGCCCACACTGGCTGGGAGCTCATGATCCTGCTCCAGCCTCTTGAGTAGCTGGAACTGCAGGCACACACTACAGCGTTTATGACTTTTAGGGTGGGCCAGGACTCAACCCAGGCCTCCCATGTGGATTCAGCCTGTCCAGTAGCAGTGTCTATCAGAATATTCTACCGTGACTGGGCCTCTGGCAAGAAAAAAAAAAGTTACATTTATTTATTTTGTTTATAGGAGATATAGAGAGAAAGGTACAGAGAGACACACCAGGTGGGTCCCCATGCCACAATCCATCCCCAGCCTCAGCTAGCCCAGATCATAGGCATGCACACATGCGCCCAGAGTACTCAGGGAGATTCCCAGACACAAACACAGGACCTTTCCCACATGGGAACCACTGTGCTACCACTGCCGCTCCCTGGGTCTAGCAAAATATTTTGATGTAAAAAAAAATTAAAGGTCCAAAGTAATATTTTAAAATGTTTTTATTATGAAATATTTTAAATATATATCAAAGTAAATAGCATATAAATTAATCTCTTTGTATCCATCACTCACTTCAAAAATTGTCAGCTTGGGCCAGCCCATGGCCTGGTGGTTACATGAGCTGCATCCCACATGGCTATGTGTTTTTAATTCAGACCCAGAACCTTGAAGCCTTGAAAAACAAAGCAGGGGCAGGTGCACGCATGCCCAGAATCCCAAAAGGAGGGAGCAGTGGAGAAGCGATTATGGCGTGGCCATTCCCTATGTACATGCTTACCCTCTCAGCAAGCACACACACCCTCTATCAAATTTTAAAAAAAATTATCAACTTATGCTTAGTCTTAATTTGTCTATGCCCCCATACCTCATACCCGATTCCTTCATTCCCTATTTTTTTCTTTGACTTTTAATTTATTTTTCATTTCATCCTTCATTCCCTATTAATTTGAAATAAATCACAGATGTATTATTTCACCTGTAAATACTTCAGTTGGATCTCTAAAAAAGGGAATAATTCTTCAGTATCAATTCTTTAGATATGCCAAATTATCTCATAGAATTTTTTTTTAAATTCAAATCAGAAACCAAACAAAGACCAGGCATTATGGTTGTTTAATGTGTCTCTTAAGTCTCTCTTTAATCTACATACTCTTCTATCATTGTGTCTGTGTATGTGCATGGTAAACTTATTGACATAATAGATCTCTTGAAGTATAGTTCCCCGTAGTCTAGATTTTTGCTGACTGTATTGCCGAGGCTCACGTAACACATTTCTCTGGTTCCTGTATTTTTGTAAATAGGTAGTTTGATCAAGTTCAGACAGGAATTTTTTTCCCCAAAAAATACTCGTTTACTGCAATTAGGAATACAAACACCTGATGTCTGTCTGTATTTTTTTGTGTTGTGATGATCCTTGTCTAGCCTTTAAGACAATGGGGTAAAGTGAAATATTAAAGGTTGAGAACATTTTTTTTCATTTTTGTGAGCAGTAGAAAAAAGACCATGGGAAGAGTAGGAAATTTCTAAAATGTTACTTGAACCTCATTCAGGTCATTCTTCATAAAGGTTATGGGAGTATCCTCTTGGGAAGCTTGGACTAAAAGGGTAACCGTGTGAGGTAGCTCTCCTCCCTGGCCCTTGCTCCTCCAGGAAAAGCAATGGTTAGAGCATGGGCTGTGGAGCCAGAGTGCCTGGGTTCAGATCTCAGTCTCACGTTAGTTGTATGACCTGAGAATCCTGCCTCAATTCGCTCACCTATAAAAGGGTTGGTGGGAGTACGGTCCCAGTACCCACATTACAAGAATCTGAGGATTTAAGTAAAGATATACATGTAAAGTAATTAGAACGGTGCCTAGTAACTAGCAAATGTTTTAGGCAGCATCATTAATGTATTACAACTGTTACTTTGCTCACCATCATCATCAGTGATGTCTCAGTTCCAAGTATAGTCAAAATGATGAAGTGATGCTTTAGTCCATTATTTCTTCCCAGCCACTTGGATTTCAAATTTGAGGGTTTTTTTACACTTTCTGTGCACTGTCCCCACATTGACTCAGCACCACATCTGTTCTGAGTTTCCTTTTGCAATAAAACTCACACTTCCTTTTCTTTTCTTTTTTTGAATTTTGTCAAAGGGCACATGACAGGGACAAAGTGACAAAGCACCCTCCCATAGGCTGACCCTTTTTCTTTCCGTATCTACCAGTTTAAAGATTTGATGACAACCTATTGTCTCTAATTGGTACCCTCACTTCCAGTCATCCCGTCCCCCCATTCTATCCCACACGCTACCGTGAAACAGCCTTCCCTCTGAAGCCCCACACTGATGATGTGACTTCTCAGTCAGAAAAGTCATGCATCTTTGTTGCCTAGAGCCCAAACTTGTGAGACTTAATGACCTTCATAATCTGATCCCAGCCTGCTCTTCTAAGTGTATTTCAGTGTTTTCCATCATACACATTTTTTCTTTACTCTGTTTAATCTCAAATAATAAAGCTAATGTCTAAGGAAGACCTTTTTAGTCTTTTTTTTTTTTTAACATTTTTTGCCATAAGGTATGTGCACTCGCCAGAGAGAGAGAAGTGATCCCCTAGGGGATGGCCATGCCACAATCCCTTCTCCTCCAGTCTCCTCTCAGAATTGTAGGCATGTATGCACACGTGCATGGCATGAATTTCAAGCTGCTGGGTCCAGGACTTGTACTGCTGTCAGCCATGTGGGAGTCCAGCTCCTTAACCACTACAGCACCTTCTGGCCCTTAGCCTTTTCTTTAAGAATTATTTATTTAACTTATTTATTATTTTTATTTTGAATTTACTATAGAGCACATGTACTCACCGGACAGTGACACAGAGAGAAAGTGAGAAAACAAGCTACCAGGTCTAGGACTCAAACCGTGACTGGCCATGTGGCAGTCCAGATTCCACCATGCCACCTTCTGGCCCCTAGCCTTATCTTTTTAATGTGCTTTTGTATACATATGTGTGTGGTGGCGGGGAGAGAAGTTCATGGGAAATATATATTAGGAAAGAACTATGCATAGAGTTCAAAATATTTTTGTACCAAAATAAAACTATACTTCAGATTTTTCTAAAAACTTCTTGAGGTACCATTGATTCAGGTTGTTTGCATTCATTCTGTATCTTTTGCCATCCCTAAAATAAAGATGTTAGATCTTATCGTGAACTTGTATGAAAATATGAAAAAAAATATGTAAAACCCCTAATACACAGTAGATGTTAATGTTCCCATTATGAGACACATCTATGGAGAAGGTGACTGATACTTCTAAAGCAGCAGTCCTCAACTTTTGTGGCACCAGGAACCAATTTCATGGTAGACAGTTTTTTCCACAGACAAGGGGTGAGGGATAGAGAGTGTAGGGGAGGGAGGGTGGGAAATGGTTTCAAGATGCTTCAAACACATTTATTGTGCACTTCTATTATTGAAACAGCCTTCCCTCTGAAGCCCCACACTGATGATGTGACTTCTCAGTCAGAAAAGTCATGCATCTTTGTTGCCTAGAGCCCAAACTTGTGAGACTTAATGACCTTCATAATCTGATCCCAGCCTGCTCTTCTAAGTGTATTTCAGTGTTTTCCATCATACACATTTTTTCTTTACTCTGTTTAATCTCAAATAATAAAGCTAATGTCTAAGGAAGACCTTTTTAGTCTTTTTTTTTTTTAACATTTTTTGCCATAAGGTATGTGCACTCGCCAGAGAGAGAGAAGTGATCCCCTAGGGGATGGCCATGCCACAATCCCTTCTCCTCCAGTCTCCTCTCAGAATTGTAGGCATGTATGCACACGTGCATGGCATGAATTTCAAGCTGCTGGGTCCAGGACTTGTACTGCTGTCAGCCATGTGGGAGTCCAGCTCCTTAACCACTACAGCACCTTCTGGCCCTTAGCCTTTTCTTTAAGAATTATTTATTTAACTTATTTATTATTTTTATTTTGAATTTACTATAGAGCACATGTACTCACCGGACAGTGACACAGAGAGAAAGTGAGAAAACAAGCTACCAGGTCTAGGACTCAAACCGTGACTGGCCATGTGGCAGTCCAGATTCCACCATGCCACCTTCTGGCCCCTAGCCTTATCTTTTTAATGTGCTTTTGTATACATATGTGTGTGGTGGCGGGGAGAGAAGTTCATGGGAAATATATATTAGGAAAGAACTATGCATAGAGTTCAAAATATTTTTGTACCAAAATAAAACTATACTTCAGATTTTTCTAAAAACTTCTTGAGGTACCATTGATTCAGGTTGTTTGCATTCATTCTGTATCTTTTGCCATCCCTAAAATAAAGATGTTAGATCTTATCGTGAACTTGTATGAAAATATGAAAAAAAATATGTAAAACCCCTAATACACAGTAGATGTTAATGTTCCCATTATGAGACACATCTATGGAGAAGGTGACTGATACTTCTAAAGCAGCAGTCCTCAACTTTTGTGGCACCAGGAACCAATTTCATGGTAGACAGTTTTTTCCACAGACAAGGGGTGAGGGATAGAGAGTGTAGGGGAGGGAGGGTGGGAAATGGTTTCAAGATGCTTCAAACACATTTATTGTGCACTTCTATTATTATTACATTGTAATATATAATAAGATAATTACACAACTCACCATAATGCAGGATCAGTGGGAGCACTGAGCTTATTTTCCTGCAACCAGACATTCCCATCTGGAGACTTCTATGAGAAGCTAATGCCATGGCTGATCTGACAGGAAGTGGTGAGCAGGCAATGATACACGTGATGGGGAGTGGCTATAAATACAGGTGAAGCTTTGCTCACTCGCCCGCCACTCACCTCCTGCTGTTTAGCCCAGTTCCAGGAGTTGGGGACTCCTGTTGTAAAGGATACAGATTTTCTTACCCATTTGCTAGACCTGAGTTACTACCTCTGATTTTGTAATGAATGTCCTTTATGACTAGTCCAGTGACTACAGAAAGCCTGTGAGAGGTACTTTCTTGATTGAATTCTAAATGATCATTTTTCTTTTTAAATTCACAATGATACTAATGTGCAGCTTTGAGATGTGTTGGTCTGGAAAAGTTGTTTTTCATATTTTGGTGCAGGAGTAAA
>NW_006159576.1:750686-757073 GCF_000334495.1 Tupaia belangeri chinensis
AGGAAGTTCCAAGTTTAGTTTAGTACAGTTCCAGTTCCCATCCTGCCTACAAGCAGAGCAATCCCACTCTCATTCATATTGTATATTGAGTTTCTCGTTAAGATTTTGTTTGAAAAATATATTCTATTGTAAGAAAAACTGCCAACAAAAATATTTTTTTTAATTTGCTAGAGGGTGTGTATGCTCACTGGAGAGGGACAGAGAGAAAGGAAGGAGGGTGAGAAAATACCTCTCATGGGGGGTAGTCACACTGTAATCCTTCTCCATGTCCGTCCTTGTGGGATTTCTTGGGCACTCACGCACATGCGCCCTGCATATTTCTTAAGCTATGAGGTCTGGGCTCAAACTGCACAATCAACCATGTGGGATCCAGCCGCCTAAACCACACCACTGGTTGTCCCCAAATAACCTATTGTACAAAATAAAAAACATAAAGATTTTATTTGAACAGAGATCATTAAATCTATTGTATAAGAAATATTTTGGGGACCAACAGGTGTCATGGTAGTTCAAGGTGTTGTACTCCCACTTGGCCGACCATGGTTCAAGTCCCAGACCTGGTGGACCTAGTGGCTTGCTTTCTCACTTTCCTTCTCTCTCTGTGTGTCTCTGATCAAACTGGAAAGTAATAATAATTAATAAAGTTAAATATTTTTTAAATATTTTTATTTTTTCATTGTGCCGACAGGCACATGTAGTTGCTGGAGAGAGAGATGAAGTGATGAAGCACCCGCCATGGGGAATGGTCACACCACAGTTCTCTTCTCCTTCATCGCCCTCCTTTCAGGGTTTTGGGCACACACACTTGCACCCAACATATATTTCAAGCTGCAAAGTCAGGATTTGACTGCGCAGTCAGCTCTCTGGACTCCAGATGCCTCACCACCACACTGTGGGCTGGCCCTATAAGAAGTATCAATGAAGATCTGTTGCATAGTTTTGGTGTTTCTGAAAGTATTAAGATTTTGAAATAATTTATTATGTTCTTTATACTGTTTTTATTATTATTACATTTTGGAAACTCATTTTTCTTTCCATTTCTTCTAAGGGATAATGGGATTACAGTGGGCAAAGCATCTTGGAAATGCAGTCAAAGTTACAATTAATGACTTGAATGAAAACTCTGTGACATTGATTCAGGAAAACTGCCATTTAAACAAATTGAAAGTGGTAGTGGACGGCAAGGATAAGGAAGAGAGTGATGATACTGTGGGAGGAGAAGAAAGCCTCGGCAATATTAAGGTGACCAAAATGGATGCCAATGTACTGATGCACTTGAGGTCTTTTGATTTCATGTAAGTGAAAAAGATTTCCTATGTCACTTTCTGAACTGATCTTAAATTTAGAGGGAAGGGTAGTTAAAAATAAAAACCATTTGTTGTTTTTTTGACATCAGTCTAATGTTTCTGATTTAAAACATTTTCTAGCATTTAAATATAATGCCTGAACATGACACTTTTCCTCCCATTTATTTTTATATATCTGATATATCATACGATAATTTTCTTACTTACTTTGAAAACAAAATTAGGGAGGCAGCCAGTGGTATAGTGGTTAAGGATTCCAAACAGCCAAATGTGTGGTTTGAATCTCTGACCCTGCTGCTTGAGAAACACACCAGGCACGTATGCATGCATACACTAAATCCTGTGGGGAGGGAGAAAGGGAAGAGGAGATTGTGGAATGACCATTTTCCATTGATTGGTGGGGGTGCCCTCTGGTAAATGAAAATAAAAATAAAAATTTTTTAAAAATGTTTTCAAAATAGATTTGCAAAGTTTTTGTTGTTGTTGTTTGTTTTGTTTTTAGAGAGATTTTTGTTATAGGACATGTGCTCTTGCCAAAGGGGCAGAGACAGAAAGTGAGAAATCACTGCCTACCCCCGCCACTGCCAGGGGTATGACCACACCACAATCCCCTCTCCATTCTCCTCCCAGGATCTTGGGCACCCACATAAATGCACCCAGCATGAGTTTTAAGCCGCCGGGTGCAGGACTCAAATTGTGGTCCACTATGTGGGAGTCCAGCAATGTAACCATTATGCTACCTGCTGGTCCTACAAAGTATTTTTACTCCATGGGTTTTTATCAGTAGAAATAATGATAGTGGTATAATTTTGGTTACTAATATGAATATAAATATGTCTTATTCTTTCTGATTTTAGACACCTAGACCCTTTTGGAACATCAGTGAACTATCTAGACTCTGCATTCAGAAATATAAGAAATCTGGGTATAGTGTCGGTGACTTCTACAGACATCAGTTCCCTCTATGCCAAGGCACAGCATGTGGCCCGACGTCACTATGGCTGTAACATTGTCCGGACCGAATACTACCTAGCCGCCAGGATTGTGGCAGCCGCAGTGGCAAGGTACCACATGGCAACAGGGTACCCTGTCTGTTTTGGTTATGACAGAAAGATAAGATGTTACAAGAAGCATTGATTTCATTTTTCAAAATACATATGAAGGGAACCAGCAGTTAGCGTAATGGCTATGTCGCTGGATTCCCACGTAGTCGACCGCGGTTCGTGTCCCGGACCTGGTGGCTTAAAACTCACGCCGGGCGCGTGTGCATGCGTGCCCAAGATCCCGAGAGGAGAATGGAGGAGAAGGGATAGTGGCGTGACCATCCCCCCTGGGGGGTGATTTCTCGCTTTCTGTCTCTATGTCTCTCTCTGTCTGTCTGGCGAGCGCACACGCCCTACAGTGAAAATCTCTCAAAAAAAAAAAAAAACATATGAAATATAAATTCTGTGTCCCTTATCTATAATCTTGATTTGTTCTAAATCTTCTGTTGTATCTGTTAGAGTTTTATTTTAAAACTTATGTCTAAGGTGCCGGCAGGTAACGTGGTAGTTAAGGGTGCTGGATTCCCACATGGCTGACCACATTTCGAGTCCCAGATCTGATGGCTTGCTTTCTCACTTTCTCTCTTTCTTTCTCTCTCTGTCCCTCTCTGGTCAAATTAAAATAAATAAATATACAAATAAAGTTAAATAAAAAATAATTCTTTAAAAAAAAAAACTTATGTCTAATATATCCAGTTTCTTCTGCCGCTTTGTTATTAAGGGTGAGCACTGTGGCCTAGTGATTAAGAGAGCCACATCTTGGAACCAGCAGTTAGCGTAATAGCTATGTCACTGAACTCCCATATAGTCGACCATGGTTTGTGTCCCGGACCTGATGGCTTAAACTAATGCCGGGCGTGTGTGCGTGCATGCCCAAGATCCTGAGAGGAGAATGGAGGAGAAAGGATTGCAGCCTGGCCATCCCCCCTGGGAGGTGATTTCTTGCTTCCTATCTCTCTGTCTCATCCTGTCTTTCTGGAGAGCACACGTGCCCTATAGCAAAAAAAAAAAAAAACAACTCTAAAAAAAAAAAAAGAAAGAAGAAGAAAACACACCAGGCACCACGTGCGTGCATGCCCCAAATTCCAACAGGATGGAGAAATGAAGGAGAAGGGATTGTGGTGTGACCACATCCATTAGGGGTTCTTTCTCCCTCTCTCTGTCTATCCAGTGAGCGCACATACTCTCTGGGAAATTAAAAATATAAATAAGTATTAAAATAATTAAAGTTGTAAAAAAAATTGTAAGCAAAAGTTAATTTCAAATCAATTTATTTGAACAATATAAGGTAGATAAGGGATGGAATGTGAAACGGAAAAGCAAAAAAACTGTAGGTTTGGAAAACAACATATGGATGGTAATACCTATTTCAGCATATATGCTTATTACAGACTTCACAGATAGACCTTCAGATTTTTCTTAATTCACCAAAAATTATTCTTATTCATTTAATTCCATTTGTTATTATTTAAATTTGACCAGAGAGAGAGAGAAAGGAAAAGTAAGAAAGCAAGCTTTCAGGTCCAGGACACAAACCATGGTCGCCCATGTGGGAATCCAGCACCTTTAACTACCATGCCACCTGCCAGCCCCTCACTGAAAATTCTAAAGCTCAGTTTGATGTTTATGCCAAGGACCTACTACATATATTTTATATTTATAGCATAACATCAAATTCAAGTTGCTAACTGTGAATAAATTTAGAAAATTATTGCAGAGGGAGAAAAGTATATAAATGGTGTATTAGTAGAACTTAGTCTCAAAAGTCTATAAAATTAATGGTGGAAAGGATTACTATTTATTTTTCACTGAGTTTTCAGTGGTTCACATACCATCATCCTACATGTAATCAATATTCTGTATCATTTAGAAGAGGCTTTTAGGGACCAGCAGTTAACGTAATGGCTATGTCGCTGGACTCCCACATAGTCGACCGTGGTTTGCGTCCCGGACCCAGTGGCTTAAAACTCACGCCGGGCGCGTGTGCGTGCATGCCCAAGATCCCGAGAGGAGAATGGAGGAGAAGGGATTGCGGCATGGCCATCCCCCCTGGGAGTGATTTCTCGCTTTCTGTCTGTCTCTGTCTGTCTGGCGAGCACACGTGCCCTATAGCAAAAACCTCTCAAAAAAAAAAAAAAAAAGAGGCTTTTATAGGGAAAATAGGTACAAAGCAAAAAGGTGGTCTTGACAGAAACCAAGTGGCGCAGGAAACCAAAGAACGTGGACCTATCAAGAGCTTGTCACAAGAGGACACATCTCGAGACTGACAACCCTGCCAAGCTTCCTTTAGTCCTTGTAGTCAGCTGCGTAAAAGATAACTAATGACTTGTAAAAGCACACCACTAAAGCTGAATTATGCTTGCTTTCCATAGTTTACTATCTGGATTGGTGTTGTCGGTAGAGTGCTAAGCAGAGGAAAATGATGAGCCCCCAACATAACTTTTTCAAATGCTTTACAGAGCTGCAGCCCGATGCAACAAAGGCATAGAAGTCCTGTTCGCGGTGGCCCTGGAGCACTTCGTGTTGGTAGTTGTGAGGGTGCTGAGGGGGCCTTCTTCAGCAGATGAGACAGCCAAGAAGATTCAGTACCTGATCCACTGTCAGTGGTGTGAAGAGAGAATTTTTCAGAAGGATGGTAACATGGTAGAAGGTAAATTCAAGTTCCTCTTGACTATGTATTATATTTAATTCACCTATAAGCCCCCAGTGGATAAACCTTTCTCCTCTCCCTAATTATACATATTACTGTCTTTGATTTTGAAGATTCCAATGCTAAGTTTATTTCCTATACTGGATTTCCTTTCATCAAAGACAAGACATCCGAGTGAGTTTATTGCAGCTGTTCACTCATGCTGTACAGTGTATGCTCTCTAGGCCTGCCCGCTATTCAAACATTTAGGAATAACTTAGTTTCCACCATCAACTAATTTTAGGAACATTAAGTGATACCTCTTTGTTTAGGCTATTAGAACTCATTAATTTTATAAAAATAATTTTCATGTTTCTGGCTGAATATAAAAGCCCTGTCATAAAATTCATTCAATAAACATTGAGTCTCTACTACATGCCAGGCCTGGGGATAGAAGATGAGAGCCATGGCTCACGCCCTCATAGATAAAGCTGTTGCTGTTTGCTTTTCTGGGACATAGAAATTGCCCATTGTTTTCTGTTAAGTTCCTGGTATTTTTAAAAAATTATTTATTTAGGGACCAACCAGCAGTTGGTGTAATTGCTGTGTCGCTGGACTCCCATGCAGGCAACCGCAGTATGAATCTCAGACCCCGTAGCTTAAACTCACGCTGGGCACATGTACGTGCGTGCCAAAGATCCCGAGAGGAGAATGGAGGAGAAGGGATTGAGGCATGGCCATCCCCCCTGGGGGGTGATGTCTTGCTTTCTGTCTCTTTGCCTCTCTCTGTCTTTCTGACAAGCGCACATGCCCTATAGCAAAAACCTCTCCCCCAAAATTATTTATTTAATTTAAGAAATTTACTTATTTTAATTTGACCAGAGAGGAAACAAGAAATCTGGTCTGAGACTCTCATTGCCCATGTGAGAGTTCAGCACCTTCACCATGCCACCTGCTGACTCCAGTATTTTTTTCTATATACATTTAACCACAATACATCATTTAGCTTTTAGAGAGTATTTACCCAGCATGAAATATACCTCAGTTTTGGGGGTTTTTTGTTTGTTTGTTTGTTTGTTTTGTTTTTGAGAGAAAGATTTTTGCTATAGGGTGTGAGTGCTTGCCAGAGAGAAAACAAGAAATCACCCACCAGGGAAGATCTGCATCCGACAGTCCCCTCTCCTCCATTCTCCCCTCGGGATTCCAGGCATGCACGCACACATGCCTGGCATGAGTTTCAAGCCACTGGGTCTAGGACTCAAACTGCAGTTGACTATATGGGAGTCCAGCAACATAACCATTACACCATCTGCTGCTCCCAAACCCGGTATTTTTTCATATGAATTTTTAAGAACTCTTTATATATGGTGGGACTGGCAGGTGGTATGGTGGGTTAGGGGGCCGGACT
>NW_006159576.1:757130-778844 GCF_000334495.1 Tupaia belangeri chinensis
CCTCTCTCTCTCCCTCTCTCTCTCTCACACACACACACACACACACACACACACACACACACACACATACACATACACACACACACACACACTCTGTCCCTTTCTGGTCAAATAAAAATAAAAATAAATAAAGTTAAAATAGTTCTTTAAAAAAGAAAATAACTCAGGGACCAGCAGTTGGCATAATGGCTATGGTGCTGGACTCCCACGTAGTCAACCATGGTTCAAGTCCCAGACCTACTGCTTAAACTCACGCCAGGCACTTATGTGTGCGTACCCAAGATCCCGAGAGGAGAATGGAGGAGAAGGGATTGCGGTGTGGTCATTCCCCCCTGAGGGGTGATCTCTTGCTTTCTCTCTCTCTGTCTTTCTGGAGAGTGCACACACCCTATAGCAAAAACACTCTATAGAAAAAAAAAAAAAAAAAAGAACTCTTATATATATGTTTCTTAAATACTTTTTCTCATTTTGTTAATTGTATTTGCATGTACTTTTTAAAAATCCATCATGTAAAAGTTTGTTGTAGTGGTTACAAAATAAATTGAACTTTTCAAATTTTATTTAATTTTATTATTTATAATTATTATTTTGTCTATTTAGTTAGTTTTAATCACTCTCCTTTCTCCTCTTGGAATTTTGGGCACACATGTACACGCACCCAGCATGAGTTTAAGCTGCCAGATCCAGAGCTTGAACCAAAGTCAGCCATATAGGAGTTCAACACTATGAACAGTTTAAACACTATGCCACCTGCTGGCCCCTATTGTTATTCTTTATAATTTGCTATAGAGTACATTTACTCACTAGAGAGAGACGGAGAAAGAGGAGGAAAGTGAGAAAGCAAGCCGCCAAGTCCAAGACTTGAACTATGGTTGACCATGTGGGAGTCCAGCACCTTAACCACCATAGCACTTGCTAGCCCCAAATTAATTGAACTTCTGTATATTCTGGATTTTGTCCATAGTTAGAACTTTCCATTCTTGGGAACAGCAGTTGGCATAATGGCTATGTTACTGGACTCCCATGGAGTAGACCATGGTTCAAGTCCCGGACTAGTGACTTAAAACTCATGCCGGCCACGTGTCCATGCATGCCCAAGATCCTGAGAGGAGAAGGGATTGCAGCATGGCCATCTCACTTTCTGTCTCTCTGTCTGTCTCTTGTTGTCTTTCTGATGAGCACACACGCCCTATAGCAAAAAAACTCTCAAAAAAAAAAACAAAAACAGCTTTCCCATTCTTACGTTATATAAGATAGGTTATATTTTACTGAATGGTCCCTCTCTTCGCCACTCACTTGAGAATACTTTTTTACCTGATATTAAAGTTTCATATATATATATTGGAGTTAGTCTCTGGATTTTCCATTCTGTTTTAGTAGGTGGCTGTCTATTTTTATACCTCTAGCTCACCATTTTGATTAAAGAGGCATTTTATGTTGCTTAATGCCTATTAAGGCAATCGTTCCTCAGAGTTTTTTGTTTTCAGTATTGCTAGTATTGGATGATATTTTTTCTTATTTTTAAAAATAATTATTGCATTTAATTTTATTTATTACTATTTTCTAATTTGACCAGAGAGAGAGAGACAAAGTGAGAAAGCAAGCCTCTGGGTCAGGGACTCGAACTGCAGTAGACCATGTGGGAGTTCAGCACTCCAACCACCACACCACTTACTGGCCCCTGATATTGTTTTCTTTTTCTTTTTTTTTTTTTTTTTAAGAATTATTTCATTGGGACCAGCAGTTAGCGTAGTGGCTATGTCACTGGACTCCCATGTAGTCGACCGCGGTTCGAGTCCCGGACCCGGTGGCTTAAAACTCATGCCGGGCACGTGTGCGTGCGTGCCCAAGATCTCGAGAGGAGAATGGAGGGATTGCGGCGTGGCCATCCCCCCGGGGATTGATTTCTCACTTTCTGTCTCTGTCTCTCTGTCTGTCTGGCGAGCGCACGCGCCCTATAGCAAAAACCTCTCAAAAAAAAATTATTATTCTATTTAACATTATTTGTTTATTTTAATTTGACCAGAGAGAGGAGAGAGAGAGAGGGAGAGAGAGAGAGAGAAAGTGAGAGAGCAAGCCAGCAGATCCAGGATTCGAACTGTAGTCAGCCATGTGGGAGTCTAGCATCCTTAACCACCACCCCACCCCAACCCCATGATTTTTATTTTCTTAATAAAGAAGTAAATTGAGGCTGGCAGGTGGCATGGTGGTTGAAGTGCTGGACTTCCACATGGCCTTCTGTGGTTCTGGTCCTGGATCTGGCAGCTTGCTTTCTGACATTCCCTTTCTCTCTCTCTCTCTCTCTCTCTCTCTCTTCTGGCCAAACTTAAAAGGTAATAATGATGATGAATAAAATTAAATTAAAAAAATAATTCTTTGAGAAAAAAATGGGGCTGGCAGGTGGTGTGGTGGTTAAAGGCACTGGACTTCCACGTGGGCAACCACAGTTTGAGTCCCAGACCTGGTAGTGTGCTTTCTCACTTTCCCTCTCTCTCTTTCTCTGTCTCGCTCTGCTCATACTGGAAAATAATAATAATAAATACAGTTAATGAAATAATGCTCTAAAAAATGTTTTTTAAAAAAGAAGTAAATTGGGGCCAGCAAGTGGCACGGTGGTTAAAGGCGCTGGACTCCCATATGGCCGACCACGGTTCAAGTCTCGGACCTGGTGGTTTGCTTTCTCACTTCCTCTCTCTCTCTTTCTCTGTCTCTCTCTGATCAAACTGGAAAATAATAATGATAATAATAATAAATAAAGTTAAATAAAATAATTGTTTAAAAAAATACTATTTCTAAAAAATAAATAAATAAATAAATAGGAAGTAAATTAACAATGCAGTTGAGAGCCAGCAGTGGGATTTGAACCACACAGTCAGCCATGAAGGATCCAGCTGCCTTAACCTTCGTGCCACCTGCTGGCCCTGTGATTGAAATTTTTAACAGTACTTACTTCAGGGAGTTGTACATAAACATTGTATTTTTAAATTTTTATTTATACTTTTAAGGTTTTTGCCATAAGGTATGTATTCTCGCTGGAGAGGTAGAGAGAGGCAGTGAGAGGGAAAATGAGAAATCACCCCCTACCCCCCCAGGGGAGATGGCCACTCTGCAGTCCCTTCTTCAATTCTCCTCTGGGATTTTGGGCGCAGGTTCCCAGCATGAGTTTTAAGCCATGGAGTCTGGGACTCAAACCATGCAGTCAGCCATGAAGGATCCAGCTGCCTTAACCTCCATGCCACCTGCTGGCCCTATGATTGAGATTTTTAACAGTACTTACTTCAAGGAGTTGTAGATTAACACTTTAAAATACATGTATACTATTTGGCATGATACCTGGCATGTAGTACATCCTCAGTTTGTACTGATAGTAACTGCAAATCATTAATATAACAGTTATCTCTACGCACACTGGTTATTTTCTCCTTTGATTTCTCTTTTTTATTGTCTTTTTACAGAAAACCCATACAAACAGCTGCCATGTAACTGTCATGGAAACATGCCTGGAAAGACAGCAATAGAACTTGGTCCTCTGTGGTATGTGCCAAAATATAAAATCTTATTAAAAGAGCCAGCAGGTGGTGTGGTGTTTAAGGCGCTGGACACTCCCACATGGCTGACCATGGTTCAAATCCTGGACCTGGTGGCTTGCTTTCTCACTTTACCTCTCTCTCTCTGTGCGTCTCTCTCTGGTCAAATTAAAATAAATGAATGAATAAATGAAATTAAAATAATTCTTTTTAAAAATTATCATATTGAATATTGGTTTATCGATATCTGACTTTTAATCATGTGCAATAAAAGACCAGCAAATTTAGATTCAGTTTTTAAGTTTAAGCAAGTAATTATGAGTGCTCTACTCTTGTCAGCCTGAGGTGTTTTCTGTTTTCAGATTTTTCTCTGCCATTATTATTCTTAGTTTGTGACAGAGCTAAGAGGCAGAGGGGCAAAAGAGAAGCCTAGATGATCTGCAAGCTAGATCATTCATTTCTAAATAGTAAGAGAGGATTTTCAGTTGATTATTGTGGAACTAGATTGTCATTGTGAAATGATCATGATCACTTCTATAAAAGAACCAACTAATAAAAGGTCTTAGAGGAATTCGTTTTAAGTAAGAAGGGCATTTAAAAATGTGTGCCTTTGTTTAGATGAGACACAACTGCAAGTATTTAATATATGTGCTTTTGCATCTTTGGTTACAAGTTATATTTTTTATGCCTCTAAGTTAAATTGTATTTAATCAGAATCTTTACCTCAAAATTATTGACACCAGGGAGTCCTACAGAAATTCAAGATATAACTAACAACCTGTGACCAAAGCATTGTAAATTTCCTCCTCATTACTTTATAAAATCAAGGCTTATGCATCTCCTAAGTCGGAAATTGACATATGATACTTGTTTGTCTCAGTGACCATTATTTTACCTTCATCTCATGTAAAAGCTCACATTAAGAATGACCTTGCCAACCTTACCTTCTAGAACTCTCTTACCTTTATCTTCTCCTTCACATTGATCCTACTTACTGGACTTAGAACTAGGAGTATTAAGAATAAAAGGTTGCAGCATCCAGAAGGAAGATCTCATTTTACAGATAGGGAAATTATGACGGGACCAGCAGTTGGCGTAATGGCTATGTCGCTGGACTCCCACATAATCGACCACGGTGGACCCAGTGGCTTAAATTCATACTGGGCATGTGTGTGCATGTACCCAAGATCCTGAGAGGAGCATGGAGGAGAAGGGATTGTGGCGTGACCGTTCCCCCTAGAGGGTGATTTCTCGCTTTCTGTCTGTCTGTCTCTGTCTTTCTGGCGAGCACACACACCCTATAGCAAAAACCTCTCAAAAAATTAATTAATTAATTAGAAAAAGGAAATTATGACACAGAGTTTGTTTTTTTGAAGTTTATTTACTTATTTAGAAAGCAAGAAACAGGATAGGGGACCTATTGTGTCATGGGTTCCCCACGCCACCAGACTTTTAGCTAGCCAGGATCACAGACACCTGGCATATTCAGGTCCATCCAGGATTCAAACCCCAGGTCTTCCCATCTGGCTCCAGCATATATAGTGCCTCCCTACCACCTGTACCACTACAGCTGGACCTGACATCTATTATTATTTGTTTTTAAGAGGTAAATTGTGTCTTAGGGTTTGTATGCTTACTGGAGAGACAGAAACACAAAGACAGTGTAAGCAAAAGTGAAAAATCACCCCCCCCCACCCCACCCAGGGAAGATGGCCACACCAAAATCCCTTCTCCTCCATTCTCTTCCCAGGATGGTAGGCGCGCATGCAAATGCACCCGGCATGATTTTCAAGCCACTGGTCTGGGACTTGAACCATGGTTGGCCATGTGGGAGTCCAGCGATGTAAATGCTATGCCATCTGCTGGCCCCTGCTGACATGTGTTTTTAACTGCTTGCTAATGCTAGTCTAAAAAACTGGTTATTGGCACAGTCAGGGCCAGAACTTAGGTCTTCCGACTCCCAGGACTGAGCGCTAAATCATGCCTTATGATTTCATCGGTCAGAGCCATTGTTGATAGCTTCGCCCTCGTGCAGATCACCTTTCCCATCTCCCGCACCTTCATGTCAAATTGTACCTTTTAGAGCTCTCTCCTTACTGCCTCCTCCCGACATTCTCTCTCCCAACATTATCTTTAAATTCTACTTAGTATCTTAACTTGATCATTCATTTCACACATATCCTTTCTTACATACTTGTTAATTCTAAAATAACAGCTCCTGTTCATTAAGGATGTATTTCGTACTAGCCACTGTACATATGCTACCTCATTTCATTCTGATAACAAGCGTGTGGGAACTTCTTTTCCCATTTCATGACGATGACTCAGAAGCAGTAATTACTCAAGATTACATAGCTAGTGAGTAATGGGACCAGGACTAGAATTCAGGTCGATCTGATTCAGAATTTTATATATTGTCCATTATACCTGTGACTCTGAAATCAAATGGGAAGCATGTCAGATCACCCCATCATTTTTGAGCTACACCACTACCACATGTAATTTCCCTTACCCCCGCTCACTAGCACATACACACCAAAATTAAGAATCAGTACTACTGACTGGCACGTGCATGGTGAAAGCCTCTGCCTTACGCCGTGCTCCTGTATGGAGCTTGTCAGATGTACAGGCTTTTATAGGGTCAACATTGTATCTTACATTTCGGTATAGCCTTCATCTCCACTCCTTGCCATGTCTATACACCTTAGGGACGCAATGAATTCTTGTTGATTTAATGTGAATGAAATTTCCTTGAGGGGCCAGCAGGTGGCATGGTGGTTGGGGCACTGAACTCCCGCATGGCTGACCATGGTTCAAGTCCTGGACCTGTCAGCTTGGGTTTTTTCTTTCTCTCTTTCTGTCTGTCTCTCTCTCTCTCTGGTGAGCACATGAGCTTTATCACAAACTAAAAATAATAATACTAATGATAAAAAAAATTTTAAAAAACATTTCCTTGGCTAATTTTACTAGCTTAGTAAACAGATAGGATAAAAGGAGAGGGGGAATAAAAATAAACTATTTTAAATCATAAATTCCTTTTAAGTTTCAGTATTAACTCTGTAATTAATCATATATCACAATTTTAGTTAAATTATAGAGGCTTTCTTTTTTTGAAAAAAAAAAAAAAACTTAAACCACATTTTCTCTATGTTCTTATCTTTTTCAGGTCAAGTTCTCTTTTCAATACTGGATTTCTCAAAAGAATGTTATTTGAATCTCTTCACCATGGCTTGGAGGACATTCAAACCCTAATAAAAACATTAATCTTTGAATCAGAATGTACTCCTCAAAGTCAGTTTTCAGTTCATGCATCTTCTGGTCTCAACAAGCAAGGTGACTGATTGAATACTAGCTTACTAGCTTACAAACTGAATATCAAAAAATAGTGTACCTTGGGCCAGCAGGAGGTATGGTAGTTAAGGCACTGGATTCCCTCGTGGCCGACCATAGTACCGGGCAGCTTGAAAATCATGCTGGGCACGTGTACGTGCATGCCCAAAATTCTGAGAGGAGAATGGCATGGCTATCCCCCTTGGAGGTGATTTCTCACTTTTTTCACTTTCCCTCTCTGTGTGTCTCTTTCTCCAGTGAGCACATATGTCCTACGGCAAAAACAAACAAACAAACAAACAAAAACCTCTTACCTTTTTTATCTTTATTTGATGTTATAATCAGTCAGAAGCAATATAATTATAAATAGTATAGTTTAAATTAATCTCCTTTAATGAGCATAAGCAAAATCTGGTTGTTAACTTCTTTTTAATTGCTTAGTTTTGTTCAGGTTTATATTCAGGCCAAAAATGAATAGTAATTTTATTTACTTATTTATTTTTAATTATTTTTTATTTAGCTTTATTTATTTGTTTTATTTTTATTCCAATTTGACCAGAGAGGGTAAGAGCGAGAGAGAGAGAGAGAAGGAAAGTGAGAAAGCAAGCCACCAGGTCTGGGACTCGAACTGCAGTCAGCCACGTGGGAATCAAGCGCCCCTAACCAATACACCACCTGCCAGCCCCAATAGTAATCTTATTAAGATAATCTCCAGCCAGCAGGTGGCATGGTGGTTAAGGTGCTACACTCCCACATGGCTGACCATGGTTCAAGTCGTGAACCTTTCTTGCTTTCCCTCTCTCTCTGTGTGTGTCTATCTTTGGTCAAATTAAAAAATAATAATGACAAATTAAAAAATAATAATGATAGGGAACCAGCGGTTAGCGTAATGGCTATGTCGCTGGACTCCCACGTAGTCGACCGCGGTTCACGTCCCGGACCCGGTGGCTTAAAACTCACGCCGGGCGCGTGTGCGTGCGTGCCCAAGATCCCGAGAGGAGAATGGAGGAGAAGGGATTGCAGCGTGACCATCCTCCCTGGGGGGTGATTTCTCGCTTTCTGTCTCTATGTCTCTCTCTGTCTGTCTGGCAAGCGCACGCGCCCTACAGTGAAAATCTCTCCAAAAAAAAAAAGAAAAAAGAAAAAAATAATAATGACAAATGGAATGAAATAAATAAATCATTAATTATTTTTTAAAAGATAATCTTTTTATTTTTAATATACTGGATTAAAATAACTAAAAGTTCTCTATGATTTGCTGTCTAGAAAAAGAAACCTTAGGTAATTCTAGAAGTGATGTGGCTAAAAATCACTCAATAAAGCTAAATTTTTTTCTCCTTATTACAAATAGATTTTTATAATCCTATCTGGCTATTTATTTATTGCTGGAATGCACACACTGTCGCCAATGAGAGACGGAGGGAGAGAAAGCAGACCTAATGAGGCGTGGTCAACACCACAGTCCCTTCTCTTCCATTGTTCCAACATGTTGGGGTTTTGGGCATACACCTGGAATGTCTTTCAAGCTGCCATGGCCGGAATTCAAACCACAGCTGGCCATGTGGTATCCATCTCCTTAACTACTAGGCTATGGAGCCAGCCCTTAAAGGTCTCCCTATTAAACACCCTAGCATTCTCATAAATAATTAGAAAGAGCTGCTGTCAAAAAAGTATAAAATATACAATTCTTATGGCCAAATCATGACCCAGCAGTAAAACATGATGCTTTATAAGGCCAACCCACATGAAAAGCTCTCATGCAGAGAGTGTCATGAATACACTGAATATGGCATGCATGTGCCATAATCTGGGGCTGTGAGTCTGAGAATGGAGTGCAGCCTCAAGAACCTCTTAAGGTGGGACCAGCAGTTAGCGTAATGGCTGTCATTGAACTCCCATGTAGTTGACCACGGTTCAAGTCCTGGACCCGGTGGCTTAAACTCACACCGGGCACGTGTGCGTGCATGCCCAAGATCCCGAGAGGAGAATGGAGGAGAAGGGATTGCGGCGTGGCCATCCCCCCTGTGGGGGTGATTTCTCGCTTTCTGTCTCTCTGTCTCTGTCTTTCTGGCAAGTGCACGCACCCTATAGCAAAAAAAAAAAAAAACTCTTAGGGTGCTCTCTCTCTCTCTCTCTCTCTCATTCATTGAGTAAATAAATACATAAACTTTAAAAATAAAAAATGTAAAATTATTTATTTTTTTCCCTTTATTCGATAGGGGATGTGCACATGAGATAGAGAAAAAGAGAGGTGAGCACCCTCTGAAGGGTCTGGTCATGCACAGTCTTAGCATGTTTCAGGCTGACTAGGCCAGGGATTCAAACCATGGTCATCTATATTGGTTATCTCTATCTCCATGGTAATCTATATTGTTTATATATATAAACACACACACATATATATATATATATTTATATTTATAAGTAAAATTCTCGCCTCCTGCTTTGGGCCACAAAGTTTCTTATATTTTGAATTTCTTCCTTAATGTCATTCTATAAAATATTTTGCTTTCTCATTTGTTTTTATTTTAGAAGAAAATGGTGTATTTATTAAAACTACAGATGATGCCACAACAGATAATTATACTGCACAAGGTATGTGTTTTGGCGCATATACGTACATGTGTATATATGAGTGTAAAAATACATAGAGCAGAAAGAGACAAGAGAGTGCCTTGGTAGCCTACTTAGAAGTACATTTTCAGGGCCACTGGTGGCATGGTGGTTATGACATTGGACTCCCACATAGCCAACCACAATTAGAGTCTCAGACTTTGCAGCTTGCTTTCTCACTCTCTCTCTCCCTGTCTTTCTCTGGTCAAATTAAATAATAATAGGGGATCAGCAGATGGTGTAATGGCTACATCGCTGGACTCCCATGTAGTCAGCCACGGTTTGAGTCCCAGACCTGGTGGCTTAAACTCACGCTGGGCGGGTGTGCATGCGTGCCCAAGATCCCGAGAGGAGAAGGGATTGTGGCATGGCCATCCTCCCTGGGGGGGGGGCGATTTCTCACTTTCTGTCTCTCTGTCTTTCTGGCAAGCGCACACATCCTAGAGCAAAAACCTCTCAAAAAAAAAAAAAATTAAAGAATAGTAATAAATGAAATTAAATTTTGTTAAATTCCAGAAAAAGCTAAAAAGTACATTTTCATCAAATTATACTGACAATAGAACTGTACTAAAGTAAAACTTGTGCACCCACATCCACACATTTCAAAATTTCTGTTAAATTTATATCAAAAGGATGTTAAGATTTGAAACATCAGTATCTTAATGTCTATAGTTGTGTTTTACATTTTAAAAGACAACTTTCAATTCTAAATGTGTTTTTTTCCCTTTATTTATGATAGAACATGTAAGTGTACACTTGAGAGAGAGAGATGAGCACCCTCCATGGGGTATGGTCATGCTACAGTCCCTTCTCGCTAGTCCACCAGCCCCTCACGTCTCCGTCCTGTGTGTGCAAGTCCAGCGTGTTTCAAACTGACTGGGTCTCGGAATCCGACCCATGGTTGCCTGTGGGATCCAGCTTCTCTTGAGCAGCACGCTATTGCAGTGCCAGCTCCTTGCATGTGTTTTGAATACAGTTAAAAGAGAATATAGGGCCAGCAGGGGGCATGGAGGTTAATTAAGGTGACCGAATCCCACACGGCCAACTATGTGGTTCAAGTTGTGAACCTGGTGGCTTTAAAATCATGCCAGGTGTTTGTGTGCCCAAAATCCAGCCTCGTGGCCCAGTGGGTAAAGAAGTCAGATCCTACATGGTCAACCTCTCTTTAAATTCTGGCCCCAGTGACTTGGAAGAAAACAGCAGCAGGCACTATGTGTGCATGCCCAAAACACTGACAAGAAGGAAAAATGGAGGAAAAAGGACTGTGGTTTGACCACACCCCATCGATGGATTCTCTCTATATATAGCAAGTGCACACTCTAGCAATTAAAAAAAAAAAACATTCAAATATAAGTAAGCCTTAAAAATATTTAAGATCTCTGATCCTTACTCACATATAAATTAAGGAGATTAGAAGATTAGAATCATCGCTATGAAGTCTTCTGAAACTAAAACTGAGTGTTCTAAGATGTCTATCAATAAAACCTTCCATGATAGGAAATACTGGGCAGGTTCAGCCATCGCAGCACAGATGCTGGGGCACTACTGTGTGTTACTGAGGCCACAAGGGAGGCCCAGGTTCAGCCCCATCAAGGGCTACTGTAGTATGTGTCTTTCCTTTCTTCCTCTCTTTTTTTATAGAAATAAATGAAAAACTTTTAAAAAGAGGGGAAAAAATAACATGCAAAAAAATCCATGTATTGCTTATGATAGTCAGTACTAAGGTGTCTATCAGATGTTTTTGGTCTCGGATTTTCCTAGAACTTGTACTAAATCTGGGAATAGAGCCTTTCACTAAGTGCCTTGTTCATTTTCATACAAGGGTATAGTTGTATATATTTTTTAAAGAATTATTTGAACTTTTAAAACTTATTTTAATTTGACCAGAGAAGGAGGGAGAGAGAGAGAGAAAGTGAGGAAACAAGCCACCAGGTCCAGAACGCAAACCGTAGTCGGCCATGTAGGAGTCCAGCATCCTTAACCACCATACCACTTGCCGGCCCCATGGGTATAGTTTATTTTCATTGTCTTAGTTAACAGGAGGGCCCCAGGGTGTTCTAGTTTTAGGTAAAAAGATAACAATTCAATGATAATATATACTCATTCAATATAATTTATAATTTTCATTGAAATTTGCCTTCTGAATACTTTTCTTAAAGAATTATTTAATTTTATTTATCATTTTTTTTTTGAGAGGTTTTCGCTATAGGGCGCGTGCGCTCGCCAGACAGACAGAGACAGAGAGACAGAAAGCAAGAAATCACCCCCCCCAGAGGGGATGGTCACGCCGCAATCCCTTCTCCTCCATTCTCCTCTCGGGATCTTGGGCACACACGCACACGCGCCTGGCGTGAGTTTTAAGCCACCGGGTCCAGGACGCGAACCGCGGTCGACTACATGGGAATCCAGCGACACAGCCATTACGCTAACTGCTGGTTCCCTTTATCATTATTTTTAAAAAGAATTATTTATTTTTCAATTCTGACTAAAGAGAGACAAAGAAAGAGAGCAAGCCACCAGGTCCCAGACTGGAACTACGGTTGGCCGTGTGAGAGTCCAGCACCGTTAACCACCACGCCACCTGCTGCCCCCTCATCATTATTTTTTAATTTTGCTACAGGACACATGTACTCCTCAGAGAGAGAGAGGAGCGACACAGCCATTACGCACCAGAGTAGAGTCATAGAAAGTGAAAAAGAAAGCCACTAGATCCAAGACTCCAACCATAGTCAGCCATGTGGGAGTCCAACACCTTAATCACCACACCGCCTGCTGGATACTTTGCTAAAGCAAACGTTAATTGCTTTTCCTAAAGAAATGAGATTTTATCAATAATATCCACATATAAAAAAATCAAGGGTTGAACATTCAGGCAAAATCTCTAGATAGTACTTATTTTTGGAAGGATACTCTGTTAGAATTTTACTTGCTAATGTCCTTTCACCTAAAATGGAAAGACTTAAGTTTTGTGATAAGAAGTAGGCAATGGGAACCAGCAGTTAGCGTAATGGCTATGTCGCTGGACTCCCACGTAGTCGACCGCGGTTTGTGTCCCGGACCCGGTGGCTTAAAACTCACGCCGGGCGCGTGTGCGTGCGTGCCTAAGATCCCGAGAGGAGAATGGAGGAGAAGGGATTGCGGCGTGACCATCCCCCCTGGGGGGTGATTTCTCGCTTTCTGTCTCTCTGTCTCTGTCTGTCTGGCGAGCGCACGCGCCCTACAGTGAAAATCTCTCCAAAAAAAAAAAAAAAGTAGTCAATAAGGGCAGGCACTAACCTTTATCAGTTTCTATGTCAAAGCTCTTGGGACTTTTCTTTGTGTTCCTTTTTTGTTTTGTATTCATTAAAGACCTACTTTTGTGTCTACCATGACCTAGTATACCCCAATGGGGGTTCACTGTGGCCTAATGGTTAAGGCAGCCTGGCTCCACATGGCCAAAAATACAGTATGAGTCCTGGACCTGGTAGCCGGAGGAACATGTGAAGTGCACTTGTGTTCATGTGTGCCCAAAATCTCAAAAGGAGGGAGAGTTGGAGGAGGAGGGATTGAGACATAACCATTCCTCATAGGGGTGCTTCCTCTTCTCCCTCTCTGTCTGTGGTGAGCACATGTACCTTATACCATATCTATGCACAAAAAGACCTATTATAAATCTAATACTAGACCCTATGTAGATAGCAGAGTATAAAAATGAAGAACATTGGGGCTGGCAGGTGGCATGGTGGTTAAGGGCACTGCATTCCCATGTGGCCAACTGCAGTTCAAGTCCCAGACCCGACAGTTTGCTTTCTCACTTTATCTCTCTCTCTCTTACTCTGTCCCTTTTTGATCAAATTCAAAAGGAAGAAAGAAAGAATGAATGAATCAAAGAAAGAAAGAAAGCTAGTTAGTTAAATAAAATAATTGTTAAGGAAAAAAAAAAGAATATTGTTCCCAGGAACTTAAAATACTGAGTTGTCAGGAAAGTAATGACGCATTTTGCATAGAAAAATACATCATGACTTTCCCAGCGACCTAATATAGCTGGGGAGAAAGTATGTATACGCACAGAAGACCCACATACATGGAAACAAAAATAGAGAACATAAGCTCTGTGTGGTGTAGTATTGACAGTAATTAACTCTATGAAGTACATGGCTGAGAATTCATAAATGCTGCCTACGGGAAGATGGAAATAGAGCTGAGTCTTGAAGTGGAAGAAAGTAGAAAGGAAGTTCTGACTCAGCAAACAGATCTTAACATTACATCAGTAGATGACAGTGAAAATACCTAAAATAAATTATCTTGTAAGAATTAGGATTGGGGAGACTAGCAGGTGCGCTGGTTACAGACGCTGGACTCCCATGTTGCCAACCACGGTTTGAGTCCTGGACCTGACGGCTTGCTTTCTCACTTTCTCTCTCCCCCACTCTCTGGTCAAATTTAAGTAAATAAATAAAGTTAAATAAAATAATTCTTAAAAAGAAAGAAAGAATTACAATCAGGGCTGGCAGGTGGTGTGGTGGTTAGGGTTGCTGGACTTCCGCATGACCAAGTTCAAGGTCCACGTGGTTCAAGTTCTGGACCTGGCAGCTTGCTTTCTCGCTTTCTCTCTCTTTCTTTCACTCTGTCCCTCTTTGGTCAAGTTAAAATAAGTAAATAAAGTTAAATAAAATAATTAAAAATAAGACTCAGGATAGTTAGTTTGAAATAGTATATCTTACACTCAAGACAGTGCATAGTTACAGAAGTATTTGGCTTATAATTTTTAAGAGAACGATAATTTTGTGTGTGTATATGTATGTTTCAGGAAAGAGAAAAAGTAATGAAACAATCACAAATCTAGCCAAGAAGCAGAAGAGTGATGTCAGTTCTGAACACCCTCCCTTTTATTACAACATCCATAGACACAGCATTAAAGGAATGAATATGCCAAAGTAAGCCCACGAATGGCAAAGTGAATGTTTTCTATTTTAATAGCATTGTGGTTTAAGTAAAAATACAAGAACTTCATCATTTTTTCCCTTTCCTTGCTGCAGGTTAAAAAAGTTTCTGTGCTATCTTTCTCAAGCAGGCTTTCGAGTCAGCCGAACTCATTTTGACCCCATGGGTGTCCGTACAGATGCACCGCTAATGCAGTTTAAAGCCATCCTTTTAAAGTACAGCACCCCCACCTACACTGGGGGACAGTCGGAGGGCCACGTGCAGGCAGCACCCGAAGATACAGGAGCTGACAGGGTGAAATGTCAGTGACCACAGAGCGGAAGCGAGCAGCTGCGGGAGGTGGGCAATGCCGAGTTCATTCCCAGGTGTCTGCAGAGATGGCCTGATTGTTCCATGTGCCACCGGTGGTGTTTTTTCTGTTCCTTCAATTCATTGGTATAAAAATAATAAAAACTAGTGCTGTTTCGTTTACACAATTAGCTGTTTCTAACTTAGCTGCTTTGAGAGCTTTGCTTTCCAAATTTTCCTTATTTTTAAGAAAATTTCAAATGTTAATGGGAGCGTTTCAATATGATGCCAAGTTTCTGACTGAGGTCGCCCTTTTGTCTAATAATTCGGAAATCTCTGACATATGAAGTGTTTGGAACTTCATGCACATTATGGAGGCTTTCCTTTACTGTTCTTAATCATATCTCTACTATGCTTCATGATGCCTATGTTTTTCTGTCTAGCATACAAAATGAGGCTGACACCTTTTACATAGTAAAGGAATCCTGAATTGAATAGGAAGAATGATGTTCTTCCAAGTCACTAGTGGTTTGTGTGGTATGTTTTTCCCCGCCAGAGGATGCATGTGCTCACTAGAGAGAGACAGAGGGATTAACTACCCCTCAGTGGGGCAAAGACATGCCACGGTCCCTTCATCTTCGTCTCTCCATCCCATCAGTATTTGGGGTACATGTGCACTCTGACTTTTTTTTCCTCTTTAGGATTTTTTTTTTTTTTTTTTTTTTTGCTATAGGGCATGTACACTCGCCAGAGACACACAGAGAAAGAAAGTAAAAAATCACACCCTGAGGGGATGCCCACACCACAATCACTTCTCTATTCTCTCAATTTGGGGCGCACATGCACACACACCTAGCAAGAGTCTTGCCACTAGGTCTGGGATTCAAACCGTGGTTAGCCATGTGGAGTCCAGCACCCCATCCACTACACCACCTGCTGTCCCCTAAACCTCCCCCACCTTTATTTTTACTTTTTCAAACCACAGGAGCCAGCATTCGAACTGCCATGTGCCATGTGTGACATTTGTCCACCATGTGGAATCTAGCTTCCTTAACTGCTAGGCTCCAGAACCAGCCCTTTACTTGTGTATTAAAGCTGAAATATGTTCCCATTTTTAAAAACTCATGTTCCTCCTTACATTGATCTTTTCAATTTATTATTAGCTCACCTGAGATAGAAACTCCTTTTTTTAAATAAGGTCTAGATGACTAGACTTCAGAGTAAGATTTTGTCAGAATAAAGTGAAACCATTGTTCTAATAATACATTGTCCTAATATAATAACTAACAAGCGCTGGAATTCTAAAGTGGAGAGATTGTGTTATAAATTAAACAAGTTGGATGATCTCTAATGCATGGGCTTATAATGCATATATAACTTAATTCCCTTGGTTGTGCCACCTCTTGGAAGTAAAACTTGTCACCTCATGAGCTTTGGTCTTCTGGATTTTGAGATTTTTTTTTTTTTTGGTTTGTTGGTTTGGCTTTTTGGTTTTTGTGTGTGTTTATGTAAACTTCAAGTAGCCCAGGCTAACATAATTATAAAAATTAATTTGAAAAAAGAAATCTTATTTCTATTAATATTATTCTTGCTTCATTTGAATACAGAAGTTTAAAGGAAAGAATTTGGCATAAAGTTGAGGTTTTTATCTCAAGGATTTAAGCTCTATTTACCCTAAAATATTTCTTAGGGGTAATCTGGAACAGGGGGGATTATAACTAAAAGGCTTAAATACACTACATAAGAAAAAGTGTCTGTCTCCTAAATATACATAAATCTGGGAGATCAAGGGGCTAGAGTAATGTAAAGTATTAATTTAGCGAAATAAGGGAAAATGTTATTTTGTGTTATTACAGCATGTTGCCAAGAGGATGATTTTTTCCTTTTTCAATATACGTTATCACACATTATAATAAAATAAAGAAGTAGGTGAAGTGCAAGGTAGTGTCTGTGATGATCGTAAAACAATTCACTCTATAATTCTTGTCAATTAAAATTATAACTTATATAGGTCAGCAGGTGGTGTAGTGGTTAAGGCACTGGATTCCCATGTGGTCTACTGTGGTTCAAGTCCTGGACCCAGCAACTTAAAAGAAAACACCAGGCATGTGTGAGTGCGTGCCCAAAATCCTGGGAGGAAAAGGGACTGTGACATGGCCATCCCCCTGGGAGGCGATGTCTCTGTTTCTGCCTTTCTCTGTCTCTCCACAGTGAGTGTATGTACTCTATATAAAAAAACCTCTTTAATAAATAAATAAATAAAGTATATACACATATGTGTGTGTGTGTGTATATATGTGTGTGTGTGTGTGTGTGTGTGTGTGTATAAAATTATAAATGAGAACAAATGGAAATAAAGGTAATTGGTTACTTGTTTTTTTTTTGTTTGTATAAATGAATAGAAAAATTGCCTCAAATCCAGGAAGCCAATCGGAGCTTGGATGATGTGATTTATTACTTACTGGTAAATTGAGTATCAATCTGAAATGTTTCTGAATGCTTACCAGTATGACATATATTGAGTTGGGTTTTATGTGAGGAGCTGAATTTGTTACAAAAACATGTACATGTCTGTTATCTAAAAAAATTATATAATTATTTCCATTCATTATTTTTTAATAATAAAATTATTGTTTTAATTTTAATTATTTTCCCTTTCTCTGTCAAAGGGAAAGTGAGAAAGCAAGCCACCAGGTCCAGGACCTGAACTGTGGTCAGCCAGATGGGAATCCAACGCCTCTAACCCCCACACCACCTGCAAGCCCCTAAAGGCAGATTTTCTGAAGGAAAAGTTTTGTAGGAAGTATAGTCTGATGTTGTTTCTGTTCAGTCTTCCACCCACAAATTTAATACTTTCTCCATCTTTTTATCATGGACGGTGGCCATAAATTTTACAGCTTGAGGTGTGACAGTACAACTAACATGAGTTTCTTTTTCTTTCACAAGTCTTTCACAAGTTCATGGATAGAGTACTCATTTTTACCATAGATCTTAGCAACCATAGTGTCCTTGTTTTTGTTTTGTTTTGTTTTCTTTCCTTGTCAAGTCAAGAACTTTCACATTTTCACTTCAAGGAAGTACTTTACAGCATCTCTTTGGCATATCCAAATTGCCGGCATCACTATTATGCTTGGAGCCACTGGTAAGCAGAATAGCGGGAGGAACAGCAGCCCCTCAGTAGTCAGCCTAATAACTGAGAAGGCTGCTAAGTAACTAAGGGGCTAATAGCTATACAGTGCGAGGACCCTAGAAAAGAGATGATTTGGGTCCTGAGATTTTATCATGCTGCTCAGAATGATCAACAATTAAAAGTTATGAATAAGGCCAGCCCATGCCCTGGTGGCTAAGGTGGCTGGATTTCACATGGCTGAATTTACAGACCTAGAGGTTTCAAAGATACACTGGTACTGGGACCAGCAGTTAGTGTAATGGCTATGTTGCTGGACTCCCATGTAGCTGACTGCAGTTCAAGTCCCAGACCTGGTGACTTAAACTCACATCGGGCACATGTGTGTGCATGCCCAACATCCCAAGAGGAGAATGGAGGAGAAGGGATTGCAGCGTGGCCATCCCCCCAGGGGGTGATTTCTCGCTTTCTATCTCTCTGTCTCTCTTTCTGACGAGTGCATGCGCCCTATAGCAAAAACCTCTCAAAAAAAAAAAAAAAGAGAGAGAGAGATACACTGGCACTTATGTGTGCATGCCCAGAATCCCAAAAAGTGGGATAAATGGAAGAGAATGGATTGCAGTCTGACTATGCACCATGGCGGGGATGGGGGGTTTGCTGTTGTTTACCTCTTTCTGTGTCTCCTTTTTATCTCTCTGGCAAGTGCAAAGACCTCCTGACACAATCTTCAAAAACAATTCCAATAAAGCTATGAACAGTTAATTTCTAGAATGTTCTATTTAATATTTTTGAACCGCCGTTGACTGCAGGTAACCGGAATTGCAGAAAGTAAAACCACAAGTCAGGGGGAACCTACTGCACTAGGTAAAGCCCATTAACCTCCAGATGTCTCACAGTAATCAAGTACAATTTGACTAATTGTAAAAAAAATAACCGTAAGCGATTTCATTTTCAAAAATAGTTTTCACAAAATTTGCTTAGCCAGCTTACAGATGTGACAACCCCAGAAAGTACACATTTCTGAAAAGATCCTGAACAAACCCCAAGAGAAGTCACCCTTGAGAAATGACTTCTCAAGATACTAACTGGTCACCAGCCCTTTGGCTCGTTTTACTTCTGGGCTCTCCCTCCTCAGGACATTGTCCTGAGTCTGCATCCTAATACCTCATAAGGGAGTAATAAAACTTAGGCAACGTCCGGAAAGATTGCACATCCCATAGTACTTAGCCAGTGTGGAACTGGCGAGAGACTTGAGCACTAGGGAATAAATCGCTTGTAGCCATTCCAGGTGTGCCTGTCCCTCAGACACCCAATCCTGCAGGACCGCCATTGAAGTCTCACTACCCTGTAACTCGTCCCCATGTCCATTCCTTGGCATTGGGCAGATGAGCACATTTCCCACATTAATCAAGTAATCAAGTAACAACTTGAAAACCTCAGTACACTTGATGAGACTCCACTATCTTAAGTGTGCCTAAGTCTAAAGATTTGGTACATGCTTTCAAAAATAAAGCATTTATGTTTTAGACACAGGGAGAACCACAGATGGGGCCGGCATTTGGTGTGATGGCTAAAGGCACTGGATTCCCACATGGTTGACCGCTGTTTGAGTCCCATACCTGGCAGCTTGCTTTCTCTCTCTCTCTCTCTGTCCCTCTCTGGTCAAATTAAAATAAGTAAGTTAAATAATTTTTTTAAAAAACAAGAAAAATAGGACGAGCGGGTGACGTGGTGGTTAAGGCACTGGACACTCCTACATGGTCGACCATGGTTCAGGTCCTGGACCTGGTGGCTTGCTTTCTCACTTTCTCACTCTCTTTCTGTGACTCTTTCTGGTCAAATTAAAATAAATGAATGAATAAAATTTTAAAAAAATAAAAACAGCAACAGCAAAGGAAAAAAACAGAACCATGAACATCTGCTCCTTTTTTTTTTTTTTTTTTAGTTTTTTGCTGTAGAGTGTGTGCACTCGCCAGAGAGAGAGGGAAAGTGAGAAATCATCCCCCTGGAAGGATGGCCACTCCGCAATCTCTTTGCCTTTCTCCTCTTGGGATTTTGAGCATGCTCATACATGCCTGGCGTGATTTTCAGGCTGCTGGGTCTGGAACTTGAACTGCTCAGTCAGCCATGTGGGATCCAGCCACCCCAATTTCTGTGCCACCCAGTAGCCCATCAACCCCTTTATCTTAAAGAAGATAGTGCTAACAGGGTTAAAGAACTAAGATATCAGGGACCAGCAGTTAGCGTAATGGCTGTGTAGCTGGACTCCCACGGAGTCGCACACCGGGTCGCGTCACCTTCGAGTCACGGACCCAGTGGCTTAAACTCACACTGCGCGTGTGTGCGTGCATGCCCAAGATCCCGAGAGGAGAATGGAGAAGGAGGGATTGCGGCATGGCCCTCCCCCCGGAGGGTGATTTCTCACTTTCTGTCTCTCTGTCTCTGTCTGGCGAGCGCACACGCCCTATAGCAAAAACCTCTTCAAAAAAAAAAAAGAAGAACTAAGATACCAGGCCATTGTTACACACTACTGAGGTACAGAAACAAGGCCTGAGTGCAAATGTTTTATTTTTATTATTTTGCTTAATTACAAAAACAATATGGTTTAGCAGTCAAATTCATTCATCATGGAGTGGGGTGGGGTGGGGGAGAGTTGGCCAAGGATCTACTGATTTCTTTTTTTGTTTAAATAATTATTTAATTTTATTTATTATTATTATTATTGGGTTTTTAAAATTTGCTATAGGGCACACACACTAGAAAGAGACACACACACAGAGAGAGAGAAAGGGAAAGTGAGAAACCAAGCCACTGTGTTCAGAACTCAAACCATAGTGGGCCATGTGGGAGTCCAGGGCCTTCACGACCATACCCCACCTGCTGATGCTCCTGTTGTAAATTATTTAAAAATAGGGAACATGTGATTGAAAACTTTAACTTCTCCTATGACAATTAAAAATAATTACCCTCTTTTCAACTTTAGGCATTACTCACCACATTCTATTGGATTGTCAGAAAAACTGTGATGTATTTTTCTATGCAAAAATCAGGGACCAGCAGATGGCATAATGGTTACATTGCTGGACTCCCACATGGCTGCAGTTCAGGGCCTGGACCCGGTGGCTTAATCCTCATGCTGGGTGTGTGTGCGCGTACATGGCCAAGATCCTGAGAGCAGAGTGCAGAAGGGATGGCGCCATGGCCATCCCCCCCAGGGGTGATTTCTGGCTATCAGTCTGTCTCTGTCTCTCCATCAAGCGCACACACCCTACAGCAAAAATCTCTCTTAACAAAAAGTGTTGTGACTTTTCCAACAACCCAATAACTGCGTAAGATAAGGATTTAACGGCTGGCAAGTGGCGTGGTGGTTAAGGATGCTGGACTCCCACACTCGAACTGCAGTTCGAATCCCAGCAGCTTGCTTTCTCACTTCCCTTCTCTACTCTATCGCACTCACTCTGTCCCTTTCTGGTCAGATTAAAATAATTTTTTTTTTTAAAAAAAGGTGAGGATTTAATTTTTGTAGTCTATTTTTGAGGTATCAGGTCTACAGTTTATCTTTTTGAGACAAAAAATTTTTATCTTCCAGGAGCCTTTTGAATCTTTTTCTCCTTCATTCCCATTCTGTGATTATTTTTTTCCCTTTAAAAATTTTTTGACAAAGAATATTATCACATTCATAATTTTCAGTAGAGAATTTTACATTCTTGGGTCTGGTAGGTGTTTCTTCCCTCAGCCCCTCCCACCCAACTTGTGTGTGTGTGCTAGGCATTCTCTGAGCACCTCTGCCCATCTCCCCTGGGGGATGATTTCTGCCTTCCTCTCTGTCTCTCCAGTAAGCAAGCGCACACGCTCTACAGGAAAAATCTGTCTTAAAAAAAGAGCCCCCCCCCCCCCCCCCGCCCC
>NW_006159576.1:778857-779119 GCF_000334495.1 Tupaia belangeri chinensis
CCCCGGGGTTGAGCACGTTTCAAGCCACCAGGTCCAGGACTCCAACCGCAATCTAAAATGTGGGAGTCCAGTTCCTCAACCACTACACCATCTGCTGGCCCCATTTTTTTCCTTTCTGAAACAATCTCTCATTTCTTATTTTTTTCCTTTTCGATGTGTCTGTCTCTCCTTTTTTCTTGTATAATTGCACAGGACAGAACTTCCATCCACTATGCTGACAGTGGTGAGAGCATATGTACTTGACTCGTTCACAAAATCTTTT
>NW_006159576.1:779169-786723 GCF_000334495.1 Tupaia belangeri chinensis
AAAAAAAGCTAGAGCGTGGTGGAGGGACAGGAGCCCCACAGCGACGTCGGGACCCTCCTCCGGAGCCAGACTTCATTCCTTTTATTTGGGACGAAATTCCCCTTTATCAAAAAAAAGGGGGTGGGGGAGGAAGATGCGAAAAGAAGAGGGAAAAAAGTCACAAACTCAGTCTTCTCACACCTCCAAAAAACCCCGAGGGCGAAGGAAACAATACCCCAAAGGCGGCCCAGGGCTGGGAGGAGCCCGGGAGAGCCAGGGCCCGCTGTCGGCGTCCTCTGCCGGCCTGCGTTTTCAAGCCGGAAGAGGCAAGAGCGGGGAAACCACTGAAGGAGCAAACCTCAAATCCGGGTCGGCGAGGGGAAAAAGAACACACGCAACCTGATCGCCCAGGCGGAGGGCGGGCGCGAGGCAGTCCGCGAGACTGCGCGAAGTCGGGGTCGCGGCCAGCTTGCTCGGAACCTTAGCCGCGTCTTTCCACTGGGTGAAACGCTGCCCACAGGGTGTTCGTACATGCTACTTTGCAAGCTGATAAAATTGCCCCTCTATTCTTTTTTTTTTTGAGATGTTTTTGCTATAGGGCCTCTGCGCTGGCCAAAAAGACAGAAAGTGAGAAAAATCACACCCCTCCCCCCCAGGGGGGATGGCCACGCCGTAATGCCTTCTCCTCCAGTCTCCTCTGGGGATCTTGGGCACGCAAGCACACGCGCCAGTGGGGTGTGGGACTCGAACTCTAGACGGCTACATGGAAGCCCAGCGACATAGTCATTAAACGCTAACTGCTTGTCCCGCCCTCTATTCTTAATTATCCAAGTTTATATCATTAATGGGTGTTGAACTTTGTCAGGTGTTTTTTTTTTTAAATTCTGTGATTTTTCTTCTTTAGCCACTTAATATGGTAGTTTATATTATTTTATTATTAAACCAGCCTTTCATCAATTGTGATGACATAAATGTTAGATGTGGGTCATGGAATATAATTTCTTTGTACGTACTGCCGAGTTCTATCTGCTAGTAGTGTTAAAGCATTTTTAGTCCGTGTTTGTGGAAGATATTGATGTGTTTTTACCTCAGTGTCTCTGTCTCGTTCTTGGTCAACGTTGATAATTTCATCAATTGGTAATTCACTTTTGTTTTCTGGGAAACTATGTTGGATTGGTATTATGGGTTAATTCCTCTAAACATCTGGTATCATCCTCTAGTGCCATCTGGGAGCCTGGCAGTTTCTTCCTTGGGAGTTTTTACTTTATAAATGAAGTTGCCTTAGCAATTGCAGGGCAATTCAGAATACCTCCTTAGGGCACCAGTGGTCCAGTAGCAGCCATTGCTCTGCAGTCTGGATCCACACCGGAAGTTCACGGGTTCATGCCCCAAGGCCTCCCAGGGCATGAGGGTGTGCAGATGCATACCTTTGAACTGAGCTGCCCCAATGTCAGGAACCTGCTTGGGATGCCTCTCTCTCAAAGAAAGAAACTTTAAAAGTCTTTTACAAGGGGCCAGCAGGTGGTGTGGTGGTTGAGGAGCTGGACTCCCACACTGCCAACTATGAATCAAAAGCTGGACCTGGTGGCTTAAAAATAAATAAATAAATAAATCACACCTAGTGGCACCTAATGGTTATGTCGCTGGACTCCCATGTAGTCTACTGTGGTTCAAGTCCTGGAACCAGCAGCTTAAAACTCATACTGGGAGTATGTATGTGCATGCCCAAAATCCCGAGAGAATGGAGATGGGATTTGTGACATGGCCATTTCCTCTGGAGCGTGATTTCTCTCTCGCTCTCCCTGTCTTTCTGGCCAGCACATGTGCCCTATAGCAAACACAAAAAAAAACAAACCTCTCTAAAAAAGGGAAAAAGAACATTGCAGCTGGTGTGTATGCAAGTGTGCCTAAAATCTCAAGAGGAAAACGGAGAAGAGGAAGGATCGTGGTGTGGCCATCCCCCCTCCCCCCCAGGTGATTTCTATTGTCCCTCTGTCTTGCACATGCCCTATGACAAAAACCTTAAAAACAAATTTATCTTTCTAATAACAGATAAGTTGTGGTAGCTTGTGTTTTTCAAGGAATTTGTTGCTTCACTTAAATTATCAAATTGGGCCAGCTCTGGGTCTGGTAGTTAAGAGTGGATCCCACATGTCTGATCACGTGGTTTGAACCCTAGATCTGGAGGCTTGAGAAACACACCAGTTAGGTGTGCGCCCCAAATCTCCAAAGGATGAAGAAATGGAGAAGGGACTGTGGTGTGATATGCCCATGGCAGAGTTCTTCCTCCTCCTCAGTCTCTCTCTGGCAAGCCAAATGCCTTCCAGAAAAACATTTTTTTTTAAAGGTTTTTGCTATAGGGCATGTGTGCTTGCCAGAAAGACAGAGACAAAAAGGAGAAATTAGACCAGAGGGGGGATGGCCACACCACAATCCCTCCTCCTCCATTCTCCTCTCAGGATCTTGGGCACCATGGACACGTGCACTCTGTGAGTTTAAGCTGCCAGGTCCGGGACTCGAACTGTGGTTGACTATATGGGAGCCCAGTGATGTAGACATTATGCCATTTGCTGGTCCCCAGAAAAATTTTTAAAAAGAAAATACTCATGAAATTATGTGCACACAGTTTATATTATTCTTTTATCCTTGGTCTATAGTGATAGATCCCTCATTTCAACCATGGTATGTCTCTTGCTAAAGTTCGTCTGTTTTGTTAATATTTACAAAAAAGCAGCTCTTTGTAATGACTGATTTTCATTGTAATTCTTGATTTCATCAGTTTCTGCTTCATATGTTCTTGAGTTTCTAGTTTCTTGAGGTGGGAGTTTTGTTTGAGACCCTTAACACTTTTTAAAAATTTTTTTGCCAGGGACCAGCAGTTGGTGTAATAGCTGTGTCGCTGGATTCCCACGTATCTGACCATGGTTCAAGTCCTGGACCTGGTGGCTTAAATTCATGCCAGGAGTGTCCGTGGCCATTCCCCCCATGTGTGTGGGGGGGTGACTTCTCACTTTGTTTCTCTGTGTCTCTCTGGCGAGCGCACTCACCCTATAGCAAAAACCTCTCAAAAAAATTTTATTTCTTGCCAAAGGGTGTGTGTGCTCACCGGAGACAGACAAGGAAAGTAAGAGGGCACTCCCCGCTCCCCGCCATGGGGCCTGGTCACATTGCAATGGGGCCTGGTCACACTGCAATCCTTTCTGCTCCATTTCTCCCTCTTTTGGAATTTCACACGTACACACACACATACACACACAGCGTGTTTTTCAAGCTGCTGGGTCCAAGACTCAAAACTGCAGTCAGTCACATAGAATCTAGCCACCAGAAATAATGAGCTGGCCCAAGACTCATGATTTTTCTTTAGATTTTTGCCTTTGGGCAGGTGCACTTGCCATAGAAACAGAGGGAGCGCGAGAAATCACCCCAGGGGGATGGCCGCATTGCAATCCCCTCTCCATCTCCTTTGGGGGTTTGGGGCACATGTGCATGGCAGGATTTTCAGGCTGCCAGGGCCAAGACCAGAACTATGGTTGGCCATGGCAGAGTGAGTTCTTCCTCCTTCTCTGTCTCTCCCTGGCAAGCCAAATGCCTTCCAGAAAAAATTGTTGCTTTACTTAAATTATCAAATTGTGGAGTCCAGTGCCTTAACCAGCACGCCACTTACTGGCCCTGATTTTTGTCTTTTAAAAACTCATCATCGAGCATGTGTACACCCGAGACACAGAGGGAGGGGAAATTGAGAAAGCTCTCCCAGTGGGGAAGGAGAAGTCTGCAACCCCTTCTCTTCCATTCTTCCTGTGGGGTTTTGGGGGAAACGCCCAGCACGTTTTTCAAGTCATCGGGTCTGGGATTCAAACCTTTCAGTCAGCTGTGTGGGACCTAGCCACCTTAACTATGCCACAGGCTGCGTTTTCTAAGGTATGCCTTCAGCGCTATCCATTTCTTTCTCAACCTTTTGTATCCCACCAATTTTGATGGGTTTTCATTCTCATTCAGTTATTTTTAAGTCTCTGATGGATTAAGTGTGGTGTTTGTTTCCAAATGTTTGGAGATTTTTCCTGTTATCTTTCTACAGAGTTCTACTGTGATCCCATTATTATAGAAAAACACACTTTGTCTGACTTCAGTGCTTTTACATGTGTCGAGGTTTGTTCTGTGGCCCAGGGTACGGTCCATCTTAGCATATGTTCCGTGTACACGGACAGTGAATGTGTACTGTGGGCCGCAGGTGACACGGCAGTCTTACCACAGGACCCACATGGAAGGTCCTCAGGTTGCGGTCCAAGGCCTCCCAGCATGTAGGATGCATGCCCATGATCCAGGCCAGCTAAGGCTGCAGGTGGCCCGAAGACCCTGTTGGGGGCCTCTCTTTTAGAAGGAATATGCAAATGAAAAAAAGAAGAAAAAATGTTGAGTGAGCTGTTCTCTAAACATCAATTAAATCCAGTAGTTTACTGTTTTCTCTATCTTTGATTATTCTATCTAGTTTTCTGTCAACTGTTGAGTTATTCAAGTCTCCAAAAAAAATTGTGATTTTTTTTAATACTTTGTTTCACATATTTTGTAGCTGTGTAGCTTATTTAATTCATATTTAAGCTTGCTGTTTTTCTTGGTAGATTGGGCCTTTTACCCTTATATAGTCTCATTTTCTGTTTCTGGTAATTCTACTTTCAAGTCTACTTTTCAGATAATTTGCATGGTCTGTTTCTTCACCCTTTTGTTTATTCCATCTATATCATTACATTTAAAGCGAGTTTCTTGTGGACAGTGTATAATTGGGCCTTGTTTTCGAACAAATCTCTCAATCTAATTGGTGTATCTAGACCATTTACATATAACTATCTAAATGTCAGGGCTTCAGTCTGCAAGTTTTGTCTTGTATTTGTTCATTTTTTCCTTTTTTTCTATGCCTGTGAGGTACCTATTTTTTCAGAATTACACTTTTACGATACTTGAAGAGTGTATCTTTGTATAAATAAAATATAAAAGCACTGTTTTAATGGTTGCTCTACTTACTGCATTTTTTACTCATGGCTTACCAATCTACAGATGTCATTTTACCACGTATAGAAAATGTGATTTTATTTAGCCCTCTTTAGCTGTTACTGTGTTAAATGACCTTTACATATTTGCATCACATCACTATTAATAACTTACACTTCTGCCAGTGTAACTTACATAAATGGAGAAGACGGACCTTTATGAAGCGGGCCACTTTTACATAAAGTATGTGTTCAGTGTCAGAGGGTAACCTACAAATGGGCCCACTAGCAGAGTTCAGAAACCCTACCTTCCAATGTGATGGTATTTGGAAGCAGGGCTCTTGGGAAGTCCCTAGGTATAAATGAAGTCATAAAGGAGGGGAAGCCTAAAATGGGATTGGTGCCCTGTAAGTCAGAACTCTCTCTACCCCATGAAGGCAGCAAGAAGGCAGCTGTTTGCGAGCCAAGCAGATCCTCACCAGGAACTTAATATGCACCTTAATCCGGGACTTGCCTGCCTTCACATCCCTGAGAAATGTCTGTTGTTTAAATCACCAGGCCTACAAAATTTTGGTAGAGCAGCCTGATCAAATACAGATACATTTATACCTTGATATGGAACTACTGAATTGCCTGTTCCAGTGCTAATTTTTTGTGTAGATGTGTATTATCTGTCCTTTCATTTCAGCCTAAAGGGCTCTCTTTAAAAGGTATTCCTTGGGGGTTAACAGGTGGCATGATGGTTAAGGGCGCTGGACTCCCACATGGCTGACCGCAGTTCGAGTCCTGGACTGGGTGGCTTGCTTTCTCACTTTCTCCCTCTCCCTGGTCAAATTTAAATAAGTAAATAAAGTTAAATAATTCTTTTAAAAAAAAAAGTATTCCTACACCAGCAGATGGCATAAGTTACAACCGCTGGACTCCCACTTAGCCAACAACAGTTCAAGTCCTGGCCCCAGTGGCTTCAAATTCACGCCAGGCACACGTGCATGCATGTCGAAAATCCTGAGAGAATGGAGAAGGGATTGTGGCATGGCCATTCCCCCTGAAGGGGGGATGATTTCTCACACTCTCTGGTGAGCACACGCACCCTATAGCAAAAATCTCTTAAAAAAAAATGATTCCTTGTAGGCAGGTCTGCTAGTCAGAGTGTTCTGCAGAATGCCCTAATTTTTACCTTTTGTGTAATTTTAACATAGGATTCTTGGTTGACCGTTTTACTTTCAGCACTTTGAATGTCATTCACTGCCTACGACCTCCACTTAAATCTGAGAAGTGAGCTGTTAATCTTATCAGACTCCTTCCTTCCATGTGATGAGTTATTTCTCTCTACTGCAAAGATTCTGCTTTGTGAATCTCAGAGTTCATCTTTTTTGTTGACCTTCATGGATATGCAATTCCTGTGTTTCATCTTTGAAGTTTTTGACAATTACGTCTACCCCTTTCCTTTCCTTCTGAAACTCCCGTCCTGCCTATTACACTTCATGGCATCTTCTGCTCTCTGATCTGTTATCCCCATCATTAGTTTTTTCAGACTGTATTCTCAATAGCCTGCCTTGAGCCTCATGGATTCTTCTTTAAAAGCAAGGGCACATGTGCCCACATAAAGCAGAGAGAAAGGAGAAGATGGAAAAAACACCCATCGCCCTGGTGGGGTGTGATCACACTACAATCCCTTTTGCCCTATTTTTCCATCCTGTCAGGAACTGGGCAAAAATGCACAGGCATCTGGTGTGTTTTTCAAGACACCGGGGTTAAGACTTGAACCACACAGTTGGCCATGTGGTATCCAGCTCCCTTAACCACCACAGTACTGGCTCTACTGATTATTTCTTCCATTTCAAATGGGCTGTTGATGCCCGCCAGTTAATTTTTAAACTCACTCACTGTACTTTTCTTTTCTTTTTGGCTAGAGAGCAAATGTGCTTGCCAGAGACAAAGGGGAAAGTGAAGAACCCCTCTGGGGGTGGTGGGGAGGTGGCCATGCCACCAACTCCTTTCTTTCATTCTCGTTTTGGGATTTTGTGTTCACATGCACATATGCTCAGCATGCTTTGCCCAGAGGGTGAGAAATCACCCCTCAAGGGGATGGCCATGCTATAATCCCTTCTCTTGGGATTTGGGGCATAAACACACACATAATCACCATTTTTCTTTTGGAGAGGTTTTTGCTACAGGGCGCGTGCATTCGCCAGAGAGAGACAGAGATAGAAAGCGAGAAATCAGCCCCCGGGGGGGATGGCCATGCTGCAATCCCTTCTCCATTCTCCTCCCAGGATCTTGGGCATGCACGCACACGCGCCTGGTATGAGTTTAAGCCATCGGGTCCGGTACTCGAACCACGGTTGGCTACATGGGAGTTCAGCAACATAGCCATTACGCTAACTGTTGGTCCACACACACCATTTTTCAAGCTGCCAGGTCCGGGACTTGAAATGCACAGTCGGCCTTAATCTCCACGTCATCTGCTGGCCCAAGTTATTGTATTTTTCAATACAATTTTTTTTTTAAAAAAAGAATTATTTATTGGGACCAGCAGTTGGTGTAGTGGCTATGTCACTGGATTTTCATGTAGTCAACCGTGGTTTCAGTC
>NW_006159576.1:786820-814642 GCF_000334495.1 Tupaia belangeri chinensis
GGGGGGGGGGTGATTACTCGCTTTCTGTCTCTCTGTCTGGCGAGCACAAGTGCCCTATTGCAAAAACCTCTTCAAAAAAAAAAAATTATTGAATTTTAAAATTCACTCATTCATTCATTTTAATTTGACGGGGGGGCGGGGGGGAGGAAACTGAGAAAGCAAGCCACCAGGTCCAGGATTCGAACCATGGTTGGCCATGGCCATGTGGGAGTGTCCAGCACCTTAAACACAATGCCACCTGCTGATCCCTTTCAATACAAATTTCTATTTTTTTAAAAAAAATTTGTCTAGTGGCATTTCTCTTATAATTAGTTCCTTAGACATGGCTGATTTTAGTTATTTGAATATGTTTATAAAAGCTGATTTAAAGCATTCACATTAAGTTCAACATCTGAATCTTTCTCACGTACAATTAATTCTACATCTTTACATATCTTAGAATCTCCTGTTGAGGGAATTAGCAGTTAGCGTAATGGCTATGTCACTGGACTCCCATAGAGTTGACCACGGTTTGCGTCCCGGACCCAGTGGCTTAAAACTCACACCGCGCGTGTGTGCGTGCATGCCCAAGATCCCGAGAGGAGAATGGAGGAGAAGGGATTGCGGCGTGGCCATCCCCCCTGGGGGGTGATTTCTCGCTTTCTGTCTCTATGTCTCTCTGTCTGGCAAGCGCACGCGCCCTATAGCGGGGAAAAAAAAAAACCCACAAAACTCTCAAAAAAAAAAAGAATCTCCTGTTGAATATACTTTTAACACAAGGCAGCAAGTCTGGAAATCAGAATGCCTTCACTTCTCCAGGGTCTGCTGTCTTTTACTGTTTAGCGGCCTTTGTGGACTAATTCTGTAATATATGCGTTCTTTGCTGTGTGACCAGCAAAACCTGCTTCATTAGCTTAGTGTCCAAACGACAACTGGGCAAATTTCTTAATTGCCTTAAACCAGTAACTCCCTCAGCCTTGAAGTGCTGTGTTAGAATATGCACTCTACGCTCCAACACGCAGTTTACCTTAACCCTCCACTTTCCGACTGCACGGAGCCTCAAGGTTTGCAACAAGTGGATTAGTGCTTACTTATGTTCTTTTTCTTGGGCATGCAAATAGCTTTGCAAATGCTTGTGGCCTTCTAGATTCTCAAGAATATGCTGGAGCTTTCCAAAGCCCCGTACAGGTCGTCTCAGTTGCCTACTTATTAACATACTGGACCGGGGAGCCAGAAGCCATATGGCAAGCACAGTTTGAGTCCCTTGCCTGGTTGACTCAAAAACATTCCAGACACATGCATGCATGCCTAGAATCCTGAGGACTAGGGATGGCAGGGCGACCACGCACTGTGGAGGGTGCTTCTCTGTCTCTGTCTCTCTGGTGTCCATGTACATGCTCTAACCCTCTACAGACATTCCTTTCCCCACCTTTCACCCTTTTCGTAAGCCTCTTTGTTAGGACTAGACTTTTAGGACACCGTGTAAAATGCAAAATGGGGACCAGCAATTGGCATAATGGCTATGTTGCTGGATTCCCATGTAGTCGACCATGGTTCAAGTCCCAGGCCCGGTGGCTTAACTCACGCCAGACATGTGTGCCCAAGATCCTGAGGGGAGAATGGAGAAGGGACTGCGGAGTGGCCATCCCCCCTGGGGGGGGGGGGATTTCTTGCTTTCTCTCTCTTTCTGGCGAGTGCACGTGGCCTATAGCAAAAAAAAAAAAAAAAAGGAAAATGGATCACAGACATAAATGTAAGTGCTAAAACTACAAAATTAAACAGTAAAACTCCATGACACTGAATTTGGCAATGACTACTTGGAAAAAACACCAAAAGCAAGCCAAAGAGGAAAATAAAAAAAACCAACACTGAATTTCACCAAAATTAAAAATCACACATAAAAGGATATTATCAATAGGGAAAACCTAAAAAGAGAAAATGGGAGAAAATATCTGCAAATCAGTGTACCTGATAATGGATCCATCCATACCCAGAATATATAAAGAACTCAACAACAAACAACTCGATTAAAAATGGGCAAAAGATGGGGCCAGCAGGTAGCGTGGTAGTTAAGGCACTGATTGCCACAAGCCCAACCGTGGTTCAAGTCCCAAACCTGGCAGCTTGAAAATCACACCAGGTTATATTCCTGAAAGGAAAATGGAGGAGAAGGGACTAGGGCATAAACATTCTCCCAGGGATGATTTCTCACTTTGCCCCTCTCTCTGGCAAGTACACAACCTAGGGCTAAAAACCTAAAAGACATCAAATAAAATGACAAAGCGAAAGGTATCAATACACATTTCTCTACAGCAGGTATGAAAATAGCCAATACATAGGTGAAAAGATGTTCAACGTCACAACCATTAGGAAAATGCAAAGCAAAACCACAATGAAAGGACACGCTCATTAAATAGCTATTTTGAAAAACAGAAAATAAGGGCTGGCTCCATGGCCTGGTGGTTCTGACAGTCAGATCTCACATGGCTGACCTTATGGTTTGAGCCCAGACCCAGCAGCATGTGTGTACGCATTCCCAATCTCTCAAAGAGCGAGTGGGGGTGGAGAAAAGGAATTGCACACCACAGAGGGTGCTTTCTGTCTCACTCTGGAGAACAGACATGCCCTCTAGCAAAAAAAAAAAGATGATGATGTGAAGAAAACTTAACATAAAATGTTGTAGTCAGTGTGTAAAATTAAAATAGTTTGGAGTGGCTAAAAAAATTTAACATAAAATTAACATAGGATCCCGCAATTCCACTCCTACAGATACCTCTTCTCTACTTGAAGGGTAGAAAGCAGGCACTCAACAATATTTGTACAGTAAATGTTCATGACATTATTTACAGTGGAAGAAGCATCCATCTTCCTCAGTGCCAATTAACAGATGAATGCATAAACAAAACGTGGGATTAAACACACAGCAGTGTTCAGCCGAAGAAAGGCGAATGGAAGTGTGATACAACGCCATGACACGGACGAACCCTGAAAACTCTGGATGACTCAATTGAGTCAAATTCAAAGAAGGAAAGTAGACTAGAGATTATCGGGGGCTAGGGAGAAGAGGAAATAAGAGTTTTTATTTATCGTGTGGAGACCACTTAGGATGATTAAAAAGATTTAGAACAGAATAGTGGTGATCATGGCACGATGCTATAAATCCACCTAATACTGAATGCAAACTTAAAAATGGTTCAAAGGGCACTTTAGTAACATGTATTATAGTACCATAAGAAATTTTAAAATGATGATGTATCCAAAGGCCTTTACCACATTTGGTCTTTTTTTCCTCAACTGAGATATTAAAGAAATTACTTTATGGAACCTTGGCTGGTAGTGATGCTCAACTTGCCTTCCCCCATCCCAAAACACACACACCCATATACACACATACATACACTCAACTCTCTATTAGATATCTATAATTATATTTCGCAAAGGACTACACAGTGACTTCACTAATGATGCAAACAGTTTATATCCTCCCACACTGACAGATAAAAACACATACATTCTCTAAGCACAAAGCTTATATTCACAAATAACTTTCTGCTTAAAGACAAAATTTCAATTAATAATCACATGGAAATTTTGTTATTTAATGCAACCACTAATCTAATGTCACCAATAAAACCTAAGCAGTTTTTATCACAAACCAAGATTATATTCAGTGGACATGCATTAATAATCTATACATCTTAACATTACACCAGAAAAGGAATCAAATATAAAAGTTTCCTTGATTTTTGGTGGTTTGCAAATTTCATGGCACAGATTACCAAAAAAAATGTTTCAAATTTTTTCAATAAAATGGTAAAAAATTGAGTAAGCTTTAAATTTTCATAATGGGCTGAAGATTTAAAACATCAAGCTGGCCCCAATATGTCAAAAATGGACAGATCAATATTTACACTGACTAGACAGACTTTAGCTACAATGGTACTGGAGGTCTACTTCCTCCTATCAAAAACCTTTGGGGTTAATTTCTCAATGCAAACATGTCTGTAAATACTGTGATAATAGAAACCTGGAAACACCTAGAATCAGGACAGGGATGAAAAATAACACACAAGTCAATCTTATTTCTGACCTGTCAGCATAAAACGTTTTGGTTCCCCACCACCCAATACTGTCCCTTGATGTAAAGCTACATTAAAAAGAATATGATGACTTCATCCCACTGGCTGTCACTCTTGTACAGAATTACCTTTCACTATATTATCAAGGCAGGGTTTGAACTCCACGCACCTGCTTCTACAGTGTCATTAGCAGAGCACCAGATTTATAAACTGATATGACAACCCACAATGCTAAATATACTTTCAAACAGAAGCAAACTTTTTTTTTCCATTCTTGGTTCTATGTGCCATGTTATTCTTGAACTTTATGTAGTCACCAATAAGAAAAGACTTAGGGAAGCTTTGAACATATCTTGTACTTTTCATCAAAGCTAAAGTGCAAAATATCTCCATATCTCAGATATTTTAATAGGAAAAACATCAAACACACATAATAAAAGAACTGAAGTGACAGTAGAACTAATACAAAAAAACTCTTAAATATATACTGAAGACTACATATTACTACCAATTTTTCTTTCTTCAGCAAAATCTGTAAATGAGCTAAGTTCTCACAGAACTTAAGATTTTGTTTGACTCTCTTCCCCAGGACTAGAATTTCAGTTTAAGATTTTGTTTGACTCTCTTCCCCAGGACCAGAATTTCAGTAACTATAGGGAAAAAAAAAAAACAGAAAAGAACAACAAAAACACACAGAGAACATTGCATGACAATGGACACTAAGTTCATAACGAACCTCTTTTTAAAATGAGATATTATGGAAGAAAATACCATGAAAATAATAATCCTATGAGAATTGTTTTAAGCACAGTAAATTTGAGCCTTGGTCTTCATGAAGATACTAGTTTATATAGAAAACTACAAATATACAAGACTCTGGGGGGGGAGTCAGCATACATATTATTTAACATTCTGTAGGCCTAAAAAATTTTTGAGGGGCGAGAGAAAAGGATGGCCAAGTAAATCTGCTTAAGAATACAGAACTATGAAAAATTCCTGGGTCAAAAGGGTGCTCCAAATGGAACTACTTAGATACATATGACTTAGATATATTTTTTTAAAGGAAAGAAAAAGTACTGGGATAACTGCAATCCTTCCAAAAAGGAAATCTTAAATTAAGGGGAAAAGTTTCTAATAGTGTAAACGAGTCTGGCTCAGAAAGAAAATTAAACAACATATCCAAGATCTGTCCATAAAAGTAATGACAGTACATCTTTAATATTAAAGAAATAGGCTATAAAAAAGTTCAGTCTCAGAATTTTTTTTAAAAGCTCATTTGTGGTCCTTTGTGGGTGCGTAATAAAGTTCCATGGGTTTGTTCACTTTCCAATATTTCTCACTGACCAATTCCAACGAAAACGAGCCATTTAATACCTAAAACCAAAGAAAAAGAAAAAAATTAGAAAAATGGCACAAAGCACAATGGTGAAATGGAACAAAACATGACAGCCCACTATAATCTTTTAAAAATAAATCTTAGGGGGCCGGTAAGTGGTGTGGTGGTTAAAGTGCTGGACTCCCTTATGGTCAAAAGCGGTTCAAGTCCCGGACCCAGCAGCTTGAAAATCACACAGGGTATGCACATGTGTGTGCCCAAAATCTCAAGAATGGAGGAGAAGGGACTGCAGAGTGGCCATGCCCCCTGAGCGGTGATTTCTCACTTTCTTTCTCTCTGTCTCCAGTGAGCACACACACCTATGGCAAAAACCTAAACTAACTAACTAACTAACTTAGTAATGCATAAACAGAGTAAGTCTTGGCACTTGCACCATTTATAGCACAGCAAACAAAAGGTATCAGAAAGGTAACTGCCCTGGTGTAATTCCTTTTTCTCAGTGTTTTGGGGTTCTGCCCGGTCTTGATAGGCCACCCTCCACCACTTGCTACTCAGTCGGTCAACATGCTCCTTAAAAAAGATTCTACCATTGTAAATACTTACAGTGAACTGGCCACTGGCTGTTGCTATATAAATGGTATACTGTTTCTCACTGGCTGTATCCAGGTTCATCTGGTTTGATTCTCCTTTGCTTCGAAGTTCTTCTAAAGCTAACCTCACAGCCAGGTACTTGGATAAGTGATCAACAGTGGCATTACCTGAAGTCTTTATGTATCTGGAAGAATAATTAAGATTTTAATTTCTAGAATATACTAATTACAATAGATAATTAGAAGTATATAGAATATATAGTATTTATCACAAACTAATATCAGAAATATGTAACTCTAAAATCTAAAACTTTCTTATGGAAAGGTACAAGGGGGAAGTACACGCTCACTACCTGACTGTCAGGCCATGAGAGCTCTACCTGTCTTATCTTATGTAAAACATGACATAAACTGGGGCCAGCAAGTGGTGTGGTGGTTAAGGTGTTGGAGTTCCCACATGGCTGACCATAGTTCAAGTCCCGAACCTGGCGGCTTTCTCTCTCTCCCTCTCGGTCTTTCTCTGGCAAAACTCATGAAAATAATAATAATAATAATAATAAATAAAGTTAAATAAAATAATTTTTAAAAAAATGACATAAACTGACAAAAACTAATAGAAACACACAAAGTGCTAAGGAGAAAAAGGAACAACACATCTCCCCCTAACTCCACCGATGAGAATCTGCTGACTGCAGCAGTAAGAGGGATAGTAAGAACTTGAACAAATTTCTGTCTAAGAATGAACATTTCAGGTTTTTCAGACTGCAATGAAATCTCATCTTGAGTTTTTTAAAGCATGCTATAGCATTCAATTAACTGACTCAGCAAATATTTGAGACTTACCGGTTTTCGACGGTAGGCTGTGTGCTAGAGATACAGTGATAAAGCAGTCATCTTTGCCAGCATAAATTTTAGAGCCCACAGGCACCCTAGAATCATTAAGAACTCTGAACGTCCCTTTCCCCCTCTACCTAGGAGGGCCATCCCTTTCAGATGTGCAGGTTGGGTGAGAAGCACATGAGGAAGAAAACAACAATCCAGGCACCTTGTACATCTAAACTGAGTGCTGATAATAAAAAAAGATGACGAATACTATTCCTACTTCTTATGCAGAATTACCTTTTAACTCCAAATCAGACATTCTGAATTCAGAGAAACTGAAACAAAAGCACACACTTACCTTGTCTGCGCACTGTCATCCTTTTCCATAAGTGTAGGATGAGGTCTGAATACTAATTCAATTTCACTAGCACCATCCATTACTGGATCAATTGCCACTGTTGCATTATTGTTATCGAGCTCAAGCCCGGAATCGTCAGATGTTTTGGTCCGTTTGTTACTAGGGCCGGCTTCCTGATTGCTGTGTGTGGATGCGTTACTGCAGTGTGAACTGTCACCGTTATCTTCTGCTCCACTACCGTTTTCAATCTGTTGTTTCTTTCCTCGCTGTAATCTAATTAAAGAAAAATGCATACAATTTCTATTTAGGCTTTCAGAGCATCAAATCTGAAGCGTGCCTGTGATTAAATCATAGATAATCCTAAAAAAAAAATCTTACTGAATTTGCTCTATGTTGGATAATGGCATTGTTTCTTTCATGTCCCTGAAAGATCTAGAAAAATCTTATATACATAGGCAATCATTTAAATGATTAAGTATTTTTAAAAAAAATAATTATTTTCTTTTTCTTTCATTCATTCATGTATTCATTCATTTTAATTTGATCAGAGAGGGACAGAGAGAGGGAAAGTGAGAAAGCAAGCAGCCACGTCTGGTTGGCCATGTGGAAATCCAGCACCCTCAACCACCATACCACCTGCCAATTCCTAAAATAAATACTTCTTTTCATGGAATAATTTTCTTTATGGAACAAAAGAAACATAAATTACTGGTAGATCCATATTTATTGGGTTGTCGGAAAAGTCATGATGCGTCTTTGCATAGAAAAATGCATCAACTTTTCCAACAATCCAATATATTTTGATCATTTTGTTATGAGATTTTAAGTTTAAACATAGGTATGATTTGGGGCCAGCTGGTCGCATAGTGGTAAAGGTGCCGACTCCCACATGGCTGAACAGAGTTTTGAGTTCCATACCTGGCAGCTTTCAATTCATGCTGGTTGCATGCATGAGTGAGCATGCCCAAAATCCTAGGAGGCAAATCGAGGAAAAAGGACTGTGGAGCGGTCATTTCCCTGGGTGGGGTTCATTTCTCCCTTTCTCTCTCATCGGCTCTAACTCTCTGTCCCTCTCCACTGAGCAAATTATGCCCTTTGGCAAAAACTGAAAAAAAAAAAGAAATGAAAAGAAAAAAAAAGAAAGAAAGAAAGGAAAAGGAAAAGAAAGGGCACGGTTCAGATATGAAATGTAAAAGTTCTGAGAGAAGGTATTTATGCCTCCTTAGTTAGAAATTCTTAAAGAAACACACTAAAAAATAAATGGTACGCACTTCCTGCTCACCTCCTTTCAAGACTGCTACTGCAGTGTAAAATTATTCTTATGAGGAAAATAGGATGGTACCTATATTTAACCAGCAACTGGATATAGAAGCAACTTTATAACAAGTTCATTCACTTAAAACCAATTACTGGGCAAGCCGCTTTATGTTTATGATCTTAAAAAGTCCAAACAACCCATTAGGGAGTTAACACTTACTTTTACTGAAGAAATAAAGTGTAAGGTTAAATAATATGCCTACAATTATCCCGCCAGTAAATGCCAGAAGCAAAGCCAGGACAGGACACTAAACAGATTATTTCTACCATACTATTTTTCTATCTGTATATATAAGAAAAAAGCAAGGATATATGATTTAAAAAAGAAAACAAGAGAAAAGAAATGTGAAAGAATGACATGAACTTCTAAGAATAGTATCATTATAACGTTTATTGCCAAAACAACGAAATAATAGCCCACTGGTCAGGAAAGAAGCTCAAGAACTCTTGCTTTTCAAAAATTAAACATAAAATCCTCCTTACATTATCAATAGTTCATTTCAAAACTAAGAGGGGATGATTAATACATTAAATGGCAAAACTGTGATTCAAAAACATAGATTATCAGGAAAGTCACGATGGGGGTCAGCAGGTAGCATGGTGGTTAAGATACTGGACTCTCCGACATGGCTGACTGCAGTTCAGTCCTGGACCTGGCAGCTTGCTTTCTCACCTTCCCCTTCTCAAGCTCATGCTCTGTCTTCTTTGGTCAAATTAAAAAATAATAATAAACAAAATTAAATATTTTAAAAATAGAAGAAAAACAAGAAAAGTCATGACATATTTTTCTAAGCAAAAATGTGTCATGACTTTCCTGCCAACCCAATAAATATATACAATGGAATATTATTTAGCCTTACAGAGGGAGAAAATCTTATCACTTGTGGCAATATGGATGAACATGTTGAAGACATTACACTAAATGAAGTAAGCCAGTCAGTCACAAAAGCATTCACTCCTATAATACCTAAAGTATTCAATTTAACAGGAGCAAAAAGCAGAATGGTTATCAGGAGTTGGAAGACGGGAAAACAGTTGAGTTATTAACAGGTACATCATTTAAGTTTCATAAGATGCAAAGAATAAAGCCAAATGGTTCTGGAGATTAATTGCACAGTAACATCATTGTACTTAACCGAACTCTACAAATAAAAATGGTAAGATGGTAAATTTAATGTTAAAGTTTAACAGTTAAGATTTAAGAAGCCCAGCAGGGCACATGTGGTCCCACAAGGCCAACAGTGGTTCAGGTCCCAGAACTGGAGGCTTGCTTTCTCACTTTCCCTCCCTCTTTCTGTCTCTCTCTGGGAGGGAGGGAGGGAGGAAGGAAGCTGGCCATAAAATAAAGTGATCTAATTCATTTACTAACATACTTGTTTTTATCCCACAGCTCTTCAAAAAAAGGGGAAGGAAGTGACAGATTTTTTTTTTTAAATATTTGAGAGATTTATGCTATTGGACATATATGCTTGCCAGACACAGACAGGAAGTGATAAATCACCCCCTAGGGGGGATGGCCATGCGACAATCCCCTCTCCTCCATTCTCCTCATGGGATTTTGGGCATGCACACATACACACATGCCAGCATGAGTTTCAAGCTGCTGGGTCCAGGACTCAAACTGTGGTCAACCATGTGGGAGCTAGCACCTTAAACCATTCCACCTGCTGGCCCTGAAAGAGTTCATATTAATTTGGGGCAACATTTAAAGATTAATGTTCCGATAAGAGAGATTAATACCCTATTATATCCTCTATCAAATTCCATCTATAATACCACACTATCCTGACAGTATAGCATTTTAAGAATGACGTGACACTAAGCTGCATCTTGAATGTCACGTGAGGAACAACACACTAGGAACATGAAGACAGAGCCTTCAGGAGTATGTCAGAATGTAAATCTACACCTTCTGATGTAGTGTTCAGTGAAGAAGATGAATATATCTACATCTGGAATTTGGTAACTACACACTGCATGTTGTAGAAAACCACACTGTATCTCCCCTGCAAAAATTTTAAAAAATAGAATATGGATCCACATGAAAACATTTAAAAAATTAGTAGAAGTAGGGTCTGAAATATGTATAAAATCCAACTATTTTGACAGAAGACAGATCCAGACTGTGGCACACCAGAGTTTAATTTTAATTCAATATAAAGGAAGAACTTCTTTCACATTTACATATTCAAAACTATTTACTGAGCAGATACTTTAAGTTAAGCAGTTATAATAGTGGAGCTGTAAGTCAATGGTACTGACACAGAGAGCTCAGTCTAGTGTGGCAGATAACACATCCCAGAGTGATACCCACTGTGGAGGAAAGTGAGGCAGAAGGGTAAGGAAGTATGGAGCCCTACGGTGGATGATGGGAACTCAGCAGACAATTGACGGAGCACTGGGCAAGTTAACTAAAAAAAGGAGGTTCCTGAAAGAGAGAGCAATTAAGTTCAAAGGCCCTGAGGAGATGAATGCTTGGTGAATTTGAAGACCTGTACAGAAGATATAAAGAAGTTGCCAAAGAATAAAAAGGGGATCTTCTGTCCACACACACACACACCCACACACACACACACACACACACACACGCCCACGAAGTATTCAAGCAAAACCAAAGGATTATCTGTGAAGGATTTGGCAAAGAATTTTACTGTTCTTGACAGAAGGATAAACTGATCAAAAGTCTTTCCAACTCTTAAGAATATATAATTCTTTAAATACATTCAACATTTAATGCTTTATCTTACTTTGATAAATACAGCAGCAGATCAGTTTAATATGAAAAGTCTCATAGAAGTTCATGGAAAATGCATACAATGGGAAAACTCTGCATGGATTTCAATTCTGGGGGATACCCAAAACACTTGTCCACTGTGGTTCGAGTCCTGGATCTGGAGGCTTAAACTTATGGTAGGCACACATGTGTGTGTGTGTGTGTGTGTGTGTGTGTGTGTGTGTGCATGCGTGCTCAGTATCTCAAGAGGAGAAGGGATTGCAGCATGGCCTCCCCACTGGGGAGTGATTTCTTGCTTTCTGTCTCTGTCTTTCTGGTGAGTGCATGCATCCTATAGCAAAACCCTCCTCAAAAAACAAAAGAAAAAAAAATTTGGTCTGAAGTACTATGAAAGAAAAGACATCAGTCTGAAGAATCCTATCAGAGCAACAAGAATTCTAAAAACGAAGCAAGGAACTTCAAATTTACAATGTGTATAGAAGAATGGAAATCATTGGGGACCAAAAGTTAGCGTAATGGCTATGTCGCTGAACTCCCATGTAGTCGACCGTGGTTCGAGTCCCGGACCTGGTGGCTTAAACTCACGCCGGGCATGTGTGTGTGCGTGCCCAAGATCCCAAGAGGAGAATGGAGGAGACGGAATTGTGGCGTGGCCATCCCCCCTGGGGGGTGATTTCTCGATTTCTATCTCTCTGTCTGTCTGGCAAGCGCATGTGCCCTATAGCAAAAATCTCTCTAAAAAAAGAACAACAACAACAAAAAGAATGGAAATCATTGATGATTTTAAAAATTTAGGGGCCAGCAGGTGGCATGGTGGTTAAAGGCACTGGATTCCCACATGGACGTCTGCAGTTTGAGTCTTGGACCTGGCAGCTTGCTTTCTCACTTTTATTTTCTCTCTGGTCAAATTAAAAAATAGTAACAAATGGAAATGAATAAATATTTTTAATGGTTACTTCAAAGTTTCTGGCTTAAGTAAGCGGAATAATGGAGTTATCACTGATTGAAATGAGCAGGAAAGACAGTACTGAACATGTTAAGTTTGAGATTCTTATTAGACAGGTGTACAGGAGAAGATGAGTCTAAAATTCAGATTAGTCCAGGATGTATATATAAATCTGGAAGTCATTAGCATATTGATGGTAATTAAGGCCATGAAACTGGATGAGATAATCAAGAGACAGACTAATCCCTGAGGTATTCTACCTTTAATAAGAGTTAGGGCAACTGAAATGAAACCTAACTTAGAAAAGGACCACTTAATGACATACAAAGGAAACCAGAAGAATATATTCCTGCAAGCCAGGTAATAAAAACTACTCAAAAAGGGAGAAATGGTGTCAAATGCTGTTGTCTTAGTCCATTATTGCATTGCTAACAGAAATACTTGAGACTGAGTGATTTATAAAAAACAGAGGTTTATTTGACTCATGATTCCGGTGGCTGAAAAGTCCAAAGGCCTACAGGCTGGCTTGTATTACAATATAGCTGACAGAAGTAGCAGATAGCAGGCACACAGACACAGAGAGTATTCTAAGGACAACCTGCTCTTGCAGGAATTAGCCCCTTCCCATAGGAACTAGAACTCACTCTGTCCCTGAGGAGACAGCATCAATCCATTCATGAGGTGGGCTCCTTCATGATCCAGTCACCACCCTCTAAGCCTCATCACCTCCCAGCACCATTATATTGTGGACCCAATTCCAAAACATGAATCTTTGGAGACCAAAGCATTATCCAAACCATAACAGCTGCTAAGTAAATGAGGTCTAAGAATAAGCCATTTGTGACTAGTTATCTGTGACCTCCACTTTGATAAGAGCAATATGATGGAACTAGGTAATGAGGAAAGTCTGACTAGAGTGAGGGTTAAGGAAAAAAATGGAGATAGATACAGACAACTCTTTCAAGGAGTGTTGCTAAAAACGAGAAGAAAAACAGAATAGTAAGTATAAGGAGAATCAGGTATGTGAGAGAACCTAGTAGTACTTTATTATGCCTAGAAAAGCATGCATGCACGCAAACACACACAGAGCAAAAAAAGGCAATCATGCTTAACTACTGTTTTTACTGCATTTACCTTTTCAAAAAGTAAATTCGATATTTAATAAAGTGTTCGGAAAAACTGCCGCCCTCTCTGCACCTCTTTCCCATACCTGTTCATGGCTTGTATCTTCAGTCCTTCCTCAGTGCTGTGACTGAGTGCTTGCTGATTTTTGTGCTTGTTGATCCTGGCTAATACTCTCTCCTGATGAGCTTCATACTCATCACGACTTGGATAAATTTTGCTGATGAGTGCATCAAAGTTTGGGTCTGGCCTTAGCGATCTTTTGGAAACCAGCTTTTTCCGGCAAGTAGGACATTCTTTATTGCTAAATTAAAAAAAAAAAAAAAAAAAAAAGGAAAGAAAATGTAAATAATGCCAGTGCCCTTGGGCTAAAGACAAAAATATCCAGCTTCCAGACGGTTATCTTTATTCTGGTACCTTTACTAAGTCAGAAACTTACACTGATTAACTTGAATCTCCTTTAAAGTCCTACTCGGATTTTAAAACATTTGGAAGCCTATGATACTCTGTACCACTTGCTAAGAGAAAAATCTGAGTACTTCTACCAATGATGATTTCTATATAACCATTTTAGAAAACAGAAATCTCTCCTAATTTTTACTTCCTCTTTCTGATATCCATACCATATAAAAACAAACTACCCACTAATATATATTAATTTCTATCTCCTTTTCTTTCTTTTAATTTGCTACAGGGCACGTGCATTCACCACAGACGGGGACAGGAGAGTTGCAAGAAAGCACCCTCCAGGAGGAATGGCCAAGCTGCAATCCATTCTCTAGAACTCCTCTGGGGATCTGTGTACACACACATGTGCCTGGCATGTTCTTCAAGCTGCTGGGTCTGGCACTCAAACTGCACAGATGGCCTTGGGAAATCCAGCTGCCTTATATCCCACACCACCAGCTAGGCCTAATTTATTTCTTACCAATTCTTTTATTGAAATAATACTTTGGGGCCAACAGATGGCATAGCAGTTACATCACTGAACTCCCACATAGCCAACTGCGGTTCGAATCCCGAACCCAGTGGGTTCAAAATCATGCCAGACATGTGTGTGTGCATGCCCAAGGTATCAAGGAGAATGGAGGAGAAGGGGCTGCTGCAGTGTTGCCATTCTCCCTGGGGGGGTGATATCTCACTTTCCCTCTTACTGTTTTTGTCTTTCTGACGAGTACACATACCCTAAGGGAAAAGACCTCTTATAAAAAAAAACAAAAACAAGAAAGACTGCTTTAAGGGTATTATTTTATATACATAAGTTAAAAAAACATTTCATGTTATGTCATTTCCTCAAAACACTCACCCTGTAAGTCTTCTAAAACTATATAAAACCAAAATATTTGAAAACAAAGATTCTCCAATAATTAAAACCTAGACTTCAGAAAAATATCCAGTTCTCAATCAAATACTTACAATGAATGTACTTATCAAACCACTTAGAGCACTATCATGGTATAAATTTAAGTACTTAGTATAATTAATTTCAACATACCCACTTCTTAGAGCAGTAATAATGCAGTCTGCACAAAAACGATGTAAACACTCCTTTGTAGTCATGGTGTTCTTCAACATGTCCAAACAAATTGGGCACATTAATTCACTATGTAGACTTCGAGGCGAAACCACAATTTCCAAGCCATCTGTTATTGCCTCCTGTAAAGACAGTCAGTTTAACATTAAACTCTACTTATTTTTTTAATTATTATTGGTAAGTTCAAACATAAAAGTACTGAAAAAAGTAAAAATGAACACTGACATACACATCATCAAGCCACCACTGTCAACTATATGTAATTTTTGTTTTAGCTATCATAATTTCCAACTCTCTTTAGCTCCCCCACCACTGCATCATACAAATGCTCTGTATTCTCACACTACAGTTAACATATTAATGTATTTCAATGATAACACTGGGAAACTAGCCTGTTATAATAAAAGAAAAACAAAAGCAGAAAAACACTGATTTTGAAATTAGATGCTTTAAGTTCTAGTTCTAGTCATATTGAGTCGTATGATTCTAAGTAATTATTTAACATTATTTTCTTACCTACAAAGTGAGAAAGTTAAGAGCTAAATGAACCCAAAGAGTTACGCTATCTTAAAAAATAACACCATTTTAATATTAAAGGTTTCATGCTGCCTATTAAAACAGTTTAAGAGTCTTATAAAAGTATTCTCTAATTTGTTTCACAGAATTTCATTTTTAAATCACTTCTGAACTGGATAAAGTCTTGGTCTACACAGCAATTGTGTACAAAGTAATCAGGTTCTCAGACTAAGCCACAGGCTGATTTAAATTATGACACATCTGATAACATGTACTATAATATCTAATTGTTATGCCTAAAAATATTCTCTACAAAAATCCATTTGGAGTTCCAGTACAGAATTACAGGACACATATCCCGTGCGGCAGGATGATTAGTGAGTCACTTTATCACCACCACTGTCCAGCCTCTCCACGGCTGGTATGGGAAACATTACCTAACTTTAAAGCCACCAACACCAGCTGCTGCAGACTGAGGAGTTTCAGTACGGTTGATGCTCAAAAGGAAAATGTGGGCAGAAATAAGAGGCTTCCACTATGCTACTAACACTACTAACACTCCACTGCCTCTCCTTTATCACACTGATGCTTTCTTTTTATGGAAAAGTATGACTATCTTTTTCCTACAGAAAAAGACACGGAAACTATACATACTGTCCACAAAAGGCTCAAGTAAAATATATTTATATTTATAATAATAACTACCACTATAATCAAGTGCCTGTTATGTTTCAATCTACGTAAAGCACTTTCTATATTTCACTTCACTTAGTATAACACTTATATTTCACTTCACTTAGTATAACATTTACATAACACTTTTAAAAAAAAATTATTTCTTTGGGGCTATCAGGTAACGTTGTGGTTAAGGTGCTTCTCCCCCCCAACTCCCTCCCATGGCCAACTACAGTTTGAGTCCTGGACCTGGTGGCTATCTTTCCCGTGTTTCTTCTCTCTCTCTCTCTCTTTCTGTCTCACCCTGGTCAAATGAAAATAATAATAATAATAATAATGATAAAAACCAAATAAAATAATTCTTTTTTAAAAAGAATTATTTTATTATTATTGTTCTTTAATTTGATCAAAGAAGGATAGAGAGAGAGTGAGAATGCAAACCACCAGGTCACGAATGCAAGCTGCCAGGTCTGAGATTTGAACCATGGTTGGTCATATGGGAGTCCCGTGCTTTAACCACCATGCCACCTGCCAGCTCCCATATACTTTTTTTTTTTTCTGGAGAGGTTTTTGCTATAGGGCACGTGAGCTCACCAGACAGAGAGAGACAGAGAGAAAGAAAGCGAGAAATCACCCCCCAGGGTGGATGTCCACACCGCAATCCCTTCTCCCCCATTCTCTCGGGATCTTGGGCACACACGCACACGCACACGCACCCGGCGTGAGTTTAAGCCACCGGGTCTGGGACACGAACTGCAGTCGACTACGTGTGAGTCCAGCGACATAGCCATTACGCTAACTGCTGGGCCCCAAGCTCCCCATATATTTTTTATTTTGATTTCTATAACCTCTATTTTATAGAAAATTAGTGTCCTCGTGGGGATGCTACATAGTAAAATGTGAATGACGCCCCCTAGCTGTTCAAGAAGAAAGAGAGGACACTACATCTGCATTTTCAACACTAAACACAATTTGAAACTTAATTCCACATTCTCACCCAGTTTTTTACTCCATTTCTCTGCCTCTCTGTGTAGCAACACTTCTCTGAAAGTATGACTATTCATTTTTCACATATTCTTCCTTACTGGACCATAAATAGACAAAATTATCATCTCCTTAGTTCAGGACATGAACCAATGATAAGAATGTACCATGATTCCATTCAACCTTCAATTAGTATGATCTGTCAATCAAGTGAGTTTTCTATTTTCCAAGCCCACGAGCACATATTCTCAAACCTAATATATACCTTTCCAATCTTCATCTATTTAATACGTCAGCAGTGTTAAACACATTAGTATCTTCCTTCTTGAATTACTTCCTTTAGGTTTTGAATCCTTTCTCTCAATTTCCTGTTTGCCCTTCCTTTTCTCGAGATGTGCCTTCTCAGTCTCTTTCACTGGCTCCCTGACCACTGCCTAATTTGTACATGCTGAAGCAACTCTGGATGGGGTATGGCCATCTACTCATTTTGCGGTAATCTTATTCATCATCATTGCTTAAAATGTGCTGAAAACCCCTAATTTTCTATTTAGTCCAGACTCTCCAGTTAGTATCTCTGCCTGCCTATCTAGTAGACACCTCAAACTTAAAGTGAGTCCAGTGTAAGCATGTTTTTTTTGCCTTCAAACCTGCTCCTGCTATAGGGCATGTGCGCTCACCAGACAGACAGAGACAGACAGAGAGATAGAAAGCGAGAAATCACCCCCCGGGGGGATGGCCCGCCGCAATCCCTTCTCCTCTTGGGATCTTAGGCACGCATGCATACGCCGCCCCTGACATGAGTTTAAGCCACCAGTTCTGGGACTCGAACCGCGGTCAACTACATGGGAGTCCAGCAACACAGTCATTAAGCCAACTACTGGTCCCTCAAAATACTCTTATTAACCTGTTATAACACAAAGGACTTGCCCTTTATACAACTTCTCACATGTGTAATTATGGATATACACTGATGTTCTCTTTATGTGAATAAAGATTAATTATCCTACAGAAAAAGACATGGAAACTATATTGTCCATAAAGGGCTCAAGTAAAATATATTTATATTTACAATAATAACTAACACTAAAATCAAGTACTTGTTATGTTTCAATCTCTCTATGTAAAGCACTTTCTGTATTTCACTTTTACTTTTTATACTTATACTTATCCATAACACTTTTTTTATGTCAATAAACTTCACAGGTTGGTACCATGTATGTCTGTTTTATTCACCACTATTCACCTATTGCCTAACACAGAAGCTTGTATAGAACATACAAATTATTTGTTGAAGCAATAAAGGAAGTAACAGTCAAATACATATAAGTCAGAACTGCCTGCATATGAATTTATTATTACTGTTATGTTCTAGTTAAGCTTTCATTTTCTAAAAAAGTATACCAGCGTACATAGGTTTCATAGCTGCTACCCCCCCCATTTATCTTATTATTTATATTACCTGAGGTGTTCGTTGTAATTCATATAAACTGAGTTCCCATGTTTTACTTAATGGCTGAGTTCCGTTTGTCTGCACAGCCTGAGACATTGCTAGGGATAAAAAAGAGACAAAAACAATTTTAGTATTTGAAAGGGAAGTGCTACAATGCAAATTTATGTGAGTTCCCTGCCCCGTTTATACAGTGAAATCTAATCTCCAATGTAATAGTATTAAAAAGTACAGCTGTTGGAAGATGATTAGGTCACAAGGGCCCAGCCCTCATGGATTAGTACCCTTATATAAGAGGCTTGAGGGAGTCTTTCTGCTGTCCTGTCATGTGAGGACACACAGAAGATATTATCTATGAGGAACACACCCTCACCAGACACCAAATCTGCTGGTACCTTCGTCTTGGACTTCTCAGCCTCCAGAACTGTGAGCTATAAATAAATTTCTGCTGTTTATAAATTACCCCGTCTAAAGTATTTCATTATAGCAGACTGAATGTACTAAGGAAATAACTCTAAAAGCTGATTCGGGGGAATTATTCTTATTCTTAAAAAGAAGCTTAAGAATCTTTCCATTTATAAATAGAAACTACTTGACAGTAGAAGCCTGACCTCTCTCAATGTCCAACAGTTGGCATACACAAAGTGCTTAACGTGATCAAATGTGCTTAATTATTACTAAATGTATAGATTTGGCTTCATCCAAAACAGTGCATTCCTGAAATTCATAGTCATGGAACTTAGAAGTCAGTCAGGAAACTGTCACTCTTCGTCACAGTATATAATTTCTGTTTTTATTCTTTTTCTAAAATAATTATTTAATTTTATTTATTATTATTATATCCTAATTTGACCAGACAGACAGAGAAGGTGAGAAAGCAAGCGGTCATGTATGGGGCTTAACCTGTGGTTACTCATGTAGGAGTCTGGTACCTTAACCACCACGCCACCTGTTAGCCCTTCTGTTTTTATTCATAAGAATAATTATTTTCCAAAATCAGTTTGAGACTGATTTCCTATCTTAATTCGTTCAGTCTGCTACAATGAAATACTTTAGACTGGGTAATTTATAAGCAACAGAAATGTGGAGCTGGAACGCAGTGTGGTACTTAAGGGTGCTGGACTCTCACATGGCTGACTGCAGTTTGAGTCCCGGATCTGGCAGCTTGCTTTCTCACTTTCCCTCTTTCTCTCACTCTGCCCGAATTAAAATAAATAAAAAGATAAATAGTTCTTAAAAAAAAAAAAAAAAAGCATTACTTAAATCTAGTCCAACTTTGCCCAAGACACAAAACCTACTCTATAGCACTTAAAAAAAAAACAAACCTAACTTTACATAGCATTATTATTATTTTGTAATTTGTTATAAGGCCCATGTGCTCGCCCTAGAAAGAGAAAGGAAGGAGGTGGTGGGGGGAAATGAGCCGCTAGGCCGGAGATTCAAACTGTAGTTGGCTATGTGGGATTCCATCACCTTGACCACCATACCACCTGCTGACTCCATCAATAGCACTTTATATTTTTTAAAGAATTATTTCATTTTATTCATCATTACCATCATTTAAAATTTTTGCTATATGGCATATGCACTCATTAGAGAAAGAGAGAAAGTAAACCACCAGGTCCAGGATTCAAACCATGTGGGAGCCCAGCACCTTTAACCGCCATGCCGCCTGCTGGCTCCCACACTCTAAAGCACTTTAAGCCTCTGGTCACTGTGCCTGTACTTTTTTTTTTTTTTTTTTTTTGAGAGGTTTTTGCTATAGGGCACATGCACTCACCAAACAGAGAGAGACAGAGAGACAGAAAGCGAGAAATCACCCCCCAGGGAGGATGGCCACGCCGCAATCCCTTCTCCTCCATTCTCCTCTCGGGATCTTGGGCATGAACGCACACACGCTCAGCGTGAGTTTAAGCCACCAGGTCTGGGACTCGAACCATGGTCAACTACATGGGAGTCCCGCGACATAGCCATTACGCTAACTGCTGGTCCCCACTGTGCCTGTACTTTCACAGATCCACACGTGAAAAACTCCCTACCTATTCTGTCCATTCAGAAAGCAAGTCTTCCTAGTGCTGTTCAATACTGCTACCTATTCATCATAAAACTCATCTGGTGTCAAACAACAATTCTAATCAGTTTTTCACAGGACAGTCTCAACTATTTGGAGAATGGCATCATATTTCACTTGTCTTTCCTCTTGCCAAAAATTCCTTGTTCCTCCCCCATCTGTTATGATTCAAGGTCTCCTCATCACCTTGACTTACTAATAATTCTGCCTTCCCTTCTGTTACATGTAAACCAAACAATATAAGCCAATTTGGCTGTTTGTCTTTGAGTAGGAGGATGGGATGGGGAAGATGGTCATAGATACAAAACTAACTTCTCTGAGGCATAGTTTGAAAAGGGGCTCCAGTCTTCCAAATATTTTTTTAAAGAATTATTTAACTTTATTTATTTATTTTAATTTGACCAGAGAGAGACAGAGAGAGAGAGGGCGGGGGGAGGGAAAGTGAAAAAGCAAGCCGCCACGTCAAAGATTCGAACCATGGTCAGCCATATGGGAGTCCAGAGCCCCTAACCACCCCTCCATCTGCCCACCCCAGTCTTCCAAATGTTAAGTAGGTATCTGATATATAATTAGCCAAGCAGTACTGCCCCAGGGTCTTTGTCTCAGAATTCATGGCCTATAAAGAGATATATGTAAATAGATAAACTATAACCTGACAAGATAGTCTAAACAAGAGCATGGATAAAACAGTACAAAATTATAGGGAAGGAGCAGAGAATGATTTAGCAGAGATAACAAGTCTTTAAAAAGTAAGGGGTTGCAGTTGGCATAATGGCTGTCGCTGGACTTCCATGTAGTTACCGTAGTTCAAGTCCCAGACCCGGTGGCTTAAACTCACACCAGGCGTGTGTGCGTGCATGCCCAGGATTCCGAAAGGAGAATGGGTGCGTGCATGCCTAGGATCACAAGAGGAGAATAAGGGAGAAGGGATTGCAGCGTGGCCATCCCCCCCCCCCGGGGGGTGTGTGATTTCTCACTTTCTGTCTCTCTGTCTCTCTCTGTCTTTCTGGCAAGTGCATGTGCCCTATAGCAAAAACCTCCCCCACCCCCGAAAAAAAAGTAAGGGGTTGCCACAGTAGGATTAGAATAAAAAGAAAGACTATGCTAGGCAAAACAGTAGCATATATAAAGAGACAGAGGTATGAAAACCAGATATGCTTGTGTTTGGAAGATATTGGGAATTTCAAACACAAGTATGACATTTTTAAATAGAAATCAAATATTTTCACAGAAACTGAAGCAGTATTGCAGAAGGTGAAGAACACAGGGGATGAGAGTAAAATCAGCAAGGAAGCTACTGCAAAAACTTGAGTAACATTAACTACCTGAATTGAAGCAATTAAGCACAGAGACAGAATTAGACCAGTAAGACACACAGGGCACTGGTGTTAAGGAGGGTCGGGCCAGCCTGTGGCATTGTGGTTCAGGCAGCCAGGTCCCACATAGTCTACTGCATGGTTTGAGTACCAGACCTGGCAGCTTGAGAACCATATGCCAGGTATGTGTGCGTGTGTGTCCAAAATCCCTAAAGGAGGGGGAGATGGAAGACAAGAAACTGAGGCTTGACCATGCCCTACTGGGAGGTCTCTCTCCACAGTACAGGCACCCTCTGGCGAAATAAAGAGAAGAGAAGAAGGGTCAAATATGTTTCTGAGAAAGCAACTATATTTTGATGAGACTGAGAACACAAAAAGAGAGGTCTGAGTTAGAAAAGTAGAGTTGCTATACAAACAGTTCTGCTTGTTTATGAACCACTGAGATAGACAGTTAGTGAAACAGAATATCCCACATCTCTCTGAAGACCCAATCTGTCCTTCTTTTCTGTGTTTTGGGCCTGAAGGTTAAAAGACTAGCAACCATACAGTCTGATTAATCATTCATGGGCCCTAGCCACCATTTTATAAGCATCATGAGACACCTGCTGTAGTGACCCTCTCTCTTTTGGGAATCAAAGTGAAAGCTGCAAACTTCCCCAGGCAGAACTCCTGCCTCCTTTATGCATTCTTTTTTAATTTTGGGGGGAGAGGTTTTTGTAATAGGGCACGTATGCTCACCAGAAACACAGAGAGAGAGGAAAAAAACAAACAAAAAAAAGAGAGACAGAAAGCGAGAAATTACCCCCCAGGGGGATGGGGGGATGGCCACACTACAGTCCCTTCTCCTCCATTCTCCTCTCAGGATCTCAGGAACGCACGCGCACACACACCCAGCATGAGTTTAAGTCATCGGATTCGGGACTCGAACCGTGGTTGGCTACATGGGAGTCCAGCGACATAGCCATTTTGCCAACTGCTGGTCCCTCCTTTATGCATTCTTAACATAATCCTAAATTACTGAGTTTACTAGACTATATGGCATACTTTCTCCAAGGATAATATACAATTATCTCAGCAATTATGAGAAATTTTAGACATGTTAAAAATAATACATCTTAAAAACAGCTCTGGAAAAGAGAAGGAAAAAGAGTCAAATACGTAATGGCTAGCTAGCCTTTTTGGAATGGTATGCTTAGGTCTTAAAATGAAACTCTGACTTGAAAATAACATCCTTGAAGATTTTCTCACAAAGGCCACCACTCAAACTATCTGAAACCTTTGCTACCTACGCTATGCATTTGACACTATCATGCTTTAGCATCATCATCTACCTACATTCCTTTTATTCCGCTCTAGGTTACTTCCCAAAATCCTAAATGAACTATCTATCCTTTACCGAAGATCTTACCTAAGAAAACCACCAAGGATCCAGTATTCACTTAAAATTGCTATTATGTTGAGAAAGCCTATGGAAATGGACTGAATTAAGGCATGGTTCAGGGACAGGCTAACAGTCAAAACCAATAGATGGTGTTTTGGGGTCTTAAAAAACAGGCAGTCTAATGGTTAAGAGAGCCAGATCTCACATGGCCAGCTATGCGGTTTGGGTCATGGCCCTGGTGACTTGAAAAACATGTGGAACGCGTGTATATTTTGGATATGTGCCCCAAATCCCAACAGGATGGAGAAATGACTGCACTGTGACCACACCTCCTGGAGGTGGGTGCTGTCTCCCTCTCTCTGTAGTCAGCACATGAACCCTCTTGGCAAAGACTTTAAAACTGTATATAATCCACAAGGACTCAAATGAATAAGAAAAGTGGGGTGACACTTAAGGGTTTTTCTGACGCCTTCCTTTTGAAGTGGCAACAGCCAGATGTAGGAATAGAAAGCTTTGGACCCGTCTGATCTCTCAAGAACACACAAGAAAGGCTCCTTTGTGAGAAATCCAGAAACTAGTTTAGAGGCTCCTTTATTCCAAGCAAGCGCAAGACCAGCCACATGGACGCCAGTAGGGAAATACTAGACAACTCCTGCCTTAATGACTACCCCAGCACAGTACGGGATACTATCTGGATGAAACTCTCCAGCTTTCGGGTTCTCCCTGGGAAGGGAAAAGAGGTATACTGCATATCCAACGATATAACTTTTCTGAGGGTTAATCTGTGAAGCCTGTCTTCGAGTAAAGAGAAGACCCAGCTAGTTCAGGAGGAATCAGTGGGAAGAGATGAGGTTTGGGGTGGCAATCACCAGAGCATCTCTCCTCTGGCTCAACACAGAGCAAGTAAAGGAAAAAAAATCTGAGCTCCCAGTTTTTTTTGGAGAAAGAAATGTTAGAATGGGAAAAGACCTAATTTATGTGCGGAATGCCTGTGTAACTGGCTTCATTCCATCTTGTCTCAGGAGTACTAGAGGGCCAGCAGATGGCACAGTGGTTATCACTGGTCTCCCAAATGGAATCCGGGACCCGGTGGCTTGAAAATCACGCTGCCCATGTGTGTGTGCACACCCAAGATCTCAGGAGGAGAATGGGAGAGAAGGGACTGTGGTATAGCCTTTCCCCTGGGGGGTGATTTCTCACTTTCCCTCTCACTATTTCTGTCTCTCTCAAGTGGGCATGAGCAAGGGAGCCCACCCTATGGCCAAAAAAGCTCTTAAAAAAATTAAAAAAGAATGTGGGCAGGACCTGACATACTCAAGATACTTAGAGGCTACTAAAGACAAAGGAAGCAGGTCAGACTGCCACAAGGATTAAAGACATCCCAAAATCTTTAGCCTGGCTAATTAGTGAGCATCTTATTCTGCTCAAGGCCAGTCCCTGAAGACTGGGGGAGGTGGCTGTTTTGTCTGATGCATAGATATCAACATAAAAGGCTAAGAAAAATAAAGCAACACAGAAATATGTTCTAAATAAAGGAACAAGATAAATCTAAAGTAATTGACCCTAATGAAATAAAGATACTGCTAGAGAATTCAAAATAACCATCATAAAGATGCTTACCAGGGTCAGGAGACTAACACATAAACAATGTGAGAATTTCAACGATGTCACAGAAAACTTAAAAAACTACCAAACGGGTATCATGAAGCTGAAAAATACAATGCCTGAACTGAAAAACTACTAGAGGAGTTCAACAGATACTAGATCAAAAGGAACTTGAAGATCAGGATATTGGAAATTACTCAGAGAGGCAATTTTAAAAAGTAAAGAAAGCCTAGGCCAGCAGATGGTGTAGTGTTTAAGGTGCTGGACTCCCACATGGTCAACTACGGTTTGAGTCCCAGACCCAGCAGCTTGAAACACGCTGGGCATGTGTGCCCAAAATCTAGACAAGACAATAGAGAAGGGACTGCGGAGTGGCCATCCCCCTTGTGGAGTGATTTCTCACCTTCTATCTCTTACTGTCTCTCTGGCAAGCGCACATACCCTATAGCAAGAATCTCTCCAAAAAAAAAATAAAAAGAGAGAGAGAGACTTATGGGACATTATCCACAGGACCAATGTTCACATTATGGAAGTTGAAAAGAGAAACAAAGAATAAAAGCTTACTCAAAGAAATAATAGTTGAAAAGTTCCCAAATTTGGGGAGGGAAACAGAGATCCAGCCAAAAAGAACAAATAAAATGAAAACAAAGAAATCTACACTCAGACACGTTATAAATGTGAGACTAAAATTCAAAGCTGTAAACAGGGTTGTAACAATAAATAGGAGATATGAGAACTTGGCTTCAAGACTTTGGGTATATTCTACATAAAAATTTCAATTAATATTATATAATTTAAAATATTAAATACAAAGAACCCTTCCCTCTCTTCTTGTGCATAATGTGCCAAGATCTAAAATATAAACTTCGAAAAAAATTGAAATGAAAATTACAAATATGGATAATCTCCAACATGTAGCTGAAAATGTTGGAAGAACCTTAGAGAACTAACTACAAACTAAAATAAACATATGACATTTCAGATAAAGCTAACTATCAAAGTAAAATTAAAAAAAAAAATCTCTTCACTCCCTAAGAATTGACTCCAAATTAATGGTCTGAGATGGTGGTCAAGAGAGTTCTCCTCCTATGTCTCAGAACAGAACAAGTGGAGGGAAAAAATAAGAATTGATAATCTATTAGAACAACACTGGCAAATACAGCTAACACAAAAATAATTGGAAGAGGTAGTGCTCCATATTAGCAAATAAAAGGGTGGGGTAAAATAACAATAGCTCCAAATACCTAATGATGCTGTTAAAAATATCTTGGGGGGAGACCAGCAGTTAGCATAATGGCTGTCGCTGGACTCCCACGTAGTCGACCGCGGTTCGCGTCCTGGACCCGGTGGCTTAAAACTCATGCCGGGCGCGTGTGCGTGCGGCCCAAGATCCCAAGAAGAGAATGGAGGAGAAGGAATTGTGGCATGGCCATCCCCCCGGGGGGTGATTTCTCGCTTTCTGTCTCTGTCTGTCTGGCGAGCACACGCGCCCTATAGGGAAAACCTCTCAAAAAAAAAAAAAATTTGTAGGCCGGCAGCTGGCGTGGTTGTTTAAGATGCCGGACTCCCACATGGCTAACCACGGTTCAAGTCCCAGACCCAGCGGCTTGCCTTCTCCCTTTCCTATTCTCTCTGGTCAAACAAAAAATAATGATGATAGGGACCAGCAGTTGGTGTAATGGTTACGTTGCTGGACTCCCATGTAATTGATCGTGGTTCGAGTCCCAGACCCAGTGGCTTAATTCACACCGGGAGTGTGTGCGTGCATGCCCAAAATCCCAAGAGGAGAACGGAGGAGATGGGATTGTGGCATGGCCATCCCCCCTTGCGGTGTGATTTCTCTCTTTCTGTCTGTCTCTGTCTTTCTGGCAAGCACACGCACCCTATAGCAAAAACCTCTCCAAAAAAAAAAAAAGTAATTATGATAATAAATTAAATTAAAAACAAAACAAAAATAGATCTTGCATACAAAATCCATGCCTGGAGTTTTTCTGGACAGGGATTCAAACCAAAATTGCCCCGTGGAATCCAGCTTCTCCAGGGCGGCTCATTACCAATGCACCACAGAGCTGGCTCAAATGATGCTCTTTTGAAGATGACTCTGGATCTAAATTCCTTTCACTGAATTCAAGGTAAACTACCTGTAAATCTAGATGGCCAGCTTTCTTATAGATACACATGCCATTTTCTTCTACCATAATTCCTACTATATAGCACAATGAATCTCTCAGGGAACTAAAACTACTCAAGAGGAATTCCTAAAAATGTATAGAAGGGGGGTCAGCTGTGGTCTCCTGGTGAGAGCAGCTAGATTCCACATGACTGACTGTGTGGAAATACATCTGGTGCATGTGTATGCATGCTAAGAGTTCTGAGAATAGAGAAGGGACTGGCCATCTCCCTGGGAGGTGCTAGCTCTCCTGCTTGTGCGCTCACTCGCTCTCTCTCTCTCTCTCTCTCTCTTTCTCTCTCTCCCTCCCTCCCTCTAGCACACACACCCTACATCAGAAGAAATAAAAACAAACATGAGAATTTCTAAGAATTCCAAATCCTAACCCATGTCCCGACCTATGCTATCCTAGAACAAACTGTAATCAAAACACTTCTGTCTCTAGAAAGTTACCCCAGGAAAATTAATTGCAACTGTCAAATAAAATAGTCTGCTGAATCTTGCTTTTAGAAATACATCTCCTATACATAACCAAATTGTATTTGTATTCCTGCCTCAAGTAAGACTCAGGAAGTAAATGAAGTTTCAGAATTTCCCGGTATCATTTCAAAAGGCAAGGATCTCTATGGCTTTTGAGTGTTCCAGTCCTACCTTATCTTTGTTTACATCTGTATTAAAGTAGGATTCTCCAATTGCTAAAGTCTTAATTGCTTAGCACACATATACTATTTTACCACATGGATACTATTTTAGAAGTGATTTTTTTTAAAAGAATTATTTCATTTAACTTTATTTATTATTATTATTTTCCAGTCTGATCAAAGACAGAGAAAGAGAGAG
>NW_006159576.1:814673-820647 GCF_000334495.1 Tupaia belangeri chinensis
AAAGAGAGAAAGCAAGCCACCAAGTCCATGTGGAAGTCCAGACCCTTAACCACCATGCCACCTGCCCACCTCTTTTAGAAGTGATTCTAAAGCCAAAAAGACCAAATTCTGCTGACTGCCCAAAGTGTTATTTCAATCCTATCAACATGTCAGCAATGTAGATCGGAACATATTTAGTGACCTCTCCTGCAATCTGGCCAAAGAGGGCCAAAAGGGGAACAGAGAAAAATCACTCTTTTTTTAATCTCAAGACACATGTCACATATACAGAAGAAACTAAATTCTATCCTAGTTTGAAGGACATGATCCACGTGTAAGTAAGCTTAATTTCCATTTAAAAGAGTCACAAAACAGACAAGCTTTTGAGAATCAGTCTCTCTTTGCTTTAGGTCAATATACTGCTTCATTTAAATTTAACCTAAATTCTATCTTTTTCCCAAATCATAGTTAACCCTTGAGTAACACAGAGGGTAAGTAAGAGTGTCAACCTCCATGCAGTTAAGAATCTGTATAACTTCTGACTCCCCCGTAACTTAACTATTAATAGTAATAGCCTACCGTGAACTGGAAACCTTACTAATAACACAATTAACATATACTTTGTATATGTATTACATACTGTATCCTTATAATAAAGCTATAGAAAATAAAATAGTAAGAAAAAAATGTAAGAGAAAATACATTTATAGTATTGTGTTTTATTTTTCCAGTATATTTAATTGAAAAGAAAAATCTGCATTTAAGTGGACCAGCGTTGTTCAAGCTCATGTTGTTCGAGGGGCAACTGGACAGTAAGCATCGCTTTACCACAGGGATATGTTCTGAAAAATGTGTCGGTTAATGATTGTGCCGATGTTCACACATCACAGAATGTACTTACTCAAACCCAGCTGGAATAGCCTAGTACATACCTAGGCCACGCAGATTAGTCTACACGTTCCTTTTGGGAGCACTGCATATGCAAAGTCTGTCATTGACAAAAATATTATGTAGTGCATGACTATGTAACATTTCCTTTTTTTTTTAATTGAGCAGCTGCATTTATGTCCATGGTTCCCCCCTGCTCAAGCCAAGAATGTGAAATACATTTAGCTTTGGTTATTCAGTTCTGAACCAAAAGTATTTGTGAAGTTGTGTATGTACAGATAGATCCTAACATATAAACCAAGCAGAGAAAGAAGGAACAAAAATGGATGGCTGAGGTTAATTATAATCTGATCGGCTAGGGAGAAAGGCTGAAGACGGTGAAGCAGCAGCCAGTGAGGACAGAAAATGAGATGTCAGACAAAATCTTGAGAATTCTTTCTAGTAACACGAGTGTACTACTTGACTACTACTGTCTGAAAATTCTTGTCATACACCAAAGCAAAATCTGGGTCTACCTTGAGCATGTAAGAACAGAGAATATGAGGCTAGCAGGGGTGCAGTAGTTAAGGGCACTGGACTCCCACATGGCTGACTATAGTTCAAGTCTCAGACCTAGCAGCTTGCTCACTTTTGCTTTCTCTCTCTCTCTTGCTCTGTCCCTCTCTGGTCAAATTATAATTAATTAATTAAATAAGATAATTTAAATTTTTTTCTTTTTCTTTTTTTTTTTTTTAAATTTTGACCAGAGAACCCCAGAGAGAGAAAGTGAGAGAGCAAGTCACAAGGTCCAGTGCCTTAACCACCACACCACCTGCTGGTCCTCTAAATAGTTCTAAAATAATAATAACAATAACAACAACAACAAGAGAATTACATCAAATTTAGTTTACAAAGTTCAGACTGATATTTGTGATCTAGAAGCAGGTGTTCCTCACTGGAATATTCATTTTATTGTTCTGCAGAGGTTCATTCCCCTAGCCCGTTCCCCACACTGATAATAGTAGCAGGGCCCTTGCTCATTTATTTATTACTTCTTTCCTTCCTTCCTTCCCCAAAAAGGACCCTAACACTGCAGTCTCAGCAGGCCCAGATCACAGGCATGCACACTCAGTACACTCAGGGAGGTCCTGGGACAGGAACCCATCTGGGTCCAGTTGTGTACTGCCTCAGTAGCAGGGCTTTCTAATCCACTCTGGAATCCTCTTATGTGAGGGTCTTGACTTGAGGGCATTCTTTTCTTTGGGCAGCCCTTTAGGAAATGAGAACCCAAGGACATCCTACAGTTTTGGTAGTGCTAAGTGGTACTTGGCTGAAAGAATATGGTTGTTATTGTCATCAACTGTTTCATACCTTGTCATGGGCTAAGAAACCTCTTGGACCCTTCCCGTGGGGGAAGGAAAAAAAAAAAAACAACACTCATTTTATTTTATAGATGAGTATTACAATGAGCTGGGCAGAGGGGGGTGGCTTTATAAGCAGAAAAAGGCTGAACTGGTTGTCTCTGTTACTTTCCTTATAGGGTTAAAAACAGACTTACTACACAGACTTAGCTCAATTGGAATGTCCCATTTTTTTGTAGACTGGCCCACTACAAAGTTCAGTTTGATTACATGGCACTTAGCACAAGTGACTCTGGTCTGATTTGGTCTAAGCCTGCTAGAGCCTAGTGCAGAAGGCTAGTCTCCCACACACTTTGTTTCACAAGTCCAATTGCCAGATACAGCATGTTTATTATATTTATGAATAAAAGAGGGATTTGACACAAAAGAAATCTTTCTATACAAGATAGGTGCTAAAATTTATGGAGAGAATGTATAAATGAAAAGCAAACATTAGTCTGAATGAAATAACGTTAGAAAACACATCTGAGACAAGATCTAGTCATGGGAGACTTTGAAAGCTGGAAGCTTTGATAACCAAAGGGAAAATGCCAACAGGATATTCAGAATGCTCTTTTAGGGACTGCCAATGCCTGGCATTCACAACGACATCCTGCACCTCCATATTCACATGAGAGAGCTCTTAATAGATCACTTGGTGCTTTTATAGAGGCTCAATATGGATCTCGAAAGCTTTTCAATATAGCATCCCCACAAAGTGACTGCCCAAAGAGCAAAGCAGGCAAAGGAAATGAAGATTTCCTAAGCATTCGACACTGAAGGATTTAGTAAGTTTATCCTTTTAAAAGGAAGTTCAAGGCCAGCTCGTTCAAGGCCGGCTCGGTGGCTCAGCAGCACCATGCTGCTCCTTATGCTGGATGCACATGGAAGATCACACTAGGCTCCCTGGCTGACCTGTAACAAGTGCCCATGATCCTGGCAGGCTGGGAAGGCCCACGACGGACTGCAGCATGAGACTACAGAGTATGCTTGTATGTGTGTTTCATGAAAGAAATAAAAACTTGAAAAAAAAAAAAATTTAAGAGCTAGCCTGTGGCCAGATGGTTAAGGCACTGGATCTCACATGGCCCACCCAACAGCCTGAGGGACAGATTTGGAAAACATAGGGCATGTAGACTAGGGAAAACACTGGGCGTGTATGTACGTATGTCCAAAGCCCTGAAAGGAGGGAAAAGTGAAGGGACAACAGTGTGACCATGAACCACGGGAAATGCACAGATTTGGAAAACATAGGGCATGTAGACTTGGGAAAACACTGGGCGTGTATGTACGTATGTCCAAAGCTCTGAAAGGAGGGAAAAGTGGAGAAGGGACAACAGTGTGACCATGAACCATGGGAAATGCTTTCTTAATTTTCCCCCACCCCCACCTCCACTCAGTGGCCTGGCAAATTAAAAAAAAAAAAAAAGGTTGGAGCCAGCAGTGGTGCAATGATTAAGACATTGGACTCCCACATAGCCAACTGTGGTTCAAATCCTGGACCCAGCGGGTTGAAAATCATGCCAGGCAAGTGTGCCCCAAATCCCAAGAGGAGAACAGAGGAGAAGGGATTGTGGCGTGGCCATATCCTCCAGGGCTTGAGTTCTCACTTTCTCTGGTGAGCCCATGTGCCCTATAGTAAAATTCTCTCTCCAAAAAAAAAAAAAAATCAAAACACAAACAAAAAGTTAAGAAAAACGGTCAACCTCTTCCTCCCCAAACAAAATCTTTTAAAAGAAAAACAAAATGTTTAAAACAAGGTCAATTTATGGGATATATTACAGAATATTTAAATCAAGAATAATAAAAAATTTTATTTTTCAATTACACCAAATACATAAATAATTTTTAAAGAAAACTTTTTTAAAAGACTATAAAAGACCTAGAAGAAAGTGGGTAGAAAGCCATCACACTATGGAAATTGGGCAGCCTAATACCCAGAACACTAACAAAATGCTGTTTAACCTCAAATTTATAAAAGTTCTCTATATAAAATCAACAAGGCATACAAAGAAATCCAAAAGATAAGCAATTCAGCAAATATTTCCAGCATATCTAATAAACAAAGGCCAACATCTAATATACCGAGTCCCCCATTGATTTAAAAAACAACTCAATGTAGGCAAGATAATGAGTTAATTGACAGAATACAAGTAGCCAATAAAATTAAGTTGTATTTAACTTTCACTAATCATCACTAAATTGCACATCAAAACAATGCTATCCATCTATACTGCTTTGTCCGTGACAATGACAAAATGACCCATAATAATCTGGTTTTGAAAAGGATGTACAGAAAGAAACAGTAAATAACTAGAAACGTACCCTGGCATATTTTTGAGAAGAGAACAATTTGGTAGTTAAAGCACAGTTACAGAATTTAGCATGAAGAATGTATTCCTTCAAATACAAAATGGTAGACAAGCTACATGAGCAATTACAGAAATCTCTATGGACATGCTATGATACTGTGCTGCGTGAGAAATATACATCTGGTCTCAGCCCCCAATCCTGGTACCCAGCTTCTAAAATCCCTGGAATTTCCTGAGTGATGGGAGTTAAAGGAGCCTCTTTGTTATTCATAAAAGCCCCTTTCAGTCATACCTGAATTTAAGCTGATAAAGCAACTCTCCTGGGCTACTAGATACCTTTAGGATGGGGGTTGGTTGTCAGAGGATCCCATCATGTGATTAGAGGGCTGGATGGAGGTTTTGCCCCATTCTTCCCACCTCTAGGGAAAAGAAAGCTTAAATATTTGGTTAATCAAATGGCCAATGATTTCAAAGGACAGAACTTAGAAAGCATCGGAGAACCAAAGAGTGTTGTACCCTAACTCACAGGACTGCACTTGTCCTTTTACCTGGAACAGAAAGCTGCTTTTCCCAAGATTTTCCTGTAGCAAGTGTCCTCATGCGCTCTACAGAACTTCTAACTTTGTCATTCTTTCTCTCATGTCCTCCCTCGCCCCCCCCACATAGCATTTTAATGGCCTCTACCTTAGTGAAAGAATGGTAGTTATCTTTCTCCTTTTTTGGAGAGGTTTTTGCTATAAGGTGTGTGCGATCACCAGACAGACAGAGAGAGACAGAGAGACAGAAAGCAAGAAATCACCCCCCAGGGTGGATGGCCACGCCGCAATCCCTTCTCCTCCATTCTCCTCTCGGGGTCTTGGGCACATGCCCGGCGTGAGTTTAAGCCACCGGGTCCAGGACTCGAACCGTGGTCAACTAGATGGGAGTCCAGCAACATAGCCATTACGCTAACTGCTGGTCCCAGTAGTTATCTATCTTATTCACCTGAATATTCCCAGTACCTAGCACTGTACCTGGCATGTTTAGGCTCAGAACACAATACCACAAAATGGGCACATTGACAAGACTGAATTTTAAAAACAGCCTCAGAACCAAGTCTCTCAGGGACATTCCATCACCTCCTTACCCAATATGGATCTTTGATCTCCTTTCTCTCCCAAAATATAGGTAGGGTTTAACTCTGATGCTCATTACCTGCTTAAAAATTAGACAAAGAGAAAAACAACTGCCCCTAGCTTCCCACCTGAGGTTTCATGAACCAAATTTATATCATAAGAAAGGAAGACAGAAACGTCAGCACAGCGGAATAGTTTGTCCTGTGCAACTGCCAGTCTCCCAGGAGAATCCAGCTCCCAGATAGATTTTTTTTCTTTCTTTTTTTTTTTTTTTTTAGAGATTTTCGCTATAGGGCGCGTG
>NW_006159576.1:821068-839100 GCF_000334495.1 Tupaia belangeri chinensis
GCCACGGGGTCCGGGACGGGAACCACGGTCGACTACGTGGGAGTCCAGCGACATAGCCATTACGCTAACTGCTGGTTCCCCCAGATAGATTTTTCACCACTGTCTGAGCATTGAACCCATTCTTCCCTTATAAAATAACTTACTCTAAAACTGACCGCACCCCCATTTTCCTCTCTCTAAGAGTATTCACTCATTCATCCATTCCTCCATTCCATTCATTCATTTGTCTATACCATAGGGTGGTACGATTGCTGGAAAGAAATCAAGAAAGGGTAAGTGAGAAATCACGCTCCTCCTCCCTCAGGGGGATGGCCACACTGCAATCCCTTTTCCTCTATTCTCCTCTCAGGATTTTGGGTACACACACACAACACAAGCATGCACACCCAGCTCTGATCTTCAAGCCACAGGGTCCGGTACTTGAACTGAGGTTGGCCATGTGGAAATCTAGCACCTTAACCACCACGCCACTTGTTGGACCCCAGGGTGCAATTAAACTGCAACAATCTGGCTCCTTTCTTGGTTAATATTTTCTATAGCTCCCATGTACATGTGTGTGCATAAAGCAAATCTATACTTTTTCTCTTATTAATCTGACTACTGTCAGTCATTATCACTGAACCTCACAGACGAAGAGAGAATTCTTTTATGCCTACAGTAGTTATTCAATAAATATTTGCTGAGGAACTCCAATGGTTATGACTACATAAAGAGAGGAGTTCAAATCAGGTAACATTTACATTTCATATTTTTTTTTTAAGAATTATTTTTAACTTTATTTATTTATTTTAATTTGACCACAGGGACAGAGCAAGAGAGAGAGAGAGGGAAAGTGAAAAAGCAGGCCACCAGGTCCGGGACTCAAACCGTGGCTGACCATACGGGAGTCCGGCATCCTTAACCATCACGCCACCTGCTGGTTCCATTTCATATTTTCATAATTTAAAATGTCACTAGAATTGACAAGGCAGGCCAAAGAGTCTTCACTTAAAATTGCTTTGCTTTCCGGACCAGCTGTGGCGTAATGGCTACGTCGCTGAACTCCCAAGTAGTCAACCATGGTTCAAGTCCCGGACGAAACTCATGCCAGTAGGGTGTGCGTGTGTGCCCAAAATCCCAAGATGAGAGTGGAAGAGAAGGGATTGTGGCATGGCTGTCCCCCCAAGGGGTGATTTCTCACTTTCTGTCTCTCTCTGTCTTTCTGGCTAGCGCACACACCCTATAGCAAAAACCTCTCAAAAAAATTTTTTTTTGCTTTGCTTTCCTGCTTCAACAGCACTTGTTTGAAATTGAGTCCGCATCCATACTGTCAGGCAACAGAAGAACAAGCGCTCTGCCACTTCCCTGGACCATCCCAGGGAAAGTGATGAAGCTGCACAACTAATGGAGGGGGTCTAACCTCCCCTCCCTTCAGAACATCAAGAATCCAGATCATGGCAAGGGGAAAGTGAGGTGAACATAATGGAGTGTTATCCTTGGGGGAAAAGCATAAATCAGTCACCGACAGAACTGCACAAACTAACCACCAACAAAAACGCAACCCCCACTTGTGTGATGTCACTGAGAAGCATTACCTGAATGAGCAGCCAGACAGACAGAGAGAGACAGAGAGACAGAAAGCGAGAAATCACCCCCCAGAGGGGATGGTCACGCTGCAATCCCTTCTCCTCCATTCTCCTCCCGGGATCTTGGGCACGCACGCACACGCGCCCGGCATGAGTTCTAAGCCACTGGGTCCGGGACGCGAACCACGGTCGACTACGTGGGAGTCCAGCGACATAGCCATTACGCTAACTGCTGGTTCCCCCAGATAGCTTTTTCACCACTGTCTGAGCATTGAACCCATTCTTCCCTTATAAAATAACTTACTCTAAAACTGACCGCACCCCCATTTTCCTCTCTCTAAGAGTATTCACTCATTCATCCATTCCTCCATTCCATTCATTCATTTGTCTATACCATAGGGTGGTACGATTGCTGGAAAGAAATCAAGAAAGGGTAAGTGAGAAATCACGCTCCTCCTCCCTCAGGGGGATGGCCACACTGCAATCCCTTTTCCTCTATTCTCCTCTCAGGATTTTGGGTACACACACACAACACAAGCATGCACACCCAGCTCTGATCTTCAAGCCACAGGGTCCGGTACTTGAACTGAGGTTGGCCATGTGGAAATCTAGCACCTTAACCACCACGCCACTTGTTGGACCCCAGGGTGCAATTAAACTGCAACAATCTGGCTCCTTTCTTGGTTAATATTTTCTATAGCTCCCATGTACATGTGTGTGCATAAAGCAAATCTATACTTTTTCTCTTATTAATCTGACTACTGTCAGTCATTATCACTGAACCTCACAGACGAAGAGAGAATTCTTTTATGCCTACAGTAGTTATTCAATAAATATTTGCTGAGGAACTCCAATGGTTATGACTACATAAAGAGAGGAGTTCAAATCAGGTAACATTTACATTTCATATTTTTTTTTTAAGAATTATTTTTAACTTTATTTATTTATTTTAATTTGACCACAGGGACAGAGCAAGAGAGAGAGAGAGGGAAAGTGAAAAAGCAGGCCACCAGGTCCGGGACTCAAACCGTGGCTGACCATACGGGAGTCCGGCATCCTTAACCATCACGCCACCTGCTGGTTCCATTTCATATTTTCATAATTTAAAATGTCACTAGAATTGACAAGGCAGGCCAAAGAGTCTTCACTTAAAATTGCTTTGCTTTCCGGACCAGCTGTGGCGTAATGGCTACGTCGCTGAACTCCCAAGTAGTCAACCATGGTTCAAGTCCCGGACCAAACTCATGCCAGTAGGGTGTGCGTGTGTGCCCAAAATCCCAAGATGAGAGTGGAAGAGAAGGGATTGTGGCATGGCTGTCCCCCCAAGGGGTGATTTCTCACTTTCTGTCTCTCTCTGTCTTTCTGGCTAGCGCACACACCCTATAGCAAAAACCTCTCAAAAAAATTTTTTTTTGCTTTGCTTTCCTGCTTCAACAGCACTTGTTTGAAATTGAGTGCTCATCCATACTGTCAGGCAACAGAAGAACAAGCGCTCTGCCACTTCCCTGGACCATCCCAGGGAAAGTGATGAAGCTGCACAACTAATGGAGGGGGTCTAACCTCCCCTCCCTTCAGAACATCAAGAATCCAGATCATGGCAAGGGGAAAGTGAGGTGAACATAATGGAGTGTTATCCTTGGGGGAAAAGCATAAATCAGTCACCGACAGAACTGCACAAACTAACCACCAACAAAAACGCAACCCCCACTTGTGTGATGTCACTGAGAAGCATTACCTGAATGAGCAGGTAAAACCTTTAAAGAATTAGTTGACCATGTAACCACTGGCACAAGACGGGAAAGCCTACCAAACCAGGCACATCAGAGCACTCCTCCTTTGACAAGCACACCCAGAAAAATGGCTGTGACTAAGCCCTGAACTGCTCCTCAGAGCTCCAGGACTTCTTGGTCACCAAGGCAAAACATTCACGTTGGGGCTTTTATCTTTTCTCTAAGTTGTAAGAATCCACCTAAGCTTTCATTTGTACCATTCCTTCAAATAAGGAAATTTGGTGTACAAACACATACACAAACAGAAACAAACATAAAATCCAGAACAAAACCATTACAGGGGCCGGCAGGTGGTGCGGGAGTTAAGGGCGCTGGACTCCCACATGGCTGAACATGTTTTGAGTCCCAGACCTGGCGGCTTGCTTTCTCACTGCCCCCCCCCTTCCTCTCTCACTCTGTCCCTCTCTGACCAAATTTATTAAATAAATAAGTTAAATAAAATAATTCTTAAAAAAAAAACTATTATGGAAAAGAAAGATTTAATGATCTATTTTCTATGAAGAGAAAATATTTTTATGATTCTTTAGAGCTAGGGATTTCTGGGCAAAAAAAAAAAAAAAAAAGTCTGTCTTCAAAGTATAAGCCTGGAAAGGTACTTCAAGAAAACTGAATAGACAACAGGAGACTTACCTCTCTTATAGTGTTTACATTTCAAAGGGTTCAGGGGTGACAAAACCCCAGAATACAAAGACATTCCAGGGATTTAAAATACGGAGGTATGGGGCCAGCAGGTGGCATGGTGGTTAAGGGCGCTGGATTCCCACATGGACGTCTGCAGTTTGAGTCCTGGACCTGGCGGCTTGCTTTCTCTCTCTCTCTCCCCCCTCCCCATCTCTGGTCCAATTGAAATAAACAAATGAATAAATAAATGAATAAAGTTAAATGAAAAAAATAAAAAAAAATACGGAGGCATGTCTCACCCTCCTCACTAAAAACATTTCTACTCCAAAGATAAATAACTTAGGATCATCTTCCCCTTTGTTTCCAAGGACTGTTTATATTAGGGAGCAAAGGTCTATCACTTTCTCTCATGGGCGAGTTGGACGTGTATACAAGTTTCCAGATTCCCTATTTTCTGGTACCTCATATGCCAAACAAATAACCATCACCCTTGGAGGGAAGAAGCACTAGGCAAAGAGGAACTGATGCAGTTATTGCTATAATAATTACTCTATCCCTGCTTCCAAAATTTTATGTCTTTGTTTAGGATAATACACATAAATATAGCTACTAAAGAATATAGCTACATAAAGAATCTGGCTCCGCTTACTTTAACTCAGGCTTTAAGAATAACAAAATTTTGAAGCATAAAAATTATTCTTTCAGAATAAAAGTACATTAAAGTCTCTAGCTAGAAACTAAAAAAAAATTTTTTTTTGGAGAGGTTTTTTGCTATAGGGCGTGTGCGCTCACTAGACAGAGAGAGACAGAGAGACAGAAAGCAGGAAATCACCCCCCGGGGGGGTGGCCATGCCGCAATCCTTTCTCCTCCATTCTCCTCTCGGGATCTTGGGCATGCACGCACACGCGCCCGGCGTGAGTTTAAGCCACCGGGTCCAGGACTCGAACCGCGGTCGACTATGTGGGAGGCCAGCGACATAGCCATTATGCTAACTGCTGGTCCTGAAACTAAAATTTTCATTCTAAGTTTTTCCATTAAAAACAAGTAATGTACCTGAACTATTAGGAAACGTGCATACACTAGTTCAACTGTATTACAAATTAATCTTTTGAAGGCTAAACTTTTGAAGATTAGTCTAGTCTAATCATAACATTTATTTCTACTATTCATTTTATAATACTTGGGAAAAAGTAATGTTGAGGTTTCCTAAAATGCCATTTCTATTCCACTCCTACACTACAAAGTTCAGTTGGTTGAGGGGAGTAAGGATAAACCATAGTTAAGTCTAGAGGTTAAATGCAGCAAAGAAAAGAGTTTACATGAAAAAACTAAAGATAAAACTAATATAGGTTCTTGGGGCCGGCAAGTGTCAGGGTAGTTAAGGGCACTGACTCCCACACAGCCAACTGCAGTTCAGGGGTTCTGGGCGTGGCAGCTTGCTTTCTCTTTTTCTCACTGTGTCCCTCTCTGGTCAAATTAAAATAAATAAATAAATAAATAATAAAATAATTGGAAAAAAACACTACTATAGGTTCCCATTCAACTCTAAGACCCCAAGACTCTCAAACCCCCCCCACCCCCGCCAACTGGGACATACACTTGTTCTGAAGACCAGTGCAGGAAAAATGGATCGAGTAAACCATAATTCCTTCAAGAGTAAAGGCAGGAACTCTGTAGAAATGGTCCTATATTCTTATTTAGCTATGTCCTATATTATAGTACATAAATTGAAACAGCCAAGAAACACGGTAAGTGATTTCTGGAATTGGATCAGGCTTTCCTTTGCATCCTGGCTGTGGCAGTCACTAGCTGTCGACTCATGGGCAAATTTCTCAACATTTCAAGGTGTTTTTTTTTTTTTTAATCTGCAAAGTGATAAAAAAAAAAAATTCAGAATTGACAAAATTGAATGAGATGCTCATATAAAATGCCTGGTACATACCACAAATGATTATCAAAAATTATAAATGACAGTCACAAACTGAGAGGATATCATCTACTTTGTTTCAATTTAAAGATAATTACTTCTTAGCACCACAACATATAAAAGACTAGGGAAAAAATTATTAAGCCTTCTACTAACTTAACTCTCTTCTGAAAAGAGTAAGTTATTTTAGAAAAGAGAATAGTAAAAAGTGCTAGAATCTTTGAGTATGTGCTTAATATCATAGAAAAATCAGCAAGTATGCTGATTCAATACTAATCATTTAAGGCTTACCCTATAACAAACAAAAATTGCCAGAAAGAGCAGATTCTGTCAGTTGTCAACTGTTAGTAACCTGTATGTAGCTAAACATTAAGTTTAGTTCTTGGAAACTCACATGACAAACATACTGCATGAAGATATTTCTGGTGCAACTTTTATTAGAAATTTGTGACTTTTTTAATTGCTAAGGGATGCATGTTTTGCTACAGAGGAATAAAGAGGGAGAAAGAACCCCTCAATGAGGCATGTTCACGCTGCAATCCCTTCTCCATTTCCCTATTCTTTTGAATTTTAGGCACATACACACACCTGAAACCAACATGTATTTCAATTTCAAGTCACCAGGGACAAGACCATGTGGGATCCAATTCCCTTAACCCCTAGGCAACAGGGCTGGTCCAGATCTCTGAATTCTCAGGCCAAATGGTAACCTGGTGGTTAAGGCAGCCGGATCCCACATGGCTGACTATGTGGTTCAACTCCCAGATCTGGCAGCTTGAAAAACACACTTGGCACATGGGCATGCCCAAAACCCCAAAAGGGAGAAGAAAAGAAGGGATTGTGGCATAACCACCCTCCATGGGGTTGCTTTCTCTCTAGCAAATCTTTTTTTTTTTTTTTTTAAGAGGCCCGGACCAGCAGATGGTGTAATGGCTACATCGCTGGACTCCCAAGTATCTGACAGCAGTTTGAGTCCCAGACCCAGAGGCTTAAATTCACGTTGAGCACGTGTGCATGTGTGCCCAGGATCCCAAGAGAGCGGAGAAGGGAGTACAGTGTGGCCATCCCTGCTGGGGGGTGATTCTCGGTTTCTGCCTGTCTCTTTCTGGTTAGCAAAAAAATCCCCCCCCTCCCCCCAAAAAAGGGGGAGGAGGAGAAGGAATGGAAGGAAGGAGAGAAGGAATGAAGGGAGAAGGGAGAAAGAAATTGGGGCCAGCAGGTGGTGTAATGGTTAAGGTTCTGGACTCACACATGATCAATGATGGTTCGAGTCCTGGACTCAGTGGCTTGAAAATCACATCTGGTCAATGTGCATGTGTGCCCAAAATCCCAAAAGGAGAACAGAAGAGGCAGGACTGTGGAATGGCCACCCCCCTGCAGAGCGATTTCTTCTTACCCTCCCTCAGCCCCCTCAGGCACTCTATGCCAAAAATCTTAAAAAAAAAAAAAAAATTTACGAATTCTTTATAACACTTCTGCCCCAAACACAGACACAATCTTTGAGGGGAGTAAGACATTACAGGCTCAGGACACTGCTGGTGATTAAGGCTATAAGGCTAGAACAAAGGAAACGTATATGGTCTTTATTCTTTAGTTGGACTCTCAAAAACTGAAGTCTCAAGTGAGAGCTCAGCATATGCTGGGTCCGAGTAAACTCAAAACTCAATTCTTGGACAAAGACCTCAATGCTTTAAAGAAGCATCATTACTTTTTAGCCTCACAACATGTCCAAGACTAGAGAAAATTTAGCCACTTCCTAACTTAACAGGAATGTTACATTAAGTCTTTTCCAAAAAGAAATTACTTCCTATAATATATCTGAAAAAAAATTATATTAAATAACAGAGGTGCAGACAGAAGAGCTGACATTTTGTTGTAAAATTTTACAAGTCTAAGTTGTGCAAGCGTAGCTTTAAGAAGGCAGCCATGAGGAAGCTTTTGGATTGGACAAAAATTTACTCTCAAAAAAGAAACTTTAAATACAACTTATTTTGAGTTAAAATTTTCCATTTCAAGAGTTCTATGCCTAAAAATGTTTACCAGCTGTTTTAATTATAAAAACTGCCTAGTCTATTCTGAATATTCTGAAATGAAACCATAGTGTAATGTAAGTGAGCCATAAAGTATACATCCCACATAAAAAAAGAAAGTTTAAGTAAATGGGGTTACTTAGAATGTCCATTTTGGGACCAGCAGTTAGTGTAATGGCTATGTCGCTGGACTCCCATGTAGAACACCGCAGTTTGAGTCCTGGACCCGGTGGCTTAAACTCATGCTGGGCACGTTGTGTGTGTGCTTCCAAGATCCTGAGAGGAGAATGGAGGAGAAGGGATTGCAGCATGGCCATCCCCCCTGGGGGGTGATTTCTCGCTTTCTATCTCTCTGTCTCTCTCTGGCGAAAGGTCCCCCTTTAAAAAAAACCCCTCAAAAAAAAAAAAAAAAAAAAAGAAGAAAGAAATGTCCATTTTCATGTTAATGAATGGCTATACTAGTTTTCTATAGCTGTTACAAGTTACCACTAATTTGGTTGTTTAAAGTAACAATTTATTCACTCAGTCATGAAGGCAAAAAGTCCTACTTCAAATCTCACTGGACTAAAATCAATGTGTTGTGGGCCAGGCTTCCTTCAGAGGTTCCTGGGGAGAATGCGTTCTTCACCTCTTTCAGCTCGGAGTGAGTGATCATTCCCTGGCTCGCAGCCACACCACTACAATCTCTGCCTTGTGGCACACTGCCTCCTCTGCCCTCTCTTAGAACTTACGTGGTAACATTTAGGGCTCACCTGGATAATCTCATCTCAAAATTATTAACTGCATTAAATGTGCAAAGACTCCTTTTCCAGGTAAAGTTAACGTCTACAGGATCCAGGGATTACAATATGGGTATCTTTCGGGAGCCATTTTTTAGTTTAACACACTTGTCAAAAGTAATGATAACTATTAACACACTAATGAATATAACCAACTCCCCACAGACAATGCTTAAGTCTTTAGCCTGGATATGATTTGTTTCCCTAATTTGTTTTTCACATTGTTAAACAGATATCAGAAAATACGATCATTTGTAAATTACTTAGATTATCCCATTTTCCTATAAAGTATTATTCTTCATTTGTTCAAGATATGCTTCCCTAAGCATTATGAAACAGGCTTTATCTCTCTTTTGAAAAATAAGATATGCATATTTATCTTTTTCTTACAAGGTATTAGACCTATGAACACAATAAAATAAAAAAAAGGTTACATCAAATTAACTTTTCCAGTCATTAGCGTTTTTCTTCCATGTAAATGAGCAAACAATTTCTTTCCTTAATTAAAACACTGCTTGCTTATAAGGTACAGGTGTTAAGATTTTAGACATTTACTCAAGAATAGGCAACCCAGGGAGCAATAATAAATTCTGAATAAGCAATCCAACTGCCAACATAACATTGCCTGCAGTAACTATCACCTCATAAAAACTACTTTTAGCAGTTTAATTTAAAACCACAGCTGTGAGACAGAAACTAATTTTAATGACACAAAGAAAATGTTCTTTATTGAAAAACTTGTCATAGTACTAAACATCTGGAATACTCGTCTAAATTACTTTTGGTAACCTAACAGCTTCTTTATTTAAAAAGGTAATATCATCAATTCCTAACTGCATCCTATCTTTTCCACATTGTGGAACACAGCAGGAACTGTTCAAAGGTGATCTGCCAAATAAACTTGTAATTTAATTCCATTTTTCTGTGAACTTCTTGAAGCCCCCTATATATACACAATGAGATATTTAGCATTATTATTATGAAGCATGAAAGGTTTTGGTGGGAAATTTCCACTTATAGCAATCAACAGTATAAAAGAATAGGCAATGTAAAAAGAAAAAGTAGCTTTAGGATAAAGGAAACTCTGGGCTTGTTAACTTCATTCACAGGTGTAAGATCAGCACTAGTCAAAATTGGCTCACATGGGCCAGCAGATGGTGTAGTGGTTTTGTTGGCAGACTCCCACATGGCCGACCACGGTTCAAGTCCTGGGACCCGTGGATTGAAATGTACACCAGGCATGTGTGCATGCATGCCCAAGATCCTAGGAGGAGGATGGAAAAGGGATTGTGGTGTGCCTATCGTCCCTGGGGGAAGGGGGGGGTGATTTCTCACTTCCCCTCACTCTTTCTGGCTAGCTTATGTGTTCTATGACAAAAACCTTAAAAAAAAAAAAAAACTACCTAACCATACAACATTATGAATCATCTGTATCTGATTCAAACACAATTCATCAGCAATACTATTAGTCAGGAAAACACCCATTGATGAACCTTAATCCTGCTGTATACATTACTCATCTGAGATACTATTAAAAGGGAGGGGGGGAGAAGTGGCATGGTAGTTAAGGTGCTGGACTTTCACATGGTCGACTGCAGCTCAAGTCCCAGACTTAGAGGTTTGCTTTCTCACTTGCCCTTTCTCTCTCTGGTCAAATTAAAAGATACAAATAATAATAAATAAAATTAAACAATTATTTTAAAAAATCAAACTATGAAATCCTACCAGTGTTAAAATAAAGAATCTACTTAATAGAATTCTGTGAAGAATATATGCTAACTATTTCTGCTCAAATAATGAGAAAGGCCAGACTATTCCATCCAAACTACATTCCTAATCAAGGGAAAACTATAGATTATCACTCAGTGGTAACAAACATAAATCGTAACTTATTACACAGAAGCTAGTTTACTTTGTGCTATAATATGATATATCTAAGATACACTAAAGTATACCACTTGTATGTGTGGGTGGGTTCTTTTTTCTTTCTTTTTCTTAGATATTTTGCTATAAGGCACGTAGGCTCGCCAGAGAGCAATAAATCACCCCTCAGGGAGGGTGGGCCACGCTGCAATCCCTTCTCTTCCAGTCTCCTCTCAGGATTTTGGGCACGCACGCACAGTCCCGTGCCCAGCATGAGTTTCAAGCCACTGGCCTGGGACTTGGAACCATGGTCAACTATGTTAAAGTCCAGAGATATAACCATTACGCCATCTGCTGGTCCCCTTTTTTTTAAAAAGGTCAAAGGGTGCTTAAAAGATAGGTAAGCTCACCAAAAAGTGGTATGAGGACCCCACATGGGGAATGGTAATGCCACAATCTCTCCTCCTCTATAAATCCCTCCTTTTGGATTTCAGGCATGCACACATACACACCTGGTTTGTTTCTCAAGCCACCATGCCCATGACTCCAAGCTCATGGTTAGCCATGTTGAGACTCAGCTGCCTTAACCACCACACTATGTATGGGCTTGCCCTCTGCTTGTACATTGTAAATGGTGTTCTGGATTAAGTCTATGGTAAACCGAATAACAGGGACCCCTGCAGATGTCCATGTCCTGCTCATGAATATTACCTTATGTGCCAAAAAGGAGTTTGCCAATGTGATTAAATTAATTATCTTGAGAATGAGACCGTCCAGGTTTGGTCCAATGTAATTACAAGGGTCTCTGGGTGTCAGACAAAGCCATATGATAAGAGAAGCGAGATGCGATGAAGGAAGCAGTATCTCTGCAGAGAGATCTGAAGACACTAAGCAACTGGCTTAAAGAGTGATGAAGACTATGAAGAAAGGCATTTGGGTAGCCTCTAGAAGACAGAAAAAGAAAGAAAATGAGCCGTCCCCTGAAGCATCCACACAAATACTTATCTTCCAACAGCTTGATTTTAATCCCCTAAGACTCATTTTGATTATCTGACTGCCAGTATTGTAAGGTAATAAATATGCACTGTTCAAGTTACTAAGTTGTGGTAACTAGTCACAGCAACAGGAAACTACCACAACAGCTGAACCTCAATCATTAGAGAGCTAATAGGAGAGCAGAAGTAGATGACAAAAAATATGAACTTCATTTATTTGTCTAATGGAGTCTTCTCTTCTGGCAAAAGAAAATTAATGCACCCACAGGGAAAAATGATCTTCTTTTAGAGAAGTAGTTCTCAATTTTGGCTGGATACAGGAATAATCTAGAGCTTTTAAACAACTTTGAAACCAAGGTCCCATTTAAGATCAAATGAATCAGTATCTCCAGAGTCTTGGCATGGTTTGAAAATCAAATGATTTTTATATGCCGGTAAGAGTTGATAATCACATTTTTATCTAAAAATTAGTGTTTTCACAACCTAACAAACTCCTGGTATTTCAAAGTGCTAGCAGAAAGTTTGTAAAGATGTGGTTCACTATTCATTCATGTATTGATTTAGTGTATGTTAGTTCTCTAACTTTTGACAATAAAAAGTTACATGAGGCAAAAAGTTGACTCTGGCAAATTCTGAACTGTTGAACTACTGGTCAAAGAGCAGGGGGAACCAGCAGTTAGCGTAATGGCTATGTCGCTGGACTCCCACGTAGTCGACCGCGGTTTGTGTCCCGGACCCGGTGGCTTAAAACTCATGCCGGGCGCGTGTGCGTGCGTGCCCAAGATCCCGAGAGGAAAATGGAGGAGAAGGGATTGCGGCGTGACCATCCCCCCCTGGGGGGTGATTTCTCGCTTTCTGTCTCTGTGTCTCTCTCTGTCTGTCTGGCGAGCGCACGCGCCCTACAGTGAAAATCTCTCCAAAAAAAAAAAAAAAAAGAGCAGGTAAATTTTTCTTATTCTGACAAATATTGCTGAATAGCTATAACAGTTTACATTTCTACCACTGTGGGATTAGCAACATTTTCTTAAAAACCTGATAAATGGGAAATGATACTTCATGAACTGTCTTATAATAATTTGCAAGCCTCAGTAATGAGTGAAGTGAAATACTTTTTCACAGATTTATAGGCTATTTTTTGGTTTGTCAATTACTTAATCATAGCCATTTCTGTTAGTTGTTTTAAAAGTTAATTTGTATGGGACTAGCAGATGGTGTAATGGTTATGTTGCTGGACTCCCACATAGTCGACAGCAGTTCGAGTCCAGGATCAAGCAGCTTAAAACTCATGCCAGGTGGATGTGCCTACATGCCCAAGATCCTGAGAGGAACTGCAGCATGGTCTTCTCCCCCCTAGCCCTCCCACCCATGGACTGTGGATTTCTCACTTTCTATCTCTCTCTGTCTCTCCAGCAAGTTCACGTACCCTGTAACATAAATCTCTCTTAAAAAAAAAAGTTGATTTGTGGCCCAGTTGCTATAGCTCAGTGATAGTACAGGGTCACAGAAGATCAAATGGCCAACTACAGGTTTGGATCTCGTGGCCAGACTGAAATATACGTGGGTGCCCATGCAGGCACCCAAGATCCTGATGAGCTAGTGGGCAAGAGCGGGGAAAGCGGATCTCAGCATGAGAGGACACTGTCAGGAGTGCTTCACTTAATCTTTCTCTCACACACACAATCATTACAGAAACTTGTGAGAACTTCTGTAGAGGAAACCTTTGCCCGTTATCAATGGTAAAATTTTTTGCCAATTTGTTGCTTTGTTTTATGTCTTTGATTTTATTTTAGACATAAATTTTACTTTTTATATATTTTTAATGTCTTGACCTTCTCTCTGGCTTCTTTGGAAAGATCATCCATACTCTAAAATTATAAAAACACCCATTCATACTTTCTTCTAATACTTTCAGAGTATCTTTGTTTCTTTTTATTTTTTGTTGAGACAGAGCTGGAAGGGAGGAAGGGAAGGTTAGAAGAATGGTTAGGGAGGCAGGTAGATAGACAGACGGGTATTTCTGACAGGGTTTTAACATGTCACCATTCTCCCGCCGAGCCTTCCAGTTAATTAACGAGGACCAGAGGTGTGCACCACCATGCGCAGACTAGGTTGGGCTGAAAATAAAACCCAGGCCTCCAATGAGGTCACAGACTCAAGCTACCTTAGCTGGGCCCAGAGCTTCACTTTTTACCTCCCAGAGGTTGGGCTGGGGCCAGTGCATGGTATAGCAGTTACATCACTGGACTCCACCATGGCCAACCATGGTTCAAATCCTGGACCCAGTGGCTTGAAAATCATACTAGGTGCAAGCGCATATGTGCCCAAGACCCCAGAAGGGACTGTGTCATGGCCATTCTCCCAGAGGGTGATTTCTCACTTTCTTTCTCACTGTCACTGTCTCTCTCTCTCTCTGACAAGCACACATGCCCTAAGGCCAAAACATCTTAAAAAAAAAAAAAAAGTCAGGATCTAGTTTTTCCCCAATTGGCAAGGTGTCCCAGCATCAGTTATCCGTTAGTACTCTCTTCACTGAAATAAGGTTAAGTCATAATAAAGATGAGGAAGAGAAAAATATAAACGTGTTGGGACCAGCAGGTGGTGTTCTGGTAACGCAACAGGACCCACATGGAAAAGGTACTCACTTGCCACGATCCAGGCTGACTGACGGCAGAGAGCAGTGCGAGGACTCCACTGGCTGTACATGGCCCCCCTCAATGAAGAAATAAACTTTTAAGAAGACCTTACATATGTGAATATATTGACTTATCTTACGCTTACATGAGTTTGCGTATGAAGACTCCGTATAACATTTACACATTTAACATGCTAACTTCCTATGCTGTCAATAAATGACTGCCTAATTCAGGTATACAGGGTACAGCAATTCCTTTCTAAGGTTACAAAATATGAAGTAAGAATTGGGCATGGCACACTGTCTCTGCTGTTCCCTTTGCAAAAGCAGCACGATTGTTACCAGGTGGCTGCCTCTTCCTCAAGAGCAGTTAAAAGTTCCCTAGCAGTTTTCTCCCTCCTTTGTCCTCACTCTGATAAAATATTTGCTGCCACTAGGTGGAGACAATTTATGATATGAATGTTAGTTGTAACGATATCAATAACAATAGCCACAATTTTCCTACAAATACACTCTAAGGGTAAATTCCTGGGTGAACTAGGGCTAGTCACTTAGCAGAAGGTCCAATTTTTTCATTTGTAAATTTAAGACTACTAAGTTCAAGTAACCTCAAGAGCCCTCTTTTTTTTTTGGAGAGGTTTTTGCTATAGGGCGCGTGCGCTCGTCAGACAGACAGAGAGAGACAGAGAGACAGAAAGCGAGAAGTCACCCCCCAGGGGGGATGGCCACGCCACAATCCCTTCTCCTCCATTCTCCTCTCGGGATCTTGGGCAAGCACGCACATGCGCCCAGCGTGAGTTTTAAGCCACTGGGTCTGGGACGCGAATTGCGGTCGACTACGTGGGAGTCCAGCGACATAGCCATTACACTAACTGCTGGTTCCCCTCAAGGGCCCTCTTAACTAACACTCTGCAATCCTGTCAGGATCTGGGGCACTTACATGCCTAATGTGTTTTGCAAGCTGCCAGGGCTGGGACTCCAAACACGTGGTTGGCTAAGTAGGATTCAGTTCCCTTAGCCACTAGAGCATGGGCCTGGCCTAATTCCTTAATTCTTTTTCTAAAGAATTATTTGTTTATTTAATTCAATTTGTTGTTATTATCATTTTTTAATTTGATCACAGAGCAAGAGAGAGAAAGAGAAAGCAAGAAAACAAGCTGACAGGTCCAGGACTCAACCGCAGCCCGCAACGTGGGAGTCCAGCGCTCCAACCACCACACCACCTGCCGCTCCATTTCCTTAATTCTTAACTGATCCTCCGGTAAGACATATTCCTCATACTCGTCCTTCTGCCAGTATTTTTCCTTTAAACCTCTTCTAAAGATGTGTCAACCTCTGCCTGCCGAAGGGGTTTCCAGTCTACTGCCTCATCCAATTATGTCAATATAGCTATCTACTGTCCAAATACTCCTCCACTAGCAGTTTACACACCTCAGTCTGGCATGTTCCAGGCTCTCAGACCTGAACACACACCAACTTCATATCAAAACCTACTACATTCTTACAGAGGTACCTACCTTTATTCTAAGAGTGCCGTAAGATCAAGAGGCACCAATGCAAACACATGCTCTATAATGGAAAATACCCACTCTCAAACGAAACTGACTCCACATTTCTGAATGTAAGGAGAAAGGAAAGCAAACATTAACCCAATAAGACAGATATTCTTTTTTTTTTAAGGTCTCACATATTTATTACTGAACCAACCTACCAATGCAGAACTTAGAAACAAAGTGAAGCATCATTTCTTTCCAATAAACACTCCCAAGTGTCCAGGCAGTGGTGACCATTTTCAGCTTGATGTGGCAAGACCACAATGACCTTGGTACAGCGTAAATATGTGGCCCATATCCTGTCCAGTTCCTCATAGACCCTGCTTGGTTCTTCTCCAGTGTCTCTTCTTGGAGTTGTATCTGATTTTATTATCAGTTTTCATTCTAATCCACTGTGGCACAGGACAATTTTGCTTCTGCTTTTTGGCCAGAAACCGCTTGATTCTGAAAGTCTTGTGAGAAGACATGGCGAAGAGCCAAGTGGACTGCACACACCACGATGGCAGGGAAAGGACGAGAGAGGTATTCTTTTGGATAATATTTAGCTCTCCCTCTTCTTTTTCTTTTTGCTATAAGGCAGGTACACTTGTGGAGGACAATGAAAGAGAGAGAAAAATCACCCCCCAGAAGGGATAGCGCCTCCCTTCTCCTCTTGGGATTTTGCTGCTAGGTCCAGCACTTAACCACGATCAGCCCTGTGGGAATCCAGCACCTTAAACACACCACCACCTGCTGGCCTCTCCTTTTTAATTTAATTGCCAGAGAGCATGTTTGCTGGACTGAAAAAGGAAGAAAGCAACCCCCAATGGGGTACGCTCACACATTTCCTTCTCCATTTCGCCAACCTATCAGGATTCTGGGCACACAGGCTAATGTGCCCAGTGTGTTTTTCAAGCCACAGGGTCTAGGATCAAACCACATTTGGCCATGAGAGATTCTGCTTCCTTAACCACTAGGCTATGGGGCCAGCTCTATCTACCTCTACCTTTTTTTTTAAGATTTATTTTTTTAATTTATTCATTCATTCATTTTAATTTGACCAGAGAAATTTGAGAGACATTTTTTTAAGATTTATTTTTTAAAATTTATTCATTCATTCATTTTAATTTGACCAGAGAAATTTGAGAGACATGCAGAGAGAAGGAAAGTGAGAAAGCAAGCCACAAGGTCTGGGACTCGAACTGTGGTTGGCCATGTGGGACCGTCCTTAACCACCATACCACCTGCTGCCCCCATCTCTAACTTTTTAACAAAAATCCTGTTAAACCCATGGTTCCTAACTTTTCTGGGTCAGTACTCTCCTTAAAAACAAAGAAACAAACAAACAACAACAACAAAAACACACCCTTTCTGGATCCACACTCCCCTTAAAAATCTGAAGGAAGTATTTACTCTTACCTCTTGTGGGACAAAAAGACACACAAAAGTACACACACAGGGCCAGCCAGTGGCATGGTGATTAAGGAGGCTGGATCCCACATGACCAAATACACATAGTTTCAGACCTGGCAGTTTGAAAAACATGCCAGCACACATGCATTCATGCCCAAAATCCCAAGAAGGCACTACGGAGTGGCTATCCCCCTGGGAGATGCTTTCTCACTTTCCCTCACTCTCTCCAGGGAGCACATGCACTCAGTAACAAGCTTAAAAAAGAAAAAAGTACATACACAGAAAATTTCACCATATCCACAGATCTTTAGAGTCCTGAACTGAATGCTAAGAATTCCTGCTCCACACTACCTAAAAAAGAATTCTCAAGCCTAAATGGGGAAACTGGTTGCCTTCTCTAATTTCTCTTATTTTCCTCAGCTATACTGTACAAGCTACTGCCATTAAAAGTAGTTATAGATTCATTCTTGGAAAGATAAACTTATGGAGACAAGTTCTGCTTGTTACCATTTTCATTCCACTGCAACAAAGAATGTTACATCTCCCTACCATCAACATAAATGCACAGCTACAGGGATGACCCACCTACAAGGAAATGATTAAATACACTATGGTATATCTATCTGAAATATTATGCAATCATTTAAAATGTTACCAAACTGGTTATGGCATAAAAATGGTTATAATATTTTAGGTTAGATTTTAAAACACACACAGCTTTAGATTTACACATACATAAAATAGTTAAAATTATTTTAAACAAAATCAACCAAAATCTAAAACTTACAAATGGAAATAAATCAAAATGCATTAAGAGCTATTTGAGTACCGCCTCCCGCGCCCCCCCCCCCTCCCCGCGGGGCCCCTGGGCCAGCCAGCGGAGG
>NW_006159576.1:840157-851557 GCF_000334495.1 Tupaia belangeri chinensis
TTATAAAAAAAAAAAAAAAAAATAAAGAGCTATTTGAGTACTGAAAGCATGGATAATTTTTTCTACTTAAATTTCCCAAAATAAAAGAATAAATTTAGAAAAAAAAGAACTGAAAACTTTTATAGTACTTGATTAAAAGATAATTAATTAAAATTTTTGGATTTCCCCCTAGTCATGGCTTCTTACACTACTTTTGAAGAGACAAAACTACCTATTGAACATAGAAACTGAAATGAAAAATAATTCACAAAATAAGTGATGAGCCAGCAACTGTTGTGGTTAAGGTATGGATTCCATATAGTGGAGTTCACATTTCAAGTTCAGACCCAGCAGCTTGAAAAACACACCAGGGGGACCAGCAGTTGGCGTAATGGCTATGTCGCTGGACTCCCACATAGTCGACCATGGTTCGCGTCCTGGACCCGATGGCTTGGAACTTACGCTGGGTGCGTGTGTGCCCAGGATCCCAAGAGGAGAATGGAGGAGAAGGGACTGCAGCGTGGCCATCCCCCCTGGGGGGTGATTTCTCGCTTTCTGTCTCTCTATCTCTCTCTGTCTGGCGAGTACACGTGTCCTATAACAAAAACCTCTCCTCCCCCCCAAAAAAGAAAGAAAAACACACCAGGAGCAAGACCAGCAGATGGCGTAATGGCTAAAACGCTGGACTTCCATGTAGTCAACCGCAGTTTGAGTCCCGGACCCAATGGCTTAAACTCACGCCGGGCACATGTGCATGTGTGCCCAAGATCCCAAGAGGAAAATGGAGAAGGGATTGCGGGATAGCTATACCCCCAGGAGCTAATTTCTCACTTTCTGTCTCTCTGTCTCTGTCTTTCTGGTGAGCGCATGCACCCTATAGCAAAAACCTCTCCAAAAAAAAAAAAGCCAGGAGTATTTTAAAAAGCCCAAGAGAATGGAGGAGAAGGGACTGCAGCATGGCCATTTCCCCTGAGGGGTGATTTCTCACTCTCTCTTCATCTCTCTTCAGAGCAAACATACCCTATACCAAAAATGAATGAATGAATGGAAAAAGTAATGCATAATCCATCATCTAAAACTTTCTTTGAGGCTGGCTCCCTGGCCCAGTGGTTAAAGCAGGCATATCTCACATGGCCAACCATGCAGCTCAAGTCCTGGGCACGGCAGCTTGAGAAACATGCCAGGCCTGTGTACATGTGTGCCTGAAATCCCAAAAGGAAAGAGATAAAGGAGAAGTGACCGTGGCATAACTATGCCCCATGGGGGAGGAGGTTCTTTCTCTTCTTCTCTGTCTCTCTCCAGTCAGCATACACATCCTCTAGCAAAATAATAATAATTGTAATAGTAATTTATTTTTCCTCACTAGCATACCAATATTTTTATTTCTTTGAAGTCAAGTATTCCTCCAACAGATTACCCATAGGGTTCAAAACAAATTATACTGACATTAATAATGCTATTTATATTATACATAACTATTGGGTTGTCAGAAAAGTCATGACACATTTCTGCACAGAAAAAGACATCATGACTTTCTCGACAACCTAATATAATGCTTGCTTTTCAATAGCAAGTGATGGAGACATCTGGGGAAAAAAAGAAATTTCAGAAGACTACACTATCACTGGCTAACCGACACTGGTAAATGAGACCTGTATTTCAACACAACTACAATGACTATAGGAACATTAAAAATAGAGAGATTTAGGTCCACTTGTGGCACAGCAGTCAACTGTCCACCAGAGCTAGAAGCCATATGCCAAGTGCAGCTTTGGATCCCTAGGTCGGACTGAAATCCGAGTAGGACTAGGATCCTGAGCCACTAAAGAACTGAAGAAAGCAGGTCACAGCAAGACGAGATCTCGTCAAAGTGCTTTGCTCCCTTTCTCTCTTACATGTGTACACATGCTATCATAAAAAAGGAGGGGGGGGGGTGACTGAGTCTTAACATTTTAGACAATTCTCAACTACCAATATTTGAGAGCCTTTAACAACACATAGTTGTTACTTCAGTTACATGAGCAAATGTTCCCAGAGGACAGACCTCATAATTATATAAAAAAGCATCCTTTTCCTAATTCGCAAATTTTTTTCTTTACAAATTTGCTAACAAAAACATTTAAAGTCAAAGATAAAAGGATAAGGTCACTGGAGCTGGCAGATGGCACTGTGTTTGGGATGCTGGACTCCCACATGGCTGACCATGGTTCGGGTCCTCTACCTGGTGGCTTGCTTTCTCACTTTCCCTTTCTCTCTCTCTCTCTGGTCAAATAATAATAGTAATAATACATAAAATTAATTATTTTTTAAAAAAGGATAGGGTCATTACAACTTAACAGATCTCATTTCCAATTTTGATAAGTATATATTTAAAAATGGAGTTTTTCTGAACCTGTTTTAATAAAAATAACACTCATATAAAGCAAAAGTACTACAGAAATTAACAGCCAAAATAATATTTTCTCTACTCCCTAAGGACCTTGTCATTTACACAATCTGCTACACAGTAATTTTGTCCTACACATATAATGAAAGTTTGGGATATTATACCATGAAATAAGCAATGTATTTAACCTTGGTAAAAAGAAATTAAGGATGTATATCAACCTTAAAAAACAAGTAACTGAGAGAGAGAATAGGGGAGGAATACTACACTATTAACCAGATTTGTGAAAAACTGGGGTTCTGGGACATCCACAACTTCTCCCACACCCCACCTTCTACCCCAACAACTTTCTTTTCTTCTTTTGGCTATAGCGCACATGCACTCACTGGAGAGCGAGAGAAAGAAAGTGAAAAAGCACCCTGGAGGGATGGCCATACTGCAATCCCTTCTCCTCCGTTTTCTTCTCAGGACTTCAGGCATGCATATGCACACACATGCCCACCATGTTTCTCAAGCCACTGGGTACAGGACTCTAAAGTCAACCCTGAGGAATCCAACCACCTTCAGCAGCACACAGCCAGCTGGCCCACAACTTTTTCTTTTTATCATCTTTTTTAAGGTTTTTGCCATAAGGCGCATACATTCTCAAAGAGAGAGACAGACACACAGACAAAAAGTGACAAATTACCCCCCAGGGAGGAATGGCCACACCACAATCCCTTCTCTTCCATGCACTCTCAGGATTTTGGGTGGGCATGCACATGTGCTCAGCATGATTTTCAAGCTTCCAGATTTGGGACCTGAACCATGGTCAGCCATGTGGGAGTCCAGTGCCTTACTCACCACGCTAGCTTTCTTTTTAATATGGAAACACAACCTAGCCTGATAGCATGAATTAGTACTGGGCACATGGCTGACCATGGGTTTGGATCCCCAGGCTGACCTGAAAACATGCCAAGTATGTACATGCTTGTCCAGAATCCTGACCAGCTGGAGGGCCAGGGAAAGGAAGCCCACTCCGTGACAAATACATGTCAAGGGTGTTTCTCGCACTGCCACGTACGCATTACATCATGAATAAAATAAAACTTTTTAAAATATGCAAACTTGGGGCCAGCACATGGTGTAGCAGTTACATAGTTGGACTCCCATCCCACATGGCCAGTCATGGCTCGAATCTCGAACCTGGTGGCTTAACACTCACACCAGGCAAGTGTGCATGTGTACCTGGGATTCTAGGAGTAGAATGGAGAAGAGACTGCAGCATGGCCACCACTCCAAGGATAATTTCTTACTTTCCCTCTCATTGCCTCTTTCTCTTGCGCGTGCCCTAAAGCTTAAAAAACCTCTTTAAAAAAACAAACAAACAAAACTACGGAAATTCAAAACTATGAAAATAGACATAAAACTATCCACAGGACCTAAACCATGCATCAGTGGATTTTTTTTTTTCATACGTAAACTCCTGATGTTTACAAAAGGTTTTGCCGTTTTTTTACAAAAACCTCTTTACTCACTGGGTCACTGGCAAAGTCATGCCTTTTTTTTTTTTTTAATGCAAAAACGCATCACGACTGTTCCAACAATCCAATATATTACCTCAGTGTCTTCACAAATAATCTGTAAAGTCAGGGAGTGTGGTATTACTTTTTTTAATATAAAAAAGAAAACAGAGGGCCAGCAGGTGGCATGGTGATTAAGGCGCTGGACTCCACGTCTGACAGAGGTTCAAGTCCCAGACCTGATGGCTTACTTTTGCACTTTTTTTCTCTCTCTCTGATGAGTGTGCATGGCCTGTAACAAGTTTAAAAACAGTAATAAATAAAATTAAATAATTCTTTCTTAGAAAAGAAAGAGGAGCCGGCAGGTGGCATGGTAATAAGGGTGCTGGATTCCCACACGGTTGACTGTGGTCTGAGTCTCAAACCGGGCAGCTTGCTTTCTTACTTTCCCTCTATCACCCTGTCCCTTTCCAGTCAAATTAAAATAAACAAATAAAATTAAATAAAATAATTATTAAAAAAAAAGAGAGAGAGATTCAGAAAGCCTGAGAATCTTAATATAATAGAACCAGGTCTTATAGAAACCAAGTCTCCTGCATTCAATCCTGAAGCTCTTTCTATAATACTATGCACACATGCCCTCTGTAATATGTTCAAAGCCTCTGTAATACAGTAACGCTGTCTATAAAACATTTGGCTGGGGTTCAAGATGCTCCAGACTGAAAATAGACTCTCTATAGAAATAGTGAAAATAGTGAGTGTTTAATGCAATTACTGACATAGAGGCATATATTTTAAAAAGTGAAGAATTATTGGTTTTAAATGAAATCAACATGGTTGTGCGTATGGTAGAGGAATAAGAAGAACACTCATCTAAAAGGAAGTCAAACTGAGGGACTACAGATCTACACATTTCACAATAACTAAGAGAGGTACTGGTAATCAAAGAGGTACTGGACTCCTACATGGCTCATCACGGCTGGAGTCATGGACCTGGCAGCTTGCTTTCTCACTTGCTCTGTCTCCCTCTCCTCACACATACTCTGGTCAAATTAAAATAAATGGATAAACAAAGTTAAATAGGATAATTCTTAAAAAAGAAAAGAAAAATACTCTGTAGGGACCAGCAGATGGCATAATGGTTACATTGCAGGACTCCCACGTAGCCGAACACAGTTCAAGTCCCAGACGAAGCAGCTTAAAAACTCACAGCAGGTACACATATGTATGCATGCCCAAGATCCCGAGAAGAGAATGAAGAAGGGATTGTGGCATGGCCACTCCCCCCCAGAGAGTGATTTCTCCCTTTCTGTCTCTCTGACAAGTGCGCATACCTCCCATAACAAAAAAAAAAAAAAAAAAAAAAAAAAAAGTCCAACAATGTCAAGAAGCTGCAGGATATTGTTTTCTGTTTAGGAAATAAAATGAGGGATTTCTGTTATTTTGCCTATTCTCCTTCCAAAATAGCTGTGAGATATTAAAACATTAGTTTATAAAATAATGAAAGAGACAGGAAAGGAGTGTGTTCAGCCATCAAAAGGGATTCCTGCCAAAATTGCTGGCACTGGAATACAACAAATCAGAACTTCGAAGTCCCATTTATAGATCATTTACTGGAGCTATACAGTTTAAATAAAACCAACGATTTACTCCCATTACTCACAAAAAAACCCAAATACTTCTCAAACATCTATGTGCACAATACTAGGCCAGACTAAAAGTACAGAGAGAGGCTCTTTATAATCTAGACAAAAAATGCATAGAAAAATACGTAAGTAATAATGATTATGATAGTATGACAAAATAGAGGCACCTCAGAAATTTTGTAGAGTTGGGCTTAACACAGCAATCAGAATAAAGTTGGACTTGATTGGGATACAGGATAAAAACAGTAGTCATTAAGCTTAGCCAGGCAGAGAAGAGGCAAGTTGTCTGCTGTGTCCTTTGGGCTCCAAAACACAGCGCTCATCTGTTACTGCATTTAACACACTGCACAGTAGTTTATTTGTCATCCCCACTTAGACTGTAAATTCCTCAAGGACTGAGATCTTGTTTCTATTTGTTCATTCGTTTTTCTATCCCCAATCCCTAGCACAAGGTCTAGCATCCAGAAGATAATCTATGTTTTTTGTAAGGCAGTGTTAGGACAAGATTCCCAACTTAAGTTATATTTTAACCCACACTATTTGCACAGATGATCTATTCACTGTTCCTCAATCCCAAAACCACCCTTCTAGATTCCACTGCATGCTGCTGTGCTTAGTGCAATCCTATTTCACAGATTCCTTTGCCAGCCTCGTGCCTGTTAGGTTTTACCAACAGAGGAAATAAATGGAGATTAGAAAACAGGAAGACATGGGGCCAGCAGGTGGTGCGGTGGTTTAGAGCACCTGACTACCACATGGCCAACTGCAGTTCAAGTCCCAGACCTGGCAGTTTTCTCTGTCTCACTCACTCACTCTGTCCCTCTCTGGTCAAATAAAATTAAAATAAATAAGTAAATAAAGTTAAATAAAATAATTATTAAAAGAAAAAGAAAAGAAAGAAGACAGGAAGACAGGTGAGGAACTTCATTTCAGTTCCTGTCTGTAGCAACTGCAATCCTTGGCCCTGACAGCAGCAGTGGGTTCCAGTCTCCAGGTTCTTTGGGTACTCCCGGAACTAGCCATGCCATGCCACATGCCCTCACATCTTCTCGCAGTAACTGAACAATGCTGACCTCCACAGAGATCCAGCAGGCCCATGGAACCTCTTCACGGAGCGCTTAGGTTCTGTTTACTACACACGATGTTCTGATGCCCATCTAACCAATCCCTGTGATAAATCCCCCTCTGCTCAAATTCTAACTGAAGTTTCTGTTTTACTTATTGGACCCTAATACACTGATAAAACACAGGGATTCTAAATGCTCTCCTCTGAGATCCTTAGCTTCACTGAAGGGGAAAGTAAACAAAATGTGGGGTTATTTTTATAAAGTCTGTTTTATAAAGAAAAACTTGAAACCCTCCATATTTGTTTCTGTTAAGCTACAGCATAAAAAAATCATTCAACAGTAGTGAGTTAAATTATCTAGCTTTGACTAAAGTAAGAAATAATTTCAACAGCGCAAGCACTTCTAAACGCACACAAACACCAACCTCCTCTTAGTATGAGCACATATTCTAAAGTGATGGCAGAGTTGATCCACTCTGTCCCCATGGTCTCCTGTCCCACAGGACTCTCATGACAAGATGCTGGAAGTAATTCCATTTAAAACTTTTTTTTTTCATTGCCAGAGGATGCCAAGTGCTCACCAGAGATCAAGAGAGAGGAGAAAAGCATCCCCTAATTGGGTGTGGTGACCCTGCAATCCCTTCTGTTTCTCCATTCTGTAAAGGTTTGGGGCACAAACACAGCATGTTTTTAAAGTCACCAGGACCCAAATTTGAACCCCAGCAAGCATGTGGGTGCCAGCTTCCTTTTACTACTAGGTCCTTTAAAAGCACTTTGAAGTTTTTATTTTTTGCTGTTGTTCAACATGGCCCCTAAACGTAAGCTAACTATTTCATCAAATGTTCAAGGAAAGAAAACTGTTCTAGCACTAAAACTGAGGTGACCTTATTGGTATGCTGCCCTGCCTTCCTAAGGGATTTAAGTGTAATTTTTTACTGTGATTTTCATCTTACACATTAACTTTACAATCTGAACTCTTCATAAAATACATCTCCACTCCACAGCACAGAAACAAACAAAAAAATCCTTCCAGGAGAGCCCATAAGTGACTCAACTGTTGAAAACAAATGGCCAAATGGTTAGATATTTTTCGTTCGGCCCATTACTTAATAGTATGCCTTCATTACGTATTTCAATCAGAGGCTAATTTAAAAACAAGCAAAAAACCTCTCCCTCTTGTACTTAATAGAGACAAACTGATTTTTTTTTATAATTATTTAACTTTTATTTATTTATCTTATTTTAATTTGACCAGAGAGGAACAGAGTGGATGAGATAAAGAAAGTGAGAAAGCAAGCCGCCAGGTCCAGGACTCGAACCTCAGCCAACCATGTGCCATTACCCACCATGCCACCTGCTGGTCCCAGACAAACTTATTTTTTTTAAATTATGACAAATGGCATGTTAATTCATTCTGATATGAAATGGGAGAAAGCAAACAAATAATAGGAATCTGTCAGAATTTTTAGTAATGTATGCGGTACTTCAACAGATTCAGAGAAGTATGGAATTAAAGTACAAGTTTATTTTGGTACAAAAAAATGAAATCCATATGGTTTTTATATATATATCTCATTTTATAAGAACTTTTGGAGGATCCCTCCATATATAGCTGCTAAGTATTCGACAAGACATGTCACTAAGTCCAGTGGTTTTAGTGTACTTGGGTTGCCCAACAGCCATAGACAAGAGAATTAAGATGTCAGTGGGGCCAGTAGGTGGCATGGTGGTCAAAGCATTGGATTCCCACTTAGCTGGCCATGGCTCAAGTCCTAGACACAGGAGCTTGAAAATCACAACAAATAAGATAAATAAATAAATGTTTTAAAAAGAATAATTATTAAGAATACGGCCAGTTATACTGGAGTTTTCAGACAGCCTAATATTTGCCCTCTTAGCACCGATGAAGCCAGGGATCACCACCTAGCTCCTGCCTATGAACACAGAAACCTAGTGTCTACTTAATGCCAAATGTTCCATTACTGCAAGAAGTGTATATGTAAAATTAACCAAACTGCACACCATACAGTAAGAAATACCAGAAGAGAGGACCAGCAGGTGGCATGGTGGTTAAGGCGCTGGACACTCCTACATGGCCGACCATGGTTTGAGTCCTGGACCTGGTGGCTTGCTTTCTCCCTTCTCCTTTCTCTCTCTCTCTGTGTCTCTGTCTGGTCAAATTAAAATATATGAATGAATAAATAAAATTAAATAAGCAATTCTTTTTTATTTTTTTTAGAGGTTTTTGCTATAGGGTGCGTGTGCTCACCAGACAGAGACAGAGACAGAGAGACAGAAAGCGAGAAATCACCCCCCAGGGAGGATGGCCACACTGCAATCCCCTCGCCTCCATTCTCCTCTCAGGATCTTGGGCACGCACGCACACCCAGCATGAGTTTTAAGCCACCGGGTCTGGGTTGCGAACCGCGGTCGACTACGTAAAAGTCCAGCGACATAGCCATAACACTAACTGCTGGTCCCAATAATTATTTAAAAAAAAAAAAGAAAAGAAATACCAGAAGGTCCAGTAGACACATTAGTCAAATGGAAATGAATTGGATAAATGTTATTGTACTTTGTGCCCCAAACTGTATGGGGACCTACTCAGTTAAATATAGTAGGTAATTTACTGTGATAGCTGAGATTTCAGAGAAATTAAATCAAGAAATTGAATAACTGATCCAGAGTGTGTAACAAACAACACTAATTAAAAACCAACCAGAGATCTCCATGTGTGCAGAATATACATAATCTCTCAAGTATTTTCCTTTTTTAAAAGCTGGAAAATTTGATGAACGTTTAGTTTCCCAAGAATCTAGTGAGTCATTACAAAACTATGAAGCGCTTTAAGTCATAATAGAAACACTGTCATAATTTTAATAAAGTGCATTTTAATGTTAAGAAAGATTTATGCTTCTTTGATAATGTATAGAAATGAAAACAGTCACTGAAACATCTGGTTGTGTATTATTCATTAGACATGTATCACCTGTACTCCAAAGTCTGCATCATATAAACACAAAATTGGAATAAATCAGAGTAAAGACATAGGACCACCACCAAAATGAAGATCAGAAATTGACAAATGAAATTCCAGAGATGTTCCCTGAACTGGTCTATGTTGCTATCCACTCAAAACGGGGAGCGAGGTGAATGCCCTGTACAGGCAGAGAAAAAATTCCCAGTATTTTGCAAGTCTACATCGTGTACATGATGTTGGGGATCCAAAATTTTTTTGGAGAGGTTTTTTGCTACACAGCGCATGCACTTGCCAGAAAGACCGAGAGACAGAGACGCAGCAAGCAAGAAATCATCCCCCAGGGGGGAGGGCCACACTGCAATCCCTTCTCCTCCTTTCTCCTCTGGGGATCTTGGGCACACACGCACAAGCCACCGGGTCCCGGACTCGAACCACGGTCAACTAAATAAGAGTCCAGCGACACAGCCATTATGCTGCTGTCCCCTGGGGATTCGAATTTGAAATTTTTGAGCACCACTAGTTTATTTTTTTTTTCACTAGTTTATGTTTTAAGTACTCAAATAGACTAGCCTGACTCGGTGTTTTCCTTCCTAAATTCTTTTTTTTGGGGAGAGGTTTTTCGCTATAGGGCGCGTGCGCTCACCAGACAGACAGAGACAGAGAGATAGAAAGCGAGAAATCATCCCCCAGGGGGGATGGCCATGCCACAATCCCTTCTCCTCTCAGGATCTTGGGCACGCACGCACACGCGCCGGCGTGAGTTTAAGCCTCCGGGTCCGGGACTTAAGCCTCCGGGTCCTGGACTCGAGCCACGGTTGACTACATGGGGGTCCAGAGACATAGCCATTATGCTAACTGCTGGCCCCCCTAAATTCTCCATTTCATCTCAAATTACTATACTTTCAAACGGATTTCACAAGTGTATCTAAGAGAAGTACTTTAGAAAACGTGAGGGGTCATATTTGCTGCACTACCCGCTGGAAAAACAGATCTCATATAACTACCCATTATTTTACTAAAAAGTAGATTATGTGTACATTCAAGGTTTTAAAGGATACCTGTTGATTGGGACAAACAAATTTCAGGAGATTAAAGGAATAATCCGTCATACCTCTGCCGTTCAAATTCTGTATAAGTCAGAGGATCAAATTTCACTTTAAGAACCGTGATCTAAGTTATTAAAATATTCAGCAATTACAACTTACGCAAAGCAGATCGACTATACCAATTACACTAAGTATTTCAGCTTTCAAGGTAGATAGATTACGTAATGCCAATGATATAACATTCGTTTTAAAAATAACCCTTAATTTAAAACCCTGAAACCATGCCTCAACTTTAAGATTTAAAAGAAATAACAGACTATTATTAAAGCGCCGAATGCAGACGTATCCTTTTTCACAGCAAACAAACGTCTTTACACACACCTCAAGGAAACCTGGCATTTAAAAACCATCTTATCAAGGCAAAGCCACAGATTCTCCAAAACTTCCGACGGGCTCGCAAAAGAGACCCAAAAGGGCTTGGGGGAGATGAGTCCTATCATTAGGTCTTAGAAGGCAAAAAAGGATCGGAATGAACCTCAAAGTTGGAGAAACCAATTTCTGCGAAAAGCATCTCCGGGAACTGGAAGCCGATTTCTGTCGGAGGGGCAAGATCTTGACCACCAGGGTCGAGGGTTCACACGGAGTCCCAAGGATCTCCGCGCGAACCACAGGGTTCAAAACGCGAAGCTTCCATCGGAAACACACCGAGGCGCCCTCCCCCACGACTCCTCGGGCAGAGCTCGCGGTTTTCGGAAGCAGCAACAGATCCCGCGAGCGGGCGCGGGCGGCGGCACT
>NW_006159576.1:852405-862102 GCF_000334495.1 Tupaia belangeri chinensis
CGCGGCCCACCCGCTGCGCCTGCTCGCGGGGCCGGCCCCGGGGTCTGGGCTGAGACTTCTCGCCCCGACTTGCTCCAGTTGCACCCGTCCCACCCGGTAGAAATCCTCGTTAGACTCTCACCTCCAAGAACTTCACCTGAACTTCGACACCCAGCCACCCCTGTCCCTTACACACGCGCACGCACGTCCATGCTTTTCACGCTTGCAGAATAACCCTCCGAGGTCCAACTCTTGCAGGGAGAATGACCTTCAGCTCTAGCACTGGTAGACGTCTGTCCACAGTGTTCTCATCAGCTCCTACTATCTACCTTGTATTATTCTCACCTCCTCGGCCCCTTCCAGTATTCCTTTCTGAACTGGAGGATGTGTAGATTCAATAGATCTAATCATTACCTAAACACAACCAGCCAGTTTTCGAGAAATTATGCAGTGCTTAATGCATGTAAGTGATGAGCAGAAGTAACAAAGACGTGACAGGGTCCCCCGAGCTCGAGATGTATATTACTGGTGAGATGGTGTGTTCCCTTGAAAAGGTAACCAGCAATGCCAGACAGCAAATGAGGGCTCTTGTGGCATTAAGGAATGGATTGCGCCAAGCGCAAAGCTCATTAGGTTTATAGCCTCCAATGCTGTCTCTGTGACTTCAGCAGATAACACAACTCTGGACTTCATTTCTCTCGTTTACGAAATGAGAAGATTGTGTCCAATGATTCTTAGGTCCTTTCTAGTTCTTTAACTCTTCACTATATAAAAAGCAACCTCAAATAAATGCTATATATTTACATGAGAATTCAGAAAATACCAATCCCTGCTGGGGTGTTTAGGGACCATATTCTGAGGAGCTAGGATTTTAGTTGGACTTGGACGGATTGGCTAGAAAGGTGGAGAGAGGAAAAATGTTAAAATATTTAAAACATTCTATTACATATACTACCTAACAATCTATCAAAATAAACAAAGACCAAAAGCATTATTTTTTTTGATAACTTGAAAATTTTGTCTATGAACTGATAGCACTGAATAAATGAAAACTCATTGTATAAGCCCTTCATGGTTAAGCTTTTTATTTCTCCAGTGTGAAAGAAAAAAATCAAACCAATCAGGAGTGTTCTGCTTCCTCCTTCTTGTGAGTTCACTTTCTAGAGATGGTGTAGTTGCACAAACAGCTCCCTCCTTCATTCATGACAACCACTTGTGTAGTTCAATTCAAATAAAGGCAGGGTGTTTATAATTTAGAGTGTTTCCCTCCAGTTAAAATACTTTTGAAAAGCATGATATGTGGTTAGATTAAGCAATTCAGTTGATGTATCATCTTTTGAAAGCACAAGAACCTTATGGATGAAAGTTAAATATAGTACTTAAAATAAGATTCACAGGAGAATTAGTGGAAAATGGAAAACTTATGGGATATCTGCATTAAATGTGATTAAAAAGCTAGACCTCAGGCTAACATTCTTAACATGAAAGACACTACTAACGAATTAATAGTATTCATTTTTTTTTCTATTTTTATCTCTTACTCAAAAACATGACATTGAAAGTACTCCGGATTTTCCCCCACTGTATTAATCAGGAAGGGTTGCTATGGTGTAGTAACAAACATTTCCAAAATCTGCATTCCTAAGCACAACATGAATTCAAAGTTTGTTCATTCTTTGTGCTTCTTCCTTCACATGGAACAAACTTACTCTTAGTACATATCCACAAAGGAATTGAGTTCCTAAACTAAGTGCAGAAGTGAGGACATTAGTGAATGATACTAATGTCACCCACACTGACCCCACCAGTCAATTCCTAAATGCAATAAAAATATTCCAAGAAGTTTTATTCCATAGCACTACTTCTCTTGAATGACTTCAAGAAAGTTATACTTTCAGAAATATACTCTCTGGAGGGCCAGCAGGTGGCATGCGGTTAAGGTGCTGGACTCCCAGATGGCTAACCACAGTTCAAGTCCCAAACCTGGTGATTCGCTTTCTCACTTTCCCTCTTTCTTCCTCTTTTTCTCTTTCTCTGTCTTTCTCTGGTCAGACAAGAAATACTAAGTAAAGTTAAATAATTCTTAAAAAAAAAAAAAAAAAAAGATGTATGCTCCCTGGGGCTAATTAATGTGGTCTCTGGTAATGCACTGCTCAAGAGAAGCCACATGCTTCATGGCCACTAGGGTTCACATCCCCAGCTCAGTGAGTGCTCCAGCTAGAGGACTGGAGAAAGGGTATTCCAGCACAACCAGATCCTATAGAACATGCTCACCTCTCCTCTCTTACTCTTACACACTCATGCGCGTGCTCTAACATGACTAAAGAAAAAAATATAAATAAATAACAACACCTGGGGGCAGACGACATAGTGGTGAAGGTACTGAACTCCCATGGCAGTCCATGATGTGAGTCCCAGACCTTATGGCTTGCTTTCTCATTTTCCCTCTCTTTCTCTGTCTCTCTGGTGAGCATATGTGCCCTATAGCAAACTTTAAAAAATAATAACAATAAAATAAATTCCCGTACTTGCTACCAGTGTCTGTCATATAAATAAAGCATACTTTCCATTTTCTTCCCCATTAATTGTATATTAAGTCGAGTCAGCTTAGTAGTCCCTGTACCAACAGTGGTATGTCCAGACTCTGTTCCTTTTACTAATTTTTTTGACTTGACATAAGAGATAGCACCCTAAAAAATGTTTTGTAGTTACACTCTGTCTACCTGTTAAATGTACTAATTAGAACTGATACTCATATTTTGCCTAGGATAACATTAAATTAACACTACATCACACAAGTATCAAAGGATAGGTGGATGACTAGATGAACTCTAATGAACAAGATATTTTCCTCAAGACTTCAGAGGTAGTACCAGGTTAATCACACAATTAATTGAGTAGGCAGTCTCACAGTGACCACAAAAATCATTTCGGTGTTGACTTTCTGCTATGGTCACACTACAAAATTAGAGATTGGTTTGACTCAAACAACTTTAATTGAGCATCTACCATGAGCCAAGCACTTTGCTAGGGACTTGGAGTAAAAATATTAAACGAGTCCAACTCAATGGCATAGCGGTAACACACTGCTCAAGAGAATCAGGATTCTGCACAGTGGGCGGGATTCAAATCCGTGACCAGGTCAGCCTAAAACAAGCCAATATGGTTGTGAGTGCCCAGGATCCAATAGGCTGAGAAAATGGAGGAGGGTGATTGCAACATGACCAGACCAGGTGACGAATGCCCCCTTCTCTCTGTTTCACTCTCCCTTCTCTCATGCACACACATATGCTCTACTATGAATAAAAATAAAAAATTAACATGAGTAAGATATAAATTTCTTGAGAGATCAAATCATGTTCACCAGCATATATCTAGAGACTAACACAGTCCTTGGCACTTAGCTCAATAAATACATGTGAAGAAAATGCAAGACTGGGATCTTTTGATCCCAGTACATATATAAGCAGACTTCTAAAAAGTCATGAAAAATGTCCATTATGAAAAACCTATGTGTGGATTTCAGTGATATTTGCACCAAAATAAACTTGAACTTGAATTTCATCTTTTCATGAACTTTTTGAAGTCCCTTGTAAAACAGCACACATGAACCTGGTTTGCCCCGGTGTTATCACTCAGGAGCAGAAAATTCTTTTCTGTATTTAAATTTGCTACAAGGTGTGTGTGCATGCCAGAGAGAGACAGACAGACAGAGAGAGAGGGAAAGTCAGAAAGGATCCCCAAGGAGATGACCATGCTGCAATCCCTTCTCCTCCGTTTTCCTCTCAGGCTTTTGGGCATGCTCGTACATATGCCCAGCGTGGTTCTCAAGCCACCATGTCTGGGACTCAAACTGTACAGTTGGCCATGTAGGACCCAGCTGCCTTAACCGCCATGCCACCTGCTGGTTCACAAGCAAAAATTCCTATCAAGGGTGCATTTAGTCCCACCAGAGGCTTTCTTTATTTCAGTAATGAACGTGAAATGGAAATTCACAGCTGTCCATTTTTTTTAAGAGAGATTTTTGCTATAGGGTGCATCACTCACAAGAGAGCCAGAAAGCAAGAAATCATCCCCTAGGGGAGATGACCACACCACAATCCCTTCTCCATTCTCCTCTCGGGATTTGGGGCAAGCACACACATGTGCCTGATGTGTTTCAAACCGCTGGGTTTGGGACTCAAACCATGGTGGGCCACGTGCAAGTCCCAATATGTAACCATTATGCCATCTGCTGGTCTCCACCTCTGTCCATTCTATAGCCACCACTTTCAGTTCTGCTCCAAATAACTAATGTGGTCTGCTTATTTGAGATGAAGACCGCAGGCCACGGATTGCCTGCTGACACTAAGCTGTGCGTCTATGGTTTATGGAGTATTCTTAGATCCACCATATCACTGAATCTTCAAAACAATTCTCAAAAGTACCATTCCTCCTTTAAAGGAAACGGGCCTTCTGTGGATAAATGTCTCTCCCAAACACTAAGCCAGTAAGTGGCAGTGCTGAAGTCGAACCTCAGTCCCCACATGCAGGACACTTTCCACAGAGGCATACTTGCCTTCCCACTCTGCCCTGCATACACACTGCAGTGTTTTCGTTCTTTCTGATGAGGGGTGGTATACGAGACGAACGTCTCCAGAGCTCAACATTATTATGGATTCCATTCGTCAGAGTGGTCTATTTTCAAGGGACTAGAAATATGCTGAAATACTCGCCTATGAACCTGATCCGTTGACAGGAAACCAGCAGCTTTTGTTTTCGTTTCCTTGGAAAACTTGCATTAAGAGAACAAAACAAAATGAAGAGTAAAAGATAGGCTAGAAGTCTGCAATAGCTTGGGATTTAACCACCATCTCTATATATACTAAATAGTTTTGAAACAGCCTCTGCCAAAATCTTTGTTTGCCATCGTTTGGATGAGATGTGCTTTGTCTGAAAGAGCCAAGTTAAAAAGGGGCATTTTAGAAAAGTCTAAGGAGAACTCTAATTCAAGGAGACTTCAGGAAACAGGCAACTCAGAATTTATGACCTCTTCAGCTGAAAAAAATAGAGCTCTAAACACAACCTTTAGTGAGTTTGATTTGTATTTCAGCGTGGTGCATGTCTGTTTGCGATGCTTTCCTTGGTGTTTCGACTGCTCCTTATATTCCCAAGACAACCCGAATTATTGGTGCACTCCGTGTACACTCACTGTTCAATGTCAAAGAGTTAGGAAGGTTGAACGAGATAGGTTAGTTAGAGAGACTTTCAAGGAGAGCTAAGCAGTATTGCTATTTCCCTCCCATGGAGACTTGCAGTGGTATTTTATATTTCCCAGATGTGGCCACATTCTGCTTAACATCTGTTAGTGCAGTTTATTAAAATAATGAACTAGCATATGTTTGAAAATTCAGAAGAGTGAATTAAAGTTTTCATTCTGATGCAACATGTAGAGTCGTTTCTTTCTAGCTAGTGGAGGATAAAGTGGAGTCTAAAATCTTTGTTTGCCATCATCTGGATGAGATGTGCTTTTCGTGAAAGCTGAAATACTGTTTGTTTCAGAACTATTCAGTATATATAGAGATGGTGGTTAGATCCCAAGCTATTTCAGACTTCTAGCCTACCTTTTACTTTTAATTTTGTTTTGTTTGTTTGGGAGATACTATTGTGATATCTACTTTCAGATATCAAATGAAATACGATTTAATAATCACTGGCCTTTAGTTTTCTAATATGAAGAATGTTTATTTCATTTGAACAAACTTTTACAGGATATTTCTTCCTTCCCCTCCAAAAAAGCTATTTACTGCAAGAGAGGGGATTTGTGCCTTGGGATTGATCTAGGAACATAAAGAATTATCCTGGAGGGACCAACAATTAGCGTAATGGCTATGTCGCTGGATTCCCATGTAGTCAACCGTGGTTCAAGTCCTGGACCCAGCGGCTTAAATTCATGCCAGGCGCATGTGCATTCATGGCCAAGATCCCTAGAGGAGAATGGAGGAGAAGGGATTGCGGTGTGGCCATCCCCCTGGGGGGTGATTTCTCGCTTTCTGTCTCTCTGTCTCTCTGGCGAGTGCACACATCCTATAGCAAAAACTTCTCCAAAAAAAAAAAAAAAGAAAGAAAGAAAGAAAGAATTATCCTGGAAACTAACAAGGAACAGATAATTCAGGTAGAAACTCAGAATTAAAGAGGAAATTCCTCTGGAAAAGAAAGCTGGCAGATCCCAGTGGGAAAATGCAGATGCAGAGTGCAAAGCATTTCAATCAAGCTGTAGTTGACTCAAACCGCCTTGCAGCCATTTCATTTTCCCCGCGTAAGAAAAAACAGGGCACTGGAATTGGTTTCTGTGGGGTGAGAGAATGGAAAGTGGAGACCTCTCATCTAACGGGTCTTAGAAGAGTTTTTTAGTAAAAAATGTGTAAGAACTGCCAAATCCTACCATATAAGAAATTTTCATTTCATTTTACACGGTACCAAAATTTGGAAACTCCCACTGTCTCCATCTGTTGAGTCATTAGCATTTTGTTGTCATTAACATTTTATACTCTACAAAAACAAACCATTTCAATATACACTGAATAGCTTACTAAAGTAGATAATAATTTAGGTAAATCTAAAAAAGCATTCTGCTCGACCTAGAACACTAAGATTTTATGTGTTCCATCCTGGAAGTGATCCTTTCTAAGAATTTCTAGTCTTCATTTAGAAAATGTTTGTTTCATCGTTTTTTTAAATACATACATCTCATAGGTTATGCTTATAAGATCAGAAATGACTGTAGTTCCATAAGAATTATGATGACTGGGGCCAGCAGGCGGCGTGGTGGATAAGGGAACTTGGATTCCCACATGGCTGACCACAGTTTGAATCTCAGAAGTGGCAGCTTGCTTTCTCATTCTGTCCCTCTCTGGTCAAATTAAAATAAATAAATAAAATAAATAAAATAATTTTTTTCAAAAAAAAAAAAAAGATTTATGATGACAGCCACAGAAGAAGCAAAATGAGGACCAGCAGTTGGTGTAATGGCTATGTCACTGGACTGCCATGTAGTTGACTGTGGTTCGAGTCCCGGACCCGGTGACTTAAACTCACGCTGGGTGCATATCCGTGAGTGCTCAAGATCCTGAGAGGAGTATGGAGGAGAAGGGATTATGGTGTGGCCACCCCCATTGAGGGGGTGATTTCTCGCTGTCTGTCTCTCTGTCTTTCTGGCAAGAGCACGCACCCTATAGCATTTTAATTTTTTTTTAAAAACAGAAGGAGCAAAATGAAGCAAAGGTAGCTACAAATGAACCTCTTGTGAGATTATCTTGGGAATGTATGGGCAGCCTAACTCACCAAAACTCACCCATTCTCTGATCTAATTTTTTTTTTTTTTTGGAGAGCTTTTTGCTATAGGGTGCATTCGTTCGCCAGAAAGGCAATTTGCTATAGGGTGCATGCGTTCGTCAGAAAGGCAAAGGCAATCCCTTCTCCTCCATTCTCCTCTCGGGATCTTGGGCACGCACACACACGTGCTCGGTGTGAGTTTAAGCCACCGGGTCCGGGACTCGAACTGTGGTCAACTACATGGGAGTCCAGCGACATAGCCATTACGCTAACTGCTGGTCCCCTGATCTATCTTTAATTAGCCTTCCAACAATGTACATTTTTAAAAAAGTTTATTTATTTATTTTTATTGCCAGAGACCGTGTATTCTCCAGAGAGAGTTAAAAATATACAGAGACAGAGAAGGAGAAAGCACCTGCTTGGGTAGTCATGCCTCAATTCTTTCTCCTCTTTTTATCCAACCCGTTGGGATTTGGGACAATCATGCACATGCTCCCAGCATGTTTTCTCTTTTTTTTTTTTTTGGAGTGGTTTTTGCTGTAGGGCACGTGCCCTCGCCAGAAAGACAAAGAGAGACAGGGAGACAGAAAGCGAGAAATCACCCCCCAGGGGGATGGCCATGCCGCAATCCCTTCTCCTTCATTCTCTCGGGACCTTGGGCATGCATGCACACGTGCCCGGCGTGAGTTTAAGCCACCGGGGTGCAGGACCCGAACCACGGTCAACTATATGGGAATCCACCGACATAGCCATTATGCCAACTGCTGGTCCCCTCCCAGTGTGTTTTCCAGCTGCTAGGGCTAGGATTGTAGCTGTGGCCACCCTGTGGGATCCGGCCCTTTTAATCACTCGGCCACAGTGTTGGCCCAAGTTTAATTTTTTCAAGGGAAAGAAAGAGAGAACCCTGGAAGTGCTCTGATGCCACAGTCATGCCATCTTAGCTAGTGCTGGATCATGGCTACATACACACCCCAGGTACTTAGGTAGGCCCCTCGATGCTGATCAGAACCCTCCCATGTGGGTAGAGTTGACCTTCATGGTTAGTGGATTTCCAGTTCCATGATTTTATTGCATATGTAGACCCTTTGCTACGACTTTTCACTCCTGGACTTCATCATTTTAGTTTGACCCTTTCCTAAATTTGAAAAGCCTGCCATGGGCCTACTCACAATGTAGCCGTTTTTCCTTTCATATGATCCAGTTCTTAGCTAACTGCCAAACTATTAATTCCCCTAAGTGGCCCTTTAACTGGGTTTGACTGTGTGCTCTGCTCGGTGTCTAGCCTGGGGCTTGGTACGTAGTGAATGCAAACCCCACAGGAGACAGTGTCACAGATGTAACCCTTGGGCGCCATGCCATTCCTGGGACAGGAGAAAAAAAAAGCATTCTCTACCAACAAATGCAGAAAAAGAAGAGCCCTGCAGGGGAAAAGAACAGAGAAGCAATGCAGTAATTATCTTCAGTGTTGAAGACTACAAAAATGATCTTGGGTCCTGATAACCCATACTGAAATGTCAGATGACACGGTCACAACTCCCTACGGAGAAATGATTATGAACAGCAGAGTTTGTTCTTGGTGGGCTTTCAGCAAGTAGAACTGTATTTGGATACTGATTTTAAAAAGTCTCATCAAGGGACCAGCAGATGGCATCGTGGTTATGTCACTGGACTCCCACATAGTTGACCGTGGTTAGAGTCCTGGACCTGGCAGCTTAAAACTCACACTAGGCGCGTGTGCATGTGTGCCCAAGATCCAGAGAGGAGAATGGAGGAGAAGGGATTGAGACATAGTCATCCCCACTGGGGCTGACTTCTTGCTTTCTGTCTATCTCCCTCTGTCTCTCTGGCAAACACACGGGCCCTGTAGCAAAAATCTCTCTCAAAAAAAAAAAAAAAGTCCCATCAAACACAATGAGGTGTTTAAGAACCAATGTTTCAAAGTCTATATATTAATCATAATATTCCAATTAGAACTTGAAATTCAACTAGCTGTATTCTGAGATGACACTTAGCATTTGACTTTCTTACATGTTCACTTGTTTAGGTTAGTGATGAGCTAGCACACCCCGACTCTGCCACCAGGGTGAGCATGGCTGGAGGACCCATGTCATCGTTCATCTTTCCATGGGCCCCAGCTCTGAACACAATGCAATATACATGTCTTATATATATTTAATTAAGTATGTATATTTAGTTATGTTCAATATATTATTTTATTAAAATATATATAAAATGTATATATATATTATTGTTTGTAATATACTTCTGGTATCATATATTTCTACCTTTAGGTAATACTATTACTTAAAATATAATACATATTTTTTTTTGAACAGTTTTTTTTTTTTTTTTTTTGGAGAGATTTTCACTGTAGGGCGCGTGCACTCGCCAGACAGACAGAGAG
>NW_006159576.1:862376-879046 GCF_000334495.1 Tupaia belangeri chinensis
GGCATGCATGCACACACACCCAGTGTGATTTTCAAGCTGCCTGGTCCAAGACTTGAACCATGGTTTGCCATGTGGGAGTTCAGTGCCTTAACCACCATATCACCTGCTAACCCCAATAACTATTAATACAATTTTTGTTTTTCTTTAGAATGATTTTATTTAATTCATTTGTTATTATTATTATTATTTTAATTTGACCAGAAAGAGAGAGTGAGAAAGCAAGCCACCACCAGGACTCAAACTGGGGAGCCCAGCATCTTAACCATCATGTTACCTGCTGGCCCCAACTACAACTTTTCTTTGGTAGAGGTTTTTGCCTTAGGGTACAGAGAAGCAGAGAGAGACAGTGAGAGGGAAAGTGAGAAATCAACTCCTGACCGGGTGGGGTTGGGAGATGGCCACGCCATATTCCATTCTCCTCGACTTTGCTCCCGGGATCTTGGGCATGCATGCACATGAACCCAGCGTGAGTTTCAAGTCACTGAATCCAGGACTTGAACCAAGGTCGACCACATGGAGTCCAGTGAACTAACTGCTACATCATCTGCTGGACCCACCAACTGCAATTTTTCCTTTTTCTTTTTTTTCTGAGAGGTTTTTGCTAGAGGGCACATGCACTAACCAGAAAGACAGAGACAGGAAGTGAGAAATCACTCCTCAGGGGGGATGGTCATGCCGCAATTCCTTCTCCTCCATTCTCTCAGAATCTTGGGCACACACACACACGCGCCCAGAGTGAGTTTAAGCCACCAGGTCTGGGACTCAAACCACGGTCGACTACATGGGAGTCTAGCAGCATAGCCATTACGCTAACTGCTGATTCCCCAACTACAATTTTTTAAAAAGCAGTTACAGGGCCAGCAGGTGATGCTGCAGTTAAGGCGCTAGACTCCCACCTGGTTGCCAGTGGTTCCAGTCCCGAACCTGGCAGCTTGAAACCCACGCCAGCATGTGTGTGTGCATGCCCAAAATCTCAGCATAAGAATGGAGAAGAGGGACCAGCAGTTGGCGTAATGGCTATGTCGCTGGACTCCCATGTAGTCGACCATGGTTTAAGTCCTGGACCCAGTGGCTTAAACTCATGCCGGGCGCGTGTGCATCGTGCCCAATATCCTGAGGAGAATGGAGAAGGGATTGTGGCATGGCCATCCCCTCTGGGGGTGATTTCTTGCTTTCTGTCTCTCTGTCTCTCTCTGTCTTTTGAGCGCACACGCCCTATAGCAAAAAAACGAAACAAAATAAAACAAAACAAAACAAAAAAGAATGAAGAAGAAAGGATTGTGGCATGGCTATCCACTGGGGGGGACTATTTTTTTTTTTCATTTTTTTTTCTCTCTGTCTCTCTGATAAGTGCACGCATCCTCTAGCAAAAAAACTCTCAAAAAAACAAACAAACAAAAAAAACCCCCAGCAGTCACTAGGGCCAGCTGGCAGCATAGTGGTTAAGGCAGTTGGCTCCCACATGGTCAACTTTGATATTCAAGTCCCAGACTTGGCAGCTTGAAAACCATGCTGAGTATGTGTGAGTGCATGCCCGAAATTCCAAAAGAAAAATGAAAGAGGAGGGATCGTATTGTGTCCATCCCCCCAGGGAGTGATTTCTCTTTCTTTCTGTCTCCAGTGAATGTGTGGGCCCTATAGCAAAAACAAACAAGAAAAGCAATCATTAAAATAACTGCTTTATATATTTAGCAAATATCAAATTAAACATTACAATAACATTTAGAAAATACAAATTTGAAATGGTGTAATTTTCTACCTACCACATTAAAGCAATCATAATACTTATTGTTGGTCAATGCTTATGAACACACATATCATATACATTATTGATGTGCATGAGAAAAATAGCACAATCTTTTTTTTTTGGAGAGGTTTTTACTATAGGGCGCGTGCGCTCGCCAGACAGACAGAGACAGACAGACAGACAAAAAGCAAGAAATCATCCCCAGGGGGATGGTCACGCCGCAATCCCTTCTCCTCTATTCTCCTCTCAGGATCTTGGGCACGCACGCACACGCGCCCGGCATGAGTTTTAAGCCCCCAGGTCCGGGACGCAAACCACGGTCGACTACGTGGGAGTCCAGCGACATAGCCATTACGCTAACTGCTGGTTCCTCAGCAGAGATATTTTACATACAAAAGAATAAACTTACCTAATAGAAATGAATTAAAATGTTAGCATGTATCTACTTGTTGTTAACTAACAAACTGCAGTTTAAAAAAAAAAAAAAAGCTGTCTCAGATCAGCCAAAACAGAAAAACCAGAACTCTAAAATGGTTTCTCAAGATCTAGTTGTGTAGTGGCCTTAAAAATTAGGCATGCAAATAGCTTATGACTAGATTATGACCTTCAGTCCTCTAATACTCCTAACCCTACTTAGTAAGAATTTAGGCTAAACAAGAACGAAGCAATGACTATCGATCGGATCCTTCAAACAGCAGCCCTTTACAGAGAGATTTAGGGCCTATTTAATTATCCTGGGGCTGTATTCTCCTCTTCCTAATTTATATCCCACTGTCTCCAGGGGAAATATCAGGTGTTGTCCTAAATAGTCTCCTTAGCCCTGCTTCAAGAAATTCCTACTGATTGAGCACATGACTGTTGGAAGCAACTGCAAATGAATTGTAGGTTGAGAATTTGGTATTTGCATCACTTATCTTATATACCTTTATTTCAGGGAATTTTTATTTCCTGGACCCTTTGAGATCAGCCTATGGTAAAAAGCTGGGACAATATATTAGGCTAGGTTCAGAAAACTTGACCTCCCTACAAATCTGGTTCCAGTGGCCTCAGGGATCACAGCAAAAGCACTAACCACTGCAGCTGGGGCAGAGTGGGGCTGTGGGAGATGAGGGAACTTAAGAAAAAAAGCTCTGGATGTTTGTCCAAGGTGGCCAAATGTCCCAGCCTGAAGCGAGAAGGAAAAACACTGGCAAAGAAGTCCAGGCGACCTGGTTCAGGTTTAATGCAGTCCAAGGCACTCATGCACCTGGAAACTGACTCCGGATTGGAAGCCCAGAACAAGAGCAGTCACCCCTCCTCCCCCAGTGGCAGAGATAACAGAATGGTGGCCTTCTCCCTAAGTTTCTCTGGACTTACAGACCTCTCCAAACGTAAGTCCAACTTCCTATCCACCCCTCCCTTTAGATGTCTAATAGGTATCTCAAATATAAAATGCCTGCAATGGACTTCCTCTCTGGAATGTAAGCAAAGAGCCATATATGATGGTTAATTGTCCTTTTATGTGTAGCTATAGTATCTGTTGCTTTTCTTCTTTAATTAAAAAAAGATTTTGTCAGAGGGTGCGTGTGAACTCTTACTGGAGAGAGAGAGAGGGAACGTGAGAAAGCACCCCTCGTGGAGAACGGTCACGCTGCAATCTCCTCCCTTCCATTTCTCCCTCCTTTGGGAACCTTGGACACATGGAAACACAGTCCCAGCATGTTTCTTGAAAGAGAGAGAGGGAACGTGAGAAAGCACCCCTCGTGGAGAACGGTCACGCTGCAATCTCCTCCCTTCCATTTCTCCCTCCTTTGGGAACCTTGGACACATGGAAACACAGTCCCAGCATGTTTCTTGAACCTCTGGGTCCAGGACTCGAACTGTGAAGCCACCTTATAGGATTTAGCCACCCTAATATCCATGCCGCTAACTGCCCTCTCTTCCTTTTCAGACCCAGAGGAGTTAAAAGAAATTATTCTTTGCAATTACTTAAAACCATCAAATAATTCAAATGTAAAAATAATTTTTTTAGTGAGTGTCTTTGTATGAGTGTTCATTTATGCATTATTCCCTTATCAAGAGTCGACAAGGCCAGGTCCACAAAGTAGTGGTTAAGTGCTGTGTCGAAAGTCAGAACCCACATGATCAAACATGGTTCAAATCCCAGACTCAGCAGTGTGAATAACATATCGATGCTTGTGTGTGCCTGAACTCCAGATGGGATGGAGAAATGGGGGAGAAAGGATTGCATCCTGACCATACCCTATTATAAGATGCTTTTTTCCTTCCTCTTCTTCCTTCCCCTCTCTCTCTTTCTCTGGCAATTTAAAAAAAAAAAAAATGAGAGCCAGTTGGTGGCATGGTGGTCAAGGCAGCTGGATCCCTATGGCCATCTGCTCAGTTCAAATCCCAGGCCCTGTGGGTTAGAAAACACACCAGGCACATGTGAGTACATGCTCAAAATCCCAAGATGAGAATGGAAGGGATTGCAGTGTGGCCATCCTCCTTGGGGGATGATTTCTCACTTTTTCTCTTTCTCCTGCAAGAGCACAAGTTCTATAGCAAATCTGAAAAATGAATGAATAGGAGGCTGGCAGGTGGCATGGTGGTTAAGGGTGCTAGACTCCCCCATGGCTAATCCCTCTTCGAGTCCCAGACCTAGCAACTTGCTTTCTCACTTTCCCTCTCTCTCTCGCTCGCTCTCTCTCTCTCTCTCTGGTCAAATTAAAATACATACATAAATAAATAAAGTTAAATAAAATAATTTTTAAAAGGAAAAAAGTGAATGAATAGGGCCAACAGATGATGTTGACATTAAAGCAGCTGAATTCCACATAGCCAACTCCATAGTTCAAGTCCGGGACACGGTGGCTCGAAAATCGCACCTAGTGCCTGTGCGTATGTGCCCAAAATTCCAAAAAAAGGAATAGAGAAAGGTTTGCAATGTAGCCATCTCCCCTGGGGGGTAATTGCTTACTTTCTCTTTCTCTCTTTCTCTCTCTGTCTCTCTCACTCCGGTAAGCATATGTGCCCTGTAGTACATTTTTTAAAAAGTAAAATAAAAAGAATCTTTAAAATAAAAGAATCTACAAATGACTGAGCTCAGTAATTCAAAGAGACTATCTCCCTATCCTCAAGGTACCAAGTACCGAATGGGGGACACACCAAATGCGATGAGACCAGGGAGAGTGGAGGCAATTGGGCTAAGTCTCCTCTGAGGCCCACTGCTCACTACACACTGTGAGAGTGTCTCTCACTGGGCCCACCCCGGCCATATTAGCTTTACACATGGAAATTAGAAGTTATAGTAAATTCACAATTGAGCTGATACCCAACGACCTTGTAAAGTTAGGTACTGAGTATTTTCTAAATATCATTTTCCTCAGCTTCCCAATAACCTCTAAGGAATTTATCATCAATATATTCATTTTCATAGATGAAAAGAAAAACAAGATTGAAAGCATTTCATTTTCAAGTAAAAAAAGATTGAAAGCATTTCAATATTTGCCCAAGTCACTTCAGAATAGCAGAGTGGGCAAATCCCATACCCTTAGCTGCTTTTCAAGCTGCATTCTCTGAATTTGTGCTCCTGGGACCAGCAGATGGTGTAGTGGTTAAGGCACTAAACTCCTACATGGTCGACCACAGTTTGAGTCCTGGACCCAGTGGCTTGAAACTCACACTGGGGGCATGTGCATGCATGCCCCAAATCCTGAGAGGTGAATAGAGGAGAAGGGGTTGGCACGGCCATTTCCCCTGGGGGATGATTTCTTGCCATCTATCTCTCCAATAAGCACATGCGCCTCTTTTTTTTTTTTTTTGAAGAGTTTTTTTGCTACAGGGCGCGTGCACTTGCCAGAAAGACAGAGAGACAGAAAGTGAGAAATCAGGGACACAAACCATGGTCGACTACATGGAAGTTCAACAACATACCCATTATGCTAACTGCTGGTCCCAGCACATGCTCCTTATAACAAAAGTCTTTCTCAAGGGGCTGGCAGGTGGCATGGTGGTTAAAGGTGCTGGAGTCCCACGTGGCTGACTGCTGTTTGAGTCCTGGACCTGGCAGTTTGCTTTCTCACTTTGCCCCCCACCCCAGTCAAAATAAAATAAATAAATAAAGTTAAATAAACTAATTCTTTTTTTAAAAAAATAATTATTTATTTAATTTTATTTATTCATTCACTTATTTTAATTAGACCAGAGAGAGATACACACAGAGCGAGAGAGGGAAAGTGAGAAAGCAAGCCACCAGGTCCAGTATTCGAACCGCAGTCGGCCATGTAGGAGTGTCCAGCGCCTTAACCACCATGCCACCTGCTGGTCCCAAAACACTAATTCTTTAAAAAAAAAAAAAACTTTCTCAAAAAAAGGGAGTTCGGGCTCCTGATTTAACTAACAAAATGGTGTTTTTGTTTTTATTTTCTTTCTTGGATATTTGTACTAAAGTAAAGGAATAAATTTCTGAATAAGCCAAATGATGAATACTGTTTGCCCATTCAAATTTAACAATACTCTTTAATTACTAAACATTGGCACTTTTTAAAGAATTTTTTTATTTAACTTTACTTATTTATTTATTTAAATTTGATTAGAGAAGGACAGAGTGAGAGAGAGAGAGAGAGAGACAGAGAAAGAGAGTGAGAAAATGAGAAAGGAAGCCTCCAGGTCTGAGACTCAAACTGCATTCAGCCATGTGGGAGTCCAACGCCCTTAACCAACACACCACCTGCCAGCCCCAAACATATTGGATTTTAAAAAACAAAGACAATAGCATAAGAAGCTCTGTCCCATTAACAGTTAGGTCCATTTTCCAACGCTCATAAAGGCAGACAACAGAGATCGGCCCTTTCGAACTTCCTGTTAATTGCTTTTGGAGATTAGCTCTTAGTTCTAAAGAACATTCTGTGTCCCAAACCCTCTTCCTTTACCATAACATAGAAAAGCTAAGCTGGAAAAATCATTACACTTGCAGATGCTAAGAGAATCGAAGCCAAAGCCTATAGGAAAACATCTTCCAAATTTATAATCTGTTATGCCTTGATATATCACAGAGGACAGGAACTTAAAGCCAGATATATTTTAATGGTGGGGGTTGTCCCATGACAACCAAGGCCCAGTAATGTGGCCTCAACTTGGAAGTAGAGACTTAGGAATTGTAGGTGGTTTAGAAGTATTCTTTGGAAAGGAGGAGGGAATGGGGTGAGGGGAGTGGAGAAGAAGCAAAATCATTTAATGAACACAAAAATGGAAAATTATCTGGCAATGATAATGTATATGGTAATATCTTTGATTTGACACACATACAATGTGTTCATGCTGGGAAAATCCATTTTGTATGCTGTAAAGATGTACACTGATTGAATGTAAAAAAAGAAAAGAAAAGAAAATACAAGTTTTCTTTTATGTTAGTTATACACTAGAGTGAAATTTTTCCAGTCATCTTTTCAAATTATCTGAGACTCCACCTTTAATCTGGAAGCTGTTGAAACTGGCTTTTGAAATGCAATTTTTTCCTTTTTTAGAAAGACTCAAAATGTTCTCAGTAATTTTTACTTAATCTAAAGCAAAACATTCTTGGAAAATACAGCTCTGATATGTAAATATTAACATTTACACATCTCATTTCCTCCACCCTCATCTGGAATTTAGACGTCACATTTTCAAAGCTAAAATTCAATAACACATTTTTGTCTGCCATCTGCTTTTTTTTAGACTGAAGCCTTACAAAATCTATTATTCTGAGTCACACTGAAGTAGTGAAAATAACTTCATTTTAATAATGTACATCTGAGATAAAAAAATTTTTCCCACATTAACTCAAAATGAGTTACAGTTATATAGAGAATCGAAGCCAAAGCCTATAGGAAAACATCTTCCAAATTTATAATCTGTTATGGCTTGATTTATCACAGAGGACAGGAACTTAAAGCCAGTTATATTTTAATGGTGGGGGTTGTCCCATGACAACCAAGGCCCAGTAATGTGGCCTCAACTTGGAAGTAGAGACTTAGGAATTGTAGGTGGTTTAGAAGTATTCTTTGGAAAGGAGGAGGGAATGGGGTGAGGGGAGTGGAGAAGAAGCAAAATCATTTAATGAACACAAAAATGGAAAATTATCTGGCAATGATAATGTATATGGTAATATCTTTGATTTGACACACATACAATGTGTTCATGCTGGGAAAATCCATTTTGTATGCTGTAAAGATGTACACTGATTGAATGTAAAAAAAGAAAAGAAAAGAAAATACAAGTTTTCTTTTATGTTAGTTATACACTAGAGTGAAATTTTTCCAGTCATCTTTTCAAATTATCTGAGACTCCACCTTTAATCTGGAAGCTGTTGAAACTGGCTTTTGAAATGCAATTTTTTCCTTTTTTAGAAAGACTCAAAATGTTCTCAGTAATTTTTACTTAATCTAAAGCAAAACATTCTTGGAAAATACAGCTCTGATATGTAAATATTAACATTTACACATCTCATTTCCTCCACCCTCATCTGGAATTTAGACGTCACATTTTCAAAGCTAAAATTCAATAACACATTTTTGTCTGCCATCTGCTTTTTTTTAGACTGAAGCCTTACAAAATCTATTATTCTGAGTCACACTGAAGTAGTGAAAATAACTTCATTTTAATAATGTACATCTGAGATAAAAAAATTTTTCCCACATTAACTCAAAATGAGTTACAGTTATATAGTTATACAACCTTCTATTTTTCTAAAACTTTAAAATCATTAGTGGGGAAAACACTTTTCATAATAAATGTTTTGGTTTAGGATTATCTTGGTGACAAAACATACACAATATGGAATAAATTTACAGTCATTTCTCTCCTTCTGAAGAGAACTTATCTTGGAAATTATTAAGCAAAGACATTTTTCTCCAAGGTGCTTATTTAATTCTCAGATGGGTTTTATAATTTATTTACCTACTAAGATAATTTTTTTAAGAGAGATTTTTGATATAGGGCACGTGCACTCACCAGAGAGACAGAGAGATAGAAAAATCCCCTCCCCTCTTCCAGGGAGAGTGTCCACGCCACAATCCCTTCTCCTCCATTCTCCTCTCAGCATCTTGGACACGCATGCACTTGCACCTGGTGTGAGTTTTAAGCCACAGGGCCCTGGACTCAAATCATGGTGGGAGTCCAACAACATAACCATTATGTCATTTGCTGGTCCCTGATAAGATAAATTTTAGGGTTGGCCCTGTGGTATGGTGGTCAGGCAGTGCATGGAATAAGCTGAATCCCACATGGCCAACCAGGGTTGGAATCTTGGTCCCATCAGTTTCACTCTAGGATTGGATGTGCTTGCCCAGGATCCTGACAGGATGGAGAACTAGAGGAAAAACGATTATTATGGCACCCCTATTGGGGGTTGCTTTCTTTCTCTCTTTCAAATACATGCTTGCTCTCTGTTGAGAATAAAAAAAAATCAAACACACACACACACACACACACACACACACACACAGGCACACATACTTGTAATTGTTTGCCAAAGAAAGTTAATTTACTCAAAACTAGAGAGACCACTGACAATCTAAGAAAAGCACAGGACTTCCTTTCTCTGTATGGAGTTACCTGTAAGAAACGAAATACACACCTCACAGAGGCTACCTAAATGTGTCCTGTATGTCCGTAAACTGCCAAACAATTGGTTTCTGTAATTTTTTTAAAAGAATTACTTTATTTAACTTTAACTTTACTTATTTATTTATCCATTTTAATTTGACCAGAGAGGAAGATAGAGAAGGGGAGAGAAAGAGAGAGAGAGAGAGAGAGAAAGTCGCCAGGTCTGGGACTCAAACTGCGGTCAGCCACATGGGAGTCCAGTGTCTTCAACCACCACATCACCTGCCAGGCCCCTGTACACTTCTTGTTAAACATATACTGAACTTTCATTATGGATACTTTTCTAGGTATTGAGGAAAAATGTATAAATTGTCTATTTTGCTTGACCAACTTATGGTAACTACATGGTCATATTTCTTGTGCAAATTAAATTTACATATTGTAAAATGCACAACTATTAAGTGTACAACTGGATGAGTTTTACCAAATGTATATACCCACATAAGCAACACTCCAATCAAGACACAGGGTATTTCCATCGCCCCCAGAAAGTTCTTTCACACCCTCCTTCAGTCAATCTTTCTTCTCCCATAGGCAATGATTTTGATCTTGTTCTGATTTCTATCACTGTGGGTTAGTTGTCTGCTTTTGAAAGTCACATTAATAAATGGAATTATACAATAAGTATATTTTGTGTCTTTTTTTCCACCTGGCTTAGTCTGTTATTGTGTTGCTAACTCAAATACCTGAAACTGGGTGATTTATAAGGAAATAGAAGTTTATTGGCTCACAATTCTGGTGGTTAGAAAATCCAAGGCAATACAAAAAAGCATCACAAATGGTGGAAGGCAAAGCCTTAAACACACACACACTGGCCTGCATCTGTGTGGCCTGCATCTGTGTGGCTTCTGCCTGCCTCATTTCCTCCACTTATGTAAACACCAGTACTAGGATGGGTCCCCTAATGATCCATTCTAATGACTTTGTCACCTCCAAAGACTCCACAGTGGGATGGGCCACCATGAAGATATTAAGTTTTCACTTAACACCTTTACAATAAATACAACCAAGTCTCAGTGCATGGATTTCAGGGGAACATCAGTTATTGCCCACTAAGACCAAATTTTAAAACATGAAGCTTTGGGACCAGCAATTGGTGTAATGGCTATGTCGCTGGACTCCCATGTAGTTGACAGCAGTTTGCGTCCCGGACCCGGTGGCTTAAAACTCACGCCGGGCACGTGTGTGTGCATGCCCAAGATCCCGAGAGGAGAATGGAGGAAGGGATTGCGGCGTGGCCATCCCCTACCCCGGTGGTGATTTCTCACTTTCTGCTTCTCTGTCTCTCTCTGTCAGTCTGGCAAGTGCACGCTCCCAGTAGCAAAAACCTCTCAAAAAACAAAAACAAAAACATGAAGCTTTGGAAGACAAACCATTAACCAAACCACGAAAGCTCCATCTAATGTTATAGAAATTCATTGTGTTTTATTAGTAGTTCATTCCATTTTATTACTGTGTAATATTTATTTGTATAAATAGAGCACAATTATTTTAAAATTATAATTCTGTTGAAAGGCAGTTAAGTTTTTTGAAACCCAACCTGTGGGATTGCCTCACAGACAATCCCTTTTGCTACTGCACTGCCATCTAGCCCCTAGCCTTTACTTGTGAAAGATAATCTCACAGGGAACAGAATTAGTTGGTGGATTTTGTCTGTAAACACTTCAAATATTTCCTTCCACTCTGCCCTTGCTTGCATGCTTTCTGAGAAATAAAATCTAATTCTTATCTTTTCTTCTTTATAGGTAAGGAATTTTCTAGCTTCCTTATATATTTTTTTTCTGTATTCTTACTTTTTATCATTTGAATATGATATGCTTGGTTGTTAATATTTGGGACTTATTCTGCTTATTGGTCTCAGAGCTTCCCAGATCTGTGATTTGGTGTCTGATAGTAATTTAGGGAAATTCTCAGCCAGTACTTCAAATACTGCTTTTGTTTTCTCTCTTTTCCTTCTGGAATTCTCATTATACATAAGTTATGCCTCTCGTAGATGTCTTATATTTCTTGGTTATCAATTTTTCTAGTCTTTTTTGTCTCGCTTTCAGCTTTGAAAGTGTCTACTGAGGTATTCTGAAGCTCAGAGACTCTTTCCTCAGCCATGTTCAGTCTATTAATGATTCCATCAAAGACAATCTCTATTTCTGTTACAGGATTTTTTACTCCAGCATTTCTTTTTGAGTGTGTCTTAAGAGTTCCATCTTTCTGCTTACTTTTTCTGCCTGTTCTTATTCATCAAGGTTGTTTTTAATTCCTGGTCTGATCATTTCAATAACCATTCTATATCTGAAGGGTATTTTTCCCCCTGATAATTGCTCTGGCTTTTCAAACCTTTAATATCCTTTATGTATATCGAATATACTCCCCCCACCTCCAAAGTAGGACTTGAAAAAGTTCTTGGAAGAATAAAATTAAAGAAGTCTAGACGTGACCAAGAGCTGACATGTGCAGAAGTCCTTCTTGTCCTGGTTGTTCCTGTCTGAGTACCAGCTCCCATTGCCCTGAGGGTCTGCGGCAGAGGGAAGAAAGAGAAGGAAATTGTCCCGGATCCCTGCAGGTTGCGGCACTACACCAGGCATAGAAGAGGAAGGAAATTAACCCCCATTGTGAGGGTCCATTTGTGGCAGGTCTGCTGTAGCAGGTAGTGCCGCTTGAAGTGAGGGAAGAAGTTTCCTCGGATCAGTAGAGGCTAGGGAGAAGCAGGCATATGTATACACGCTTTGGGTGGCATAGGGAGGTTAAAAACAACCTGACAACTTGGATGGTGAATCAGGAAAGCAACAAATGAACAGTTGAACCGTGAAACCCTCAGTTCTCACTGGCTCTGGTCTCTTTGCTGATCAGAAAGGTCTACATCCAGAATCAGCTGTCCTTGAAGTCGCTGAAGATCCCCCTCCACAGGCCTGCAAGAAGACTCACAGCTCTTCTCCCACAGCCTGAGTGACGACTATATTCCTTGGTCCCTGCTGTTGTCAGGGACGATTGCATAGGCTACGCCGGGAAAGTAGGCCGGATGACTGCAGGCTTGGTGATTGGGGCTGGCGCCTGCTATTGCATTTACAGACTGACCCGGGGGAGAAAACAGAAAAAGGAGAAAATGGCTGAGGGTGATTCTGGGGATGTGGATGATGCTGGGGACTGTTCTGGGGCCAGGTACAATGACTGATCTGACGATGATGAGGACAGCAATGAAAGCAAGAGTATAGTTTGGTATCCACCTTGGGCCAGGATTGGGACTGAGCCTGGGACCAGGGCAAGGGCCAGGGCTACCAGAGCATGCCGGGGCTGTTCAGAAACAGGCTTCTCCCAATTCAGATGACACTGTTTTGTCCTCTCAGGAGCTACAGAAAGTCCTCTGCTTAGTTGAGATGTCTGAAAAACCTTATATTCTTGAAGCAGCTTTAATTGCTCTGGGTAACAATACTGCTTATGCATTAAACAGAGATACTATTCGTGATCTGGGTGGTCTCCCAGTTGTTGCAAAGATTCTCACTACTCGGGATCCCATAGTTAAGGCAGGAAATGAAGAAACCAAACTTCAGGTTTTGAAACTCCTTTTGAATTTGGCTGAAAATCCAGCCATGCCTAGAGAACTGCTCAGGGCCCAAGTGCCATCGACACCAGGTTCCCTCTTTAATAAGAAGGAGAACAAAGAGGTTATTCTTAAACTTCTGGTCATATTTGAGAATGTAAATGACAATTTTACATGGGAAGAAAATGAACCTATTCAAAATCAATTCGGTGAAGGTTCACTTTTTTTCTTTTTAAAAGAATTTCAAGTGTGTGCTGATAAGGTTCTGGGAATAGAAAGTCACCATGATTTTTTGGTGAAAGTAAAAGTTGGAAAATTCGTGGCCAAACTGGCCGAACATATGTTCCCAAAGAACCAGGAATAACTTGATTTTGTAGTTTAGAAGCAACATATATTGTAAACTATTCCTTTTCTCCACCTTGTTTATATGGTAAAGGAATCCTTTCACCTGCCAATTTTGAATAACGAATATCATATCATCAACGCTGATATTTAACTGAGTTGGTCTTCAGGTTTAAGCTGGATGAATGAATATCACTACTTGTTCTGAAAATGTGTTTGTTGCTTTTTATCTCGCTGCCTAGATTTAAATATTTTTACTATTTCCTCTGCGTATGTGACAGTGAACCAATTCATCTTAAGTAAGCTCCCTTGTGTCATTTGCATTGATTTCATTTGTGTATCATCAATAAAGTTGTGTATTAATGTTGTAAAGAAAAAAGAAAAAAAAAGTCTATGTTTTTATTTATTTTGAATTTGCCAGAGGGTGTGTGTACTTGCCAGAAAGAGAGAGAAGGAAAGTGAGAAAGTACCCCCATGATGACAGTCACGATACAATAATTCTCTATTTCTCACTCATTTCAGGATTCGGGGCACACATGTATATGCATCTGGTGTGTTTTTCAAGCCACAGCGTCTGGAACTTGAACTATGCTGTCAGCCATGGAAGATCCAGCTGCCTTAACCACCACGCCACTGGTTGGCCTAGAACAATTTTCTTTTGGTGTGTAAAAATACCTCTTGAAATCGATGCATAATTTTTTAATTTAAAAATGTCTTTTACTTTATTCCCAGAGCGTTGATGTGCTTGCAGAGAGAGAGCAAGCACTCCCCAGCAGGGTGTAGTCACACATGAGCCCCTTTCCCCCCATTTCTCCCTCCCATCAGGATTTTGGGCACACACATACACATGTGCCTGGTGTGTTTTTCAGGCCAGCAGGGCTGGGTCCTGAGCCATAGTCAGTCATGTGGAATCCAGTTCTCGTAACCACTGCTCCATCGGGCTAGCCCTAGTTCTTTCACAATACCACTTTCCGTAAACTTTTAAAGCCTCTTCCTATGTGTTGGAAACTTAATCTCTGAGGCAGCAGTGTTGCAGATGGGGCCTATTGAAAGGTTATTAAGAGGGGCCAGCAGGTGGCAATAGTGGTTGAGGTGTTGGACTCACACATGGTCAACTGCAGTTTGTGTTCTGGACCTGATGGCTTGAAACTCGTGCCAGGCGAGTTTTCAATTGCAATTTCAATGCCCAAAATTCTGAGAGGAGCATGGAGGAGAAAGAATTGTGGGATGACAATCCCTTCCTGGGGGTGGGGAGTGGGGGTAATGTATCACTTTCTGTCTTTCTGTCTCTCTTTGTCTTTCCGGTGAGTGCACAAGGCCTATAGCAAAACTCTCTAAAAAAAGAAAACAGTTATTAGGCAATGCCCCTAGTGCCATTATTGTAGGAGTGGGCTTTTTATCATAGAAGGATTTTTATAAAAGGATTACTTTGGCCCTATCTTCTCCCTGCCCTAACTTACATCTTCTGCCATGGGATAATGGAGATAGAAGGCCCTTGTCAGATGCTGGCCCCTTGATCTTTCTTTTCAAACTCCAAAACTGTGAGCCAATATATGTCTGTCCATTATAAATTAGCCAGTCTCAGGTGTTTTGTTATAGCAGAAAGTAGCCTAAAGCAGCTTGCCTTAAAGTTCTTTTTTCTGGCTGACTGGGAAGGAAGTGCAGGGAAAAAGGCACTGAGGGTAAGGTGTGGGTGGAGGGGAAGCCCTCTGTAGGCTCCTGATTAAGTCTCAGTTTTCGTATTTCACTTATTTTTTATTTGCCAGAGGACACATGCGTTCGCTGGAGAGAGAAAGGAAAACAGAGAGAGGAAAATGGGAAGGCACCTTCTGTGGGGCCTAGTCACACCACAGTCCCTTTCCCTCCATCTCCCCCTCCCGTAAGGATTTTAGACAGACACACATACACAGCTGCCAGGTTCAGGACATGGAGCACACAGTTGGCCATGTGGCATCCAGCTGCCTCAGCTGCCAGGCCATGCGCTGGCCCTGTTTCTGTTCTTCAGGTTGCCAGAGGATGTGCCCATCAACATTTGGGGCATGCACACACATACCCTGTGTGTTTTTTAAGCTGCCAAAGCCAGGACTCAGGCTACGGTTGGCCGTGTAGGACCCAGCTTCCTTAACCATCTGCCATTGGGCCGGCCCTAGGTCTCCATGTTTCAATGAGCCTGTGCCCCTGGAATGTGAATTTCATAAGAACTGCTTAGCCCTACCACTTACTTTAAGTGGGACAGAAAAGCCAGAGTGGGCTGGAGTTGAGTATTTTTCAAGTGGCTTAGGCGCTGCAAAATTCCTAATAGTGTAGATTCTTTTTTTAAAAATTAGTTTATGTACATTTAATCTCATCTTTACAGTGTACAACATATCTTTTTCCAGCACAAACACTATGCATGCCAGTCAAGTCAAAGATATCACTCTGTAACTTATCAGCAAATAGCTTCTCCTTTTTCAATCAGTTACGCATACACTCACTTGTTTTTCTTTCCTTCCCCTTCCCCCTCTCTCCCTTCCATGCTAAACTTTTTTCCACATTTTATTGATCTACAAAATAACTTAAAGTAAAAATATGTACAAAGTTAGAATCTAGTGACAAGTGCACTGTAATTTTCTTCTGAAACATTTTTTAAAAATTAATTAATTAATTTACATTCATTCCCTGAGCATCGTCACATCATACAAAACATGATTTCCCATCCAGAATATACTGCGAAGTGGCTTCACCATACATGTTATTATCAGTAATTTTCCATTTCTAGTTTCATATATATATGTGTGTATATATATATATTTTACCCCTATTTCTCACCCTCTGCCATTTCTCACCCTCCTCCTACACTATTTCAGGTGTCTACAGTTGTTTTCCATTCCTTTTTTTCCTTACATTTGATCGATTCACAAAATTTCTTAAATAATCTAACTGTATTCAATAGCAAGTTCAGTTGGTATATACCTATCTGTGAATACATGTCTGACTTTAGGTGTGAAACTCTGAGTAGAATGAATATACTATAAAGTAGCATCTGGCTGATGCTATATAGTTTACTATGGTCATTAAATAGGTATTTTTAAATGTATTTTTTAATTTCAAGAAAAGCAGTCAAAATGTAAAATAAAAACAAGTTGTAATAGAAAAAGAAAATAAAGAAAAGCAGTTTTGGGTCGACAGGTGGCATGGTGATTAAAGCAGCTGGACTCCCGGTTTGAGTCCCAGACCTGACAGCTTGTTTTCTCGCTTTCCTGTTCTCTCTCTCTCTGGTCAACCTCAAAAAAATAAAAATAATAAAATAATTACAATAAATAATATTAAACAGAAAATAATTTTATAAAAAGAAAAGTAGTTTTAGCTTTAATAAATCAAAGAAATGCTAAGGAACTATGCTTAAAACTTAAAGCCAGGAAACAGGTTAGGATTCTGTTCAAATAG